>NC_135498.1:69053568-69353568 GCF_052857255.1 Amblyomma americanum | reverse complement strand
TGCTTCAAGTTGGATTGACCTTAGCTTCACGTCACCAAATTTGCTAACACAGGGCTATTCTTGGCAAGTCAGTGCTGATGCATCACTTTCCGAGCACAGATTTATTACATATTCTTTCTCCTCTCAACTTGTGTCTCCGTTTAAGCGGCTCACCAGAGCCAGCTCGGGTCGTTTAATTTAACAGTTAACTTCTTTGCCTTGGTTTGAATATTTTTATAATCATCAGTTCCATTCAGTGTCCGCTCTTGATCAGGTTCTAGCTAAATTTAACGACACTTTTATGACACTATATAAGAAAAACTTGCGTTCGGTAAAACCCAAATTTCCTGAGGGTTCCATTTGGTGGACGGCTGATTAAAGCATGGAGCGGTCCCGTGTGCGCCCTCTTCGCCGCCGTATCCAGCGCATTTCATACCCTCAGTTAAGAATTTTCCACCGCTCATTTTATTATAGGGCTCTTGCAACGTATCCAACTAATATTCGAAACACCTATGATAATTATTTAAAGGAGATCTGCTCCTCTGCTACGCGCAAATTCCTGTTTGGAAAGCCATACAAACATGCTTTTTGCAAGCTCAGGTGCCCTTCTGTAATTCCTCCTCTTCAGTACTCTGATGGCATGTATACTGAAACGCTTTCTGACTCTGTGAAGTTGCTACTTCGTACTCACATCGCTAGAGATACTTTTTCTCACGATCTTCCATACCATACTCACGTTCATGACATTATAGCACAGCCTCACAATAGCTCAGTTCAAGATTTACCCTTTACTGCTGCGAAGATTGAAGCTGTAATCAATTCGATCGCTGTGACGTCTTCTCCTGGCCCTGGTCTAATCTCTGCTCGTGTTGTTAGGGCCTTGTTTAATGCTTATCTCTTGTTTTTCCTCTCTGTTTTTAATTCTGCTTTGCATTTGGGTTACTTTCCTCAGACTTGGAGAGTTGGAAGGATTATTTTCGTTCCCATTCCGAATAAACCAGCGCACCTTCCCAATTCTTACCGGCCTATCTGCATTAATTCGTCTTTCGGAAAAGTGCCCGAACGTTTGTTGTATGGTAGGCTGTACTATTCCCTGATCCAGAATAATCTACTGCACAAAAATCAGTATCGTTTCACGCATGGCCATAGTTCTGTTCAGGCTCGCTATCGTTTGCGGGAGATATTATTTACATATCAGCAACAAAACTTCCTGTGGTTCTCATTTCCCTGGACTTCAGAGGTGCATTTTATAGTGTTTGGCACCCTTTGGTTTTAATTTTTTTCTAAAACAACAACGTTGTCCAGGAAATTCATATTCTCTCTTGGCTTCTTTCTTAGATAACCGATATTTGACCTATCAGTCTCCTTCTTGTACTAATTCTGTGCCTTATTCTGTTGGCAGTCCGCAAGGTTCGCCTCTGTCACCTTTACTTTGGAACATTTTAGTTTATGAGCTCTTAAATCTCCATGTCCCCTCACCTAATCACATTAAGGCATATGCTGACGACACTATTAACCTTGTCCCTGGAAAGACTAGCCGCGAGTTGTCAACATTGGGTTATAATGTTTTAACATTAAAGCAAAACTGGTGTGGCAAGTATCGTGTTCTCTTAAACCCTCAAAAGTGTTCTGATGTTTTATTTTTTAATGGAGTCCCGGCGTTGGGCAAACGAAACCCACTATACGCCTAGACAATTACAGTCTCAAGTGTGAACCCAATAATAAATTATAAGGAGTTGTTTTTGACTCCCAGCTAAGCCTGGTTCCTCATGTTAATCATTTGCAAGAGAAAATTATTGCATCTACGACCAAGCTCCTTAATTGGTTCCGTTTCCATTTTTGCGTTTGTCCATCACATTTGCGCCTAATATATCATCAGGTTATTCTTCCTACAATCACCTATGCCGCCCCACCTTGATGATTCCATTGTCCGCCTTCCAAACTTAGAGATCCTGTCTTAACGTTGCAACGCATTCCGCTTCTTGCTCTTACTGGTGCCTACAGTACTACGAGAACTGTTGCTCTTCATGTCCTTTCCAATATTCTTCCATTGCCTACTAAGCTCGACCAATAATGTGCAGAGTTTATGCTATTTACATTACGGGAACCCGTTGTCTACGGCAAGACATTTTATAACCCGTTTGAAATTCAGCCAGTACTTAATATCTGGTCTGACTATCCCTCACTGAAATATAATTTTTCTTTTGCTCAACTTCGTTATCAGGAAGCGTTGGCTTTTTCGTGTCAACGTGCATTGCATATGTACACAGACGGGTCATTCACTCATCAGAGTGCTGGTGCTGCTTTTGTTGTTCTTAGTTCCACATAAAATATTTTATACGTTCATCGCATATCCTTAGGACCACCTTCAAGTGCCTATGCCGCCGAGCTTGTAGCATTCTATTCTGCTTTTGCGTTTGCTATTAATTCTTATCTATCTATTCCTATAAATCCTTCTATGCCCGTTCATTTCTACACTGATTCTCTATCTCTGCTTTCTGCCCTGTCTCCAGTTACTTCATTTAACCCGACAATTATTTCCATTAAGAAAGATCTCTATGGTTTGTCTTCTCTTGCCTCATTTCTTTTATTTAATATACGGGGTCACTCCGGAATTTATGGAAATGAGTTATCCGACCAGGCTGCTGGTAGTGCTGGGCAATATGGCCATTTGCACACTTCTACCCTTTCACGCCGTTGCGTGCGTTCCCGTTTACACCATTATTAACTTCTTTTATGGCGAGCTTATTCGCAAGAAAATAATGGCGGCACAGAATAATTTAACTGGATCCCCGATACGCTGAATATTCTTTCCATCCGTCTAGTTAGGAGTCCTCTTATTACTTTACTCACTGGGCATGGCCTATTCCCTTTCTACTTTAAAAAAAATGGCTTATCTCCTTCTTCAATTTGCTCATGCGGTGTTTTGTGCGAAGATGTAATTCATTACTTCCGGAATTGCTCCCTTACTGCTCCTTCAGTTTCCCGTTTAAAGTCTCTCTGCTCATCTGATATTACACTGTATACTTACCCCTCTCTGTTGAATAACTCTGCTGCTTGTGCTGTTCTCATTCAAATGGTTCATCTCATCAGCAGCACAATTCTTACACATTCCCGATGAGTACCTTCGTCACTATCATTTTCCTGCATAAGCTCTGTACAGAGAAGTGCTCTGTGCTCTGTGTTTGCTTTACAATGATGTATCTGTCTGTGGACTGACACTGTGTTTGAACCAACTGTGCCTGTGATTTTATCTGTTCTGATATTTTCTGTGACTTAATCTGTGCTTCTGACTGTCTGTGGTGTCTGGACCAACTGTGCCTGTTTTTATCTGTGTTGACATTATCTATGATTTTATCTGTGCTTCTGTCTGTCTGTGGTGTCTGGACCATCTGTGCCTGTGAGTGCATCTGTGCTCACATTCTCTGTTATCTGTGACGTTATCTGTGCTTCTGTCTGTTCTGAGCCTTTGGGTATTTATGTTTTTGTTTGTTTGTTGTTTCTATTTTCCAGATTTTCTCTTTAAATTAAGTTTTTTTAGCGTTTAGCTCCTTTTCTTTTTTTATTGGCTTTAAGCCCGGTAAAGCATTGCTGGTCCGGGCTCGCTCTCGCTTTCATTGATGTTTTTTTAATTTTTTCTGAGAGGACCAATGAAAGGGTAAGAGGGTCGCTCCACAGCCTGGGAAGCCATGGCCGCCTCTTCCGAGCCAACTTCCTTTGAATGGCGTGGTCCCTTTAGGCTTGCCGGCGCCGGAGCAGCCGTACTCTTCCCGTAGGGGCAGTACAGACTTGAATATTCTGCATCCTCGAATAACACTAGGTAAATTAGGGAAAATTAGGTAAATATACAGAGCTGAGGCGACAGGCGATCGAACAACGTATTCGTCTTCCAAAAAACTAGTACGAACAAAAGTGATACGCAGCGTGTGTTCTAGTTTGGCGCTCATAATCTCTTAATGCCAACAAAGACAATGTAGAAGTGGGGAACATTGCCTCGCAGAAGCAGGAGCTATGATAGGTTTAAATATGACGCAATACATTAAAAAGCTCAGTTTCTTCCATGGCTTCCATAGCTGTCGTTCCTGGTCGCGAAATAAATATTCTACGGGAAGCGATCGGCCCTACGTGCGTTTCGTGGGCGCAGTTATGTCTCTGGAATTTTTTTACTTTTTGCGTTTGATGTCAATATCTGCGGGCGTTGTCCAAGCAGTGCCGAAAGGCGATTTTTTGAAGGCATGACCATAGCACATCAGTGCGATTTCCCAGGGCGAAGTTTCCTTCAACTTTGAAGAGCTCTTTGACGTCCTTTTCTTGAACACGAGGGCACTGAAGCAAGGAACTGACGCATGTGGAGGAACCAAATTCGACGCAGACGGAGCGTGACTTTTGGCTTCAACTTCGCTTTCGCGTTTCTGTGTGCATTTTCAGTGGCTTTAGAAATGGGCTGCCTCCAAAGATACCGAACCCTACGTCAAAGTTTGCATGGTTCGGTAAAAAGTACTTACTGTGATAAGTTTTTCATCAGTTTTCGAAGCTAGGAAAAAAGTGCACGAATCTCCAAGTAAACCAGTCAGATTCAGTACGCTTCAGCACCTGCTTCGCATATACCGGGAAAGAAGAATACCCTGGAGTATTTGTTTTAGGCCGTGATTTTGGTTTGCTAATGATGACTTAATTGCCGCTTGTTTTGAGAGTTCCTGCGCCTAAGGCACTTCTTTCTCAAGAAGATATGAAGATAACGGAACCAGAACGTCATGTGCTCGTTGTTAGTTCTTCTGAACAGACGCAGAGTGAGAGAGAGAAAGAGAAGAACGGAAAGGCAGGAACGTTAACCAGGCGATGCCCAGTATTCTACCCTGCACGTGGGGAGGGGAACACAGCAAAAAAAAAAGGAAAGAACATCCACGAAATGAGTTTTTCACTGAACAAACGCAAAATTTTATTATATAAAAGACTTCGTCTTTCATAACTTTTTGCCGGTGAAGGCAAGTGTTTTAGTCGAAAAACACGGGTCCAATCCAGAATTATTTAGAACTTGCTCCCTTCTTTATCGGTTTGTTGTATTATAAGTATTTTTCCGCGATGTGCCAGAGATTCTACGTGAATAAAGGACGGAATCTCAAAACAGCGTAAAGTGTCATCACTTCGATGCATTTAGGTCAATAATGGACAAAAAGCATAGCGATAGTGGTCCTCTATTGTAGACGTTCAGTGAATGCTCAAGAACACAATGTTGGTAACGGTATCCTTCTGTCCTCCATTCTAAGTTCGCTCATTTAGAGGAGATCACTGAAGCAAGGTTTGTCCGGAGGCTACAACGCCAAGTGGTCATTCCCGTGTAGAACCTGCCAACAGGTCTAGGCCACCCTCATACACTACAGTGGGAATACTTTCAACCCATGGCAGTGCCCCCCGCCCCTACACAACCCATTCCCCTCATCATGGGAGGCCGCTCTGCGCGTTGCTCATCCAGCTGGCCAAACATTGCTAGTGGACAGCACTCTCCGTGAAGCCCTGGTCAGGAGACTTTTTGGGCAAGTATGAGGCAGCCTTTGAGGACTTCGTTTTATTTTGTTTTGCTTCAAAATAAAGTTGTTACCACCCCCACCACCCGTGCAATTCACGTTATTAGTCACGAAGAGTGGACAGCCTAGCATTTCCTTGAATTCCCAGCAACACTTAAAACCCAGCGGTTTTTTCAAAAAACAAACACACCTCTTTGTCTTCTGCTTTGACTTTTCAAGAGTAGAAGCTTCGCCTAAGGCAAGAGAGATTTTTGAGCGCATTACCAGAAGTTACCTGTTGTGTTCTGAAAACGTCTTTACGCGATAAATCACCACATTGTGACGCTCGCAGTAGATTTCTTCAGAGAAAAGTACCACCCAAATAATCTCGGGAACCGCGAGAGGAAATGTGGGCTCCAGATACAAGTATTTCATTTCATTTTCAATTCATTTTCATTTGTTTATAATCTTGCCACACAATATATCAAAACTCTAAATGAACCCATAGCCAGAGGCTGTGTTTCGTGGCTGGGTCATCAGTTCACCTTCGGCGCAACTACATGTGGTGGTTTACCATAAAACAAAACGAGTGCACTGCAATTTCATTTCGACATCGTTTCCCCGCGTGTGTCAGGGCGCAGCTTAACGGCCTGCGGATGGACGCTCTGGCAAGAGGAGCATTTAGAAGTGCACATGAGTACAGGAGCGAGCTTACGGGCATTTCATGAAGTCGTTCTGGAGAATAAAAGCGTGTCCACCCCTCGCGGTGGTTGCATGTCGCGTGCATATAGAGACTGTTTCAGGTGAGTAATTTGACTAATACCCTTTCTGATTGTATCAAAACAAAACACCAGACGAATATTATAAGTGAAGTGGGTGAGAGTACACAAAAACGAAGGACGGGAGGCGGAATGAAGGTATTCACACTGAATTACTCACTGCGCTAGTAATAGGTGCTCGGAACAGGGACTATTCACTAAAGGCTGATATAGGAGATGTACGTTACCGACTGTTAGTCTGCGAAAACGAAGAAACAACGACAATAGCAGAGCTTATTAAACAGCGAAATAGGCAGCAGTGTTAATTGGGTGACAAACATCTCCCGATCAACCATTAACCGCCTCCTGCAGCGTGGCAGGGTGGGCGCGTTACCGCGGAACTGACTGACTATAAGGAAGGAAGGAAGGCCTCAGACGTTGCTGGCACATACCCACCACGGGGGAGTGGCCAAGACGCAGGCGGTTAATTGCTGGCTCCAAGAAAGATTTCATGGGAAGAGGAGTGGAAATAGTATGTAGTCTGATAGATTGGAAGATGGAATGACAGCGGTCCTGTTAACTTGGAGATCGAAGACGGGACAATCGCTTAATGTGCATAATAGTATAAAGTGTCTGTAATGTTTCAAGGTCGTACTAACTGAGAGCAGGAAGAAGAAATTAGAATGGGAGGCGTTGCGTTTCTTGAAAAAAAATTTGCCAACAGAGCGCGCACTCCTGTCGCTACGTCCAAGCAAAGAAGCGCTAATGGAAAGAACAACCGCGGCGGACACAGGCAAGCACTTGTTGATGAAATGGAATTTGCAAAAGACGCTTCCTCAGATGAGAGAAGCGACGGCAGAACAGCAGGAAGTGATCTATTATCTCAGGTTCGGCACAAAAAGGGCACAGTGGGGAAGCCGCCAGGCCAGATCTGTGAAGGTAGAAATTTAGAAGGGGAACCCGGCAATGCAAGCGCATGAAAGAGACCTCTAGTCTGACTGATGATGATGCTTAGACAAAGAAGAAAAAGTAAAGTGCACGGGCCTGCCTACTGGCTCAAGCCGCGTGCAGAAATTAGGAGGGGGTAAAAAGGATAGGAGAGCAAAGAGTAAAAGAAAAGACGCGCCGCGCTAATACGCCCCGGGCCGATCCCGAAGGCAGTGCAACACCGGGCCGACCCGTGCCAGAGTGCTTCAAGTAAAGCACTCCGCCATTAACCAAAAATAAGTTTAATATCTTATGTCCAAGGACTCGCTGCAGATATTAAATCAGGTATCAGATATCACCATCACCTCTCAACGTTACATACGCCAAGGCGCGTCAGATGTCACCGCTTCGGGAATGGCAGGAAGTGAAACGACAACGACGAAGTAAAACTAAAAATTTAACAAGGTAGCCGTCTTGATACACGCGGAGCGGCGCGAGTATCAAGACGGCTACCTTGTTAATTTTTTAGTTTTTTCAATATTATTTCTATTCTTAAAATTATCATTATCATTTAACTACTCGGTTATAAACCTCAGTCTCGATATCCTGCGTGCGTTCTGCATTTCTCGCTTCATTTCGTTCTTCCTTTTTGTTTAGTTCTTCCGTCTTTACCATTCATTTTAATTTCATCCAGGAAATATTTACCTCAAAAACTCTGTATGCCCCACATTTCTTGGCCAATCCCCCTATGTGGGCATGTCCCATAGTATGAGGACAAAAAGAAGAAGAAGCCTTTGCCGGGGAAACTGCCATATACCTGGTGTGAAGAAGAAGAAGGAATCCGGGGAAAGCTCTTTGGCAGCAAGACCTTCGCCTTTCAACCTGAATGAGCCGCGTCGAGCGATAAAGCAGAAGCTGTCGGTATCTGGAAGGACCAGTCGGATTTTTCGAAGGCTTGCACATCGATGGGACCTGAAGATAGGTGCTGGCTCATCATGTCATTCCTCAGGTATGTTCCCTAAAGTATCTCGGGGTAACTTATGATTCCTCTCTCTCTCTTGGCGGCCACATATAGATCAGGTTGCTGCGAAAGGGATTCGGGCGGTAGGCCTTCTGCGAAGGATGAGTAGCCCTCGCTGCGGTTTGCGCAGACATGCTCTGCTGCTGATTTACAAAATGTATATCCGGCCAATCTTGGAATTCGGTTGCGTTTTGTTTTCTGGAGCAGCTGCATACAAAATGCGCCCACTTCTGCTCTTAGAGCGAGAAGCTCTGCGCCTGTGTTTGGGCCTCCCTAAATACGTGGCAAACAATGTTTTGTATCTGGAAGCGCGGGTGCCGTCTCTTACTGCAAGGTTTCGCCTTTTGACAGTACAAACGTTTTTAAAGTTTTGCGACTCGGACCAGCATGCATCCGCGTTGATCTTCCTAAGGCAGCGAGCGGAGTTCTTGGGTGTCGGATGGTCTCGCCTTCAAACTCCCCAAATCTGTTTCGTTGAATCTTTGCTGGGCCCACTGAATGTGCGAATACCTGAAATTGTTCCGGTGCGGTCCATCCCTGCAAATGTGTCTATCATCTACGATGATATTTATCCACGTAATGCTAAATTACTGCCTTTCTCATGGTTAAATGGTATGTTGCAGGATTATTTGTCGACCTTCAGCTCACATGTTGTAATTGCGACTGATGGCTCGGTGTGTGCAGAAAAGGCAGGTGTAGGTATTTACTCCCAGTCCCTTGACTGGTCTTTTTCTCTCCGTCTCCAAGATTTCACTCCTATCTATCTGGCTGAGTTTCTAGCAGTGGTTCTCGCTTTGCGAAAGGTACCAATTTCTTTATCAGCAGTAATAATAATTACAGACTCGTTATCTTTATGCACTTCCCTCTCGGCGTCCACTGAATCGCAGCTCTTTCGCATTCTAAAATTCCTGATCCCTCCACACATCACATTAATTCGATTTCTTTGGGTTCCTGGGCACAGGGGTCTTCTATTAAATGAATCAGCTGATGCTTTAGCGAAGGCAGCCCTAAGTGGACCGATTGTTGACCCGCTTCCAAAAACTGCTTACATCACGGCGGCACGCTTCCGTCGGTACACCGTAATGAACGAACTGGGTGCATCAGCGCTTACTTCCTTGGACGACTTCCAGCACCTACTATTCCCATGGAGAAGCTCAGTCTGGCGATCGCGCAATCTTGAAGTTTCCTTCACGAGGCTTCGCTGCCGAGTACCGCAACTAAATTTTTACCTATACAGGCCTGGTCTGGCGATCTCCCCATTGTGTCCGTATTGTGCGGAGCCGGAAACAATAGAGCACTTTCTTCTTTTTTGCCGTCGTTACTCATCGATTAGGAGGCGACTATTAGAAGTTCCAATACAGAATCTCAGTTTGCGCCTGTCTTCTGTGGTTGTTCTGTCTCTTGGCGCTTCTATGCTTGGCCATACCAATGGGAATGTTTGCTCTGCCGTTCAAAAATATCTACTGGAATCAAAACGTCTACCTTCATGATCTTTCGTCCTGCCCCTCCCATTATCAGCTTCTGTATTTCGGTTTTTACAACCACTTATAGTAATCCCTACCCCTTCTTTGCCTAAATTTTACTTTGTATGCCCCCCTAACCTCCTGCAACCTCCTCGGCTACGAAAACTGTGCGATCCAAATTTTGGTAGGTCATCCCATGCTTGCCACATGCAACTGGTCATTTAAATAGCCACCGCCTGGTTATGGCCAATCCCCCTTGTGGGTATGTGCCATTGTGTGAGGTCAACAACAACAACAACAACATCACCGAACTACCAGCCTGGAACCGCATACTATGTGGGCTTGCGTACGAGCTTGTTGAGCCTCTTCCTGGAAATCTCAGCCTGGAGTGCCTGCCCTACGGGGCCGTAGACAGAGGTCCTATCGCAGCCGTAATCGAGGCAGCTTCCATGGCATCGCGGCTTCTTCAGCATCACCGTTGCATCAACGACCTGCACGTTGTGTGCACAACTGATGCGAAGGAGACTACCCTGAAGCGAGCTCCAGTGCCTATACACCTCTGGCCAGCGTCTTTACAGGACGCCATTCGAACAATTCGACACCTTGAGGTGAAGACATGCCGTGCAGAGGTACTCCACACGCTCGGCTGCAGCTACACTCCGGGGGAATACATAGTTGGTGTTTGCGACCTGGAAGAGCTCAAGATCAACTCCGTCGGTGGTGAGTTGAAGCGGGACTTACCAAGCTTTTGCGGCGAAACTCTTGCTCTCTCAAGTCCGTAGAGATCGCCGGCACGAATTTTCGCGACACTTGGTTGACTTTCCGCACTGTCTGAAGACGTGCGAGTCGCCGGTGCTGTCGTTTTGCAGGAACGAAGAAGACAGCCACAACAGCATAGATATCTTGTCAGTGCTGGTGCAGAGCTTGGCGGCTCTGAAGAATTTCAGCTTTCTTCCATGCATTGAATCAGAGTGGAGCGTTTCCGCCGAAGTCGACGCTCTCCAGAGCAGCGTAACTCTAACGAAACTTGAATTGTGCATGTACCAAAGCACCAGATGGGCCAGGGAGTTGTTCGCTGCGCTCGAAGTCAACACCAGCGTCAAGAACTTGCGGATCGATTTCCGCGGTGCTAACGCAGCGTGCGGAGATATTCTGGCATCGGCAGTGCGCAAAAACGCTTCCCTTCCCGAGTTGGACTTGAGAGCTCATTTTGACAACGAGTTCATGATCTGCATCGCGGAGTCCCTCTCGCAAAACGCCACGCTGGACACGCTGGTGTTCACGAGCGCTACGGTGTACGCACGCGGGGTTTTGGCACTGTGTGTTGTGCTGCGTACCAACAAGACACTGAAGCAGCTCGTGTTTCCTACTTTCAAACCTACTATTCCGGAAAGGTACGGAAACGACGTCGTACATCTATTACTATTCTAGCAGTTGTGACATATGTTGTGATTATTTGCGGACAAATTTACATATTTTGCTTCTATCCTGAAAAGTAGAGTGTGAATGGCGCGCTCGGTTCGTCATTACAGTTCTTCAAGCGATTAAACCAGAATGATTTTAAGAGGCAATGACGTGAACATTTGCTTCCATTTTTAGCCCGTAAAATTGGAGGACGCTTAAGCTTCGCCTTTATGATTAGAACGCCACAGCCTGTTGCAGCGCTTGCAGGGAGTCCACAGAACGCCATCGCCCGTTCGACACGACGATTTGCCCGTTAGTCAAATCGCTCTGCTACGTACGGTGAAACGGACGCGCGGAGCGGCAAATCACGTAGAAGCTCCGCCAGGCGCCTTGCCGAAACGCGCGGGACTCAGGTTGTAGTCGTAGTTTACACATCATTCTCGACAAACCCGATGCCACAGACGCTAGCATAGCTTTCACGACGAACGAACGGGCAGCAAGCCGTAAGCTTCGCGGTGAACGCGGCTTGTATGTGCGCTGCGTTTTTCGCCGCTCAACGCGTGATTCCTGCGTCCCCGCTCTAGGGTTCCTCGGTGCCCACACGGGGCCCTTTGCGCAGTCGCGTTAAAACGGGGAGAAATTGTGTTCGTTTGCGCGGCTACTACGTCGTGCCTCATGACGCTGAAAATTTAAAATTCCCGCTTTAATGGCGGTCGCTCAGTGCTTAGGGCGCTCGACTACTGATCCGGAGTTCCCGGGTTCGAACCCGGCCGTGGCGGCTGCGTTTTTATGGAGGAAAAACGCTAAGGCGCCCGCCCGTGCGCTGTGCGATGTCAGTGCACGTTAAAGATCCCCAGGTGGTCGAAATTCTTCCGGAAGCCTCCACTACTACAGCACCTCTTTCTTTTTTTCTTCTTTCACATCCTCCATTATTCCTTCCCTTACGGCGCGGTTCAGGTGTCCAACGATATATGAGACAGATACTGCGTCCTTTCCTGTCCCCAAAAACTAATTATTATTATTATTATTAATCTTCGACGTTTAGTATATCTCCTACTCATATTCTTGGGCCTTCAGAACTCATCGGGCCTAGCGCAGGAGCCATTTTACGAGCGAGATTTTGCAGCGCGTAGGAATAATAGACCATAACTGTCAAAATGTTCGCACAGCGTCTCACTACACTTCGTTGCTTACTCTCAAACGCAGGAGAAAATATGTGGCGTTCGCTTCTGGTAGTCGACAGATGAGGCTTGATGGTGTCCAACGTGCACGCATCAGAGTGCGGCAACATCTACATTAAAAACAGCATATGACACAAAGACAAGAACTCATAAAGCGTGAAGGAACAAGGCATGAATACAAGTTTTCTTTTTGTCGCTTTATTATGTTGCTCATAAGCGGCAATGTAGGTTGTATACGACAAGGAACCTTAACCCATGTACTGGCCTGTGCCACGTTCTAATAAGTGGCTGTTTAGTAATACGGAAACAATTACTCACCGGCGTCCACCCAAACGCAGCCTCACGGCTGCAAAGGAAAGCTATGCAGCTTCGACAGAAACTTCGCACATTAAAAAAATCGTCCTGCTCCGGGATTCGAACCCGGAACCACCTCTTCTAAACGAACGGTTGCTCTGCCGACTAAACTAAATTTGACCAAGTCGCTGGCTGTTACTTTCTACGTTTAAAAACAAAACTGTATTGTGAACGTGCCTAAACTTTCTCCCTATTTTTATTATTTGTGGTTTGTCTCTCTTGCGAAATTGGTTTCGGTGAAGGGCGATGAGCCCCGCCGCGGTGGCTCAGTGGTTAGGGCACTCGGCTACTGATCAGGAGTTCCCGGGTTTGAACCCGACCGCGGCGGCTGCGTTTTTATGGAGGAAAAACGCTAAGGCGCCCGTGTGCTGTGCGATGTCAGTGCACATTAAAGATCCCCAGGTGGTCGAAATTATTCCGGAGCCCTCCACTACGGCACCTCCTTCTTCCTTTCTCCTTTCACTCCCTTCCTTATCCCTTCCCTTACGGCGCGGTTCAGGTGTCCAACAATATATGAGACAGATACTGCGCCATTTCCTTCCCCAAAAACCAAGTTATTATTATTATTCACTGAACAAACGCATGGTGTTATTGGCTAACAGAACTTGTCTTTCGTAACTATTTGCGGGTACAGGCAATTGTTTTAGTCGAAAAACACGGATGCAATGCAGAGTTAATTTAGAACTTGCTCTCTTCTTTATCGGTTTGTTGTAGTAAACAAGTATTTTTCCGCGATGTGCCAGAGATTCTTCGTAACTTAAGGACGGAATCTCAAAACAGCGTAAAGTGTCATCACATCGATGCACTTAGGTCAGTAATGCACAAAAAGCATAGAGACAGTGTTCCTTCATTGCAGACGTTCAGTGAATGTTCTAGAATGAAATGTTGGTAACGGTATCTTTCTGTCCTTCATTCTAAGTTCCCTCATTTCGAGGAGATCAACGAAGCAAGGTTAGTCCGGAGGCTACAACGTCTGGCGGTCATTCCTGTGGAAAATCTCTCAAGGGGTGTAGGCCACCCTCATACACTACTGTGGGAATACCCTGAACACATGGCAGTGCCCTCCCCCCCTACACAACCCATTCCCCTCATCATGGGAGGCCGCACTGCAAGTTGCTCATCCAGCTGGCCAAATATGGCTAGTGGACTGCGCTGTCTGTGAAGCCCAGGTCCGGGGACTCTTTGGTAAAGTATGAGCACACCCTTGAGGACCTCGTTTTATTTTGTTTTGCTTCAAAATAAAGTTGTTACCACCCCCACCACCCGTGCAGATCACGTTATTAGTCACGAAGAGCACCCTAGTCACCCTAGCATTTCCTTGAATTCGCAGCAGCATTGAAAACCCAGAGGTTTTCTCGAGAAACAAACAAACCTCTTTGTCTTCTGCTTTGACATTTCAACGGTAGAATCTCAGCCTAAGGCAAGAGAGGTTTACAGCGAAATACCAGAAGTTACCCGTTGTGTTCTGAAAACGTCTTTATGCAAACATTCACCACATTGTGATGCTCGCAATAGATTTCTTCTGTAAAAAGTACCACCCAATTAATCTCGAGGACCACGAGCGGAAATGTGGGCTCGAGATACAAGTATTCCATTTCATTTCATTTTCATTTCATTTTCATTTGTTCATAATCTTGCCATACAAACTATCAAAACACTAACTGAACCCATAGCCAGAGGCTGTGTTGCGTGGCTGGGTCATCAGTTCACCTTCGGCGCAACTACATGTGGTGGTTTACCGTGAAACAAAACGAGTGTACTGCAACTTAATTTCGACATCGTTTCCGCGCGTGTGTCAGTTCGCAGCTTAACGGCCTGCGTATGGACGCTCTTTTAAGAGCAAGATGTAGAACCGGACATGAGTACAGGAGAGAGCTTACGGGAATTTCATGAAATCGTTCTGGAGAATAAAAGCGTGTCCACCTTGCGCGGTCGTTGCATGTCGCGTGCATATAGGGGCTCTTTCAGGTGAGTAATTTGACTAATACCCGTTCTGATTATATCAAAACAAAACACCAGAAGAGTATTATAAGTGAAGTGGGTGAGAGTACACAAAAACGCCGGACAGGAGGCGGAATGAAGGTATTCACACTGAATTATTCACTGCGCTAGTAATAGGTGCTCAGAACAGGGACAATTGACGAAAGGTTGATATATGAGATGTACGCCCCCGACTGTTAGTCTGCGAAAACCAAGAAACAAGGACAATAGCAGAGCTTATGAAACAGAGAAATAGGCAGCAGTGTTAATTGGGTGACAAACCTCTCCCGATCAACCATTAAACGACTGCTGCAGCGTGGCAGGGTGGGCGCGATGCCGCGGAACTGACTGACTGACTGGAAGGAAGGAAGGAAGGAAGGCCTCAGACGTTTCTGGCACATACCCACTACGGGGGAGTGGCCAAGACACAAGAGGTTAATTGCTGGATCCAAGAAAGTTTTGAAGGGAAAAGGAGTGAAAAGAGGATGTAGTCTGATAGATTGGAAGGCGGAACTACAGGGGTTCTGTTAACTTGCAGATCAAAGACGGGACAATGGCTTAATGTGCATAATAGTATACAATGCCTGTAATGTTCCAATGTCGTACTGACTGAGAGCGAGAAGAAGAAATTAGAATGGGAGGCGCTGCTTTTCTTGAAAAAAATTTTACACAGCAGAGCGCACACTCATGTCGCTTCGTCCAAGCAAAGCAGCGCTAATGGAAAGAACAACCGCGGCGGACATAGGCAAGCACTTGTTGATGAAATGGAATTTGCAATAGACGCTTCCTCAAATGAGAGAAGCGACGGCAGAACCGCAGGAAGTGATCTATTGTCTCAGGTTCGGCACAAAAAGGGCACAATGGGGAAGCCGCCATGCCAGATCTGTGTAGGTAGAAATTTAGAAGGGGAACCCGGCAACGCAAGCGCATGACAGAGACCTCTCGTCTGACTGATGACGATGCTTAGAGAAAGAAGAAAAAGTAAAGTGCACGGGCCTGCCTACTGGCTCAAGCCGCGTGCAGAAAGTAGGAGGGGGTAAAAAGGATAGGAGAGCAAAGAGTGAAAGAAAAGACGCGCCGCGCTAATACGCCCCGGACCGATTCCGGAGGCAGTGCAATACCGGGCCGACCCGCGCCAGAGTGCTTCAAGTCATGCACTCCGCCATTAACCAAAAATAAGTTTAATATCTTGGGTCCAAGGACCCGCTGCAGATATTAAATCTGGTATCAGATATCACCACCACCTCTCAACGTAACAGACGCCAAGGCGCGTCAGATATCAGCGCTTCGGGAATGGCAGGAAGACGAAACGACAACGACGAATTAACAGTGCTACAGCGGCGCGAGTATCAAGACGGCTAGATTTTTAATTTTTTATTAATTTTTTCAATATATTTTTATTCTTACATTTATCATTATCATTTACTGCTCGGCTATAAACATCAGTCTCAATCTCCTGCGTGCGCTCTGCATTTGCCGTTCCATTTCGTTGCTTATTTTTGTTTACTTCTTCCGTCCTTACCATTCATTTTAATTGCGTCCAGGAATTATTTACCTCAAAAACTCTCTATGCCGCGCATTCTTGGCCAAATCCCCTAGGTGGGTATGTGCCATAGTATGAGGACAAGAAGAAGAAGAAGCCTTAGCCGGGGAATACGGCTCTCAATGCGCCAGAGAGAAGTTGCGGCCTTGGTGACACTTGATGTTGCTAAAGCCTCAGACAATGTTGAACACACGGTCCTTATTAGCAATCCTGCTCAGCTACATCCACCGCACTACATCTATGCTTGGATTTGTGAATTTTTAAAAGATAGATTGTACTTCTGTACAGACTGATCTTTCTGTTCTAGTGCCTATGTTCAATCAAGAGGTGTGCCGCAAGGATCTGTTTTGTCTCCACTGCTTTTCAACATATTGGTTCGGGACATATCCATTCATCCAAACATTGCAGTTTATCTATATGCAGTTGATATAGCTTTTTTCGCATCAGCAACGATATTCATGCACTATACGAGTGTTTTCAGGCATATTCGTAAAGTATTGAAGTTTGGTTGAACCAAAGTAGTTTATCACTTAATGTCAGCAAATATGGTGTGCAGATAGTTCCGCCCGACACTCCTTTGTACATCTCGCTAGTATACCACTCCACTCCATTTCCGCATGTGGAGTCGGTTAAATACCTAGGCGTTACTTGTGATGAAAGCTTGGACTGGCGACACCATATTAAGAATAATGTTATTAAAGGAGAACGTGTTCTGGGCCGGTTGACAGGTGTTTCCATAAAAAGTTTGGCATGCGTCGTGACACGTTACTGTTGCTCTATAAGGCTTATATGAGACCGATTCTAAAATTTGGTTGTGTCTTGATCTGTGGTAGCGCAAACTACAAGCTGCAGCCATTAGGTTAACTGGAAAGGCGTGCCCTACGGTTATGCCTCGGGCTCCCAAAATCAGCTTCAAACGCTGTATTTTATCGGGAAGCCCGTATCCCCGATCTCTTTTCCCGCTTCCAACTTCAAACAGTGCGTACTTTCCTCAGGTTTTTTGACCCGGCCCCGGCGTTCGTAGTCCCCTTTTTCTATACCAACCACACCTGTTTTTCTCTAATTATTGGTCCTGGTATCAGATTCCGGAAGTTTGACTCACGGAGAATCTGGTAGCCCCGCTTCAGGTTAATCTGATCTCCTTGCAACAAGTTGCAGATGCGCAGGCTGACTTCGTCTTCCATTATGACCATATTTTGCCGTCCCATGCGAAGCATATGCCCGCAAATATCCTAAATGGTCTCCTTTCTGAACACCTACAGAATTTTACTCGAAGGCGGCGGTTGGTATTGCCACAGTCCCAATCAATCCAGTGGCGCCATGCCGCGGCCGAACTGTTTTAGATGGGACTTGCCATGCCTTGCGCTCTCGAGGAGCTAGAGGTTTATGTCTTCCTCGCACGAGCTCCCTGCTGTCTTGGGCGCGTAGCACGTCTAATTAAACCTGGCTTTGAGTGATTTGACCGTTCTTCGGTGACATTTGGTGGAGGTGCTGGGGAACGATCCATGTACGCTGACCTCGAGGACACTCTTGACGTCAGTTCTCAACGCGTGGCTACAACACCAGTCCACAAGGCGAGCCGCCGCCTGCAAGGCCTACAACCAGAGTTCGGCCAACTCGCAAGACCAGCAAGGGCCATGACGTCCGCTACGGCTAGCCAGGCGAGTGAGCATTCCGGGAATGCCCCGCCGTTTGTTCTTCACACACCTCGGTCGCCCCCATCATTCCCCGGTTTGAGGTTTGAGGACGTCGAAGACTGGTTGGCCAGCTTTGACCGTGTGGCGGGCTTCAACGAGTGGGACGGCGAATGCAAATTGCGGAACGTGTACTTCGCACTACAGGACTCAGCCAAGACGTGGTATGAGAACCACGAAGCTTCCTTCACTAACTGGGAGATCTTTCGCCGAGAGCTCTTAGCCACGTTCAACACCAGCGAACGAAAGGAGAAGGCTGAAATCGCCTTGCAATCGAGGTCGCAGCAGCCGAACGAGAGCGTCGCCATGTTCATCGAGGACATGACGCGACTCTTCAATCGCGCCGACCCTGCTATGCCCGAGGACAAGAAGGTACGCCACCTAATGCGCGGCGTCAAAGAGCAATTGTTTGCCGGACTGGTACGTGACCCGCCAAGAACGGTGGCCGACATTGCCAAGGAGGCAACAAGCATGGAGCGTTCTCAGCATGAACGGGGCGCGCACTACGGCCGTCAGGCTAGTGTAGCAGCCGCTCACTACTGCACGCCCACGTCGTTACCCAATGAGGTGCTTCGAGAGCTTGTGAGGAGCCTGGTGCGCGAAGAACTCGAGAAACTTCGCTTCGAAGCTCCACAGGCAAACGTCGCTGCCATACCGGACGTTGTCCGAGATGCAGTCCGGCGAGCTGTTCAATCGCCACCAGCTCCGCAGCCAGCGCCCTATGTGATGACGTACAGTCAAGCACTACAAAGTTGTCCTGGGCCAGTGAGTCAAGCATTTTCTCCCGTCACTCCTGTGCCTTCACTGCGGTACCCAACTGCAGCTGTACCCGTCATACCACAGGAGCCCCTGTCCACCATGAGCAAAGAGCGCGTTTGGCGTACGCCAAACAATAGGCCCCTCTGCTACCACTGTGGGGAGCCCGGCCACATCCTCTGCCACTGCCCCTACCGCAGAATGGGCTTAAGGGGGTTTTCACCTGACGCACCTCGACCACGCTACGGAGAACGGCCGCGGGACATCGAGTATTATCTGTCCGATAACGTGCAGCCAACGACCTCGCGGCGACGCCAGTCCCGTTTGCCATCCCCAAGGCGGTTTTCTTCGCCAAGCCGCCCGTCTTTTTCTAGCCAGTTCAGAGGCGCGTCCCCACATCGGGAAAACTGAAGACGGCGTCCCCAGGGGGTAGGGCCGCCGCTATTGGATCAAGTCAAGAGCCTCCACCCGACGATTCGCGGCTACAATCCGACCGACGATGACCTGACCCGACGACCTCAACTACAACGACGTGCTGCGACCGACTGGTGTCTGCCGAAATCCCAGTAATCGCTGATAATCGTGATGTGACCGCACTTGTGGACACCGGCGCTGACTTTTCTGTAATGAGCAGTCGGCTAGCTACGGCCCTCAGAAAGGTGCTGACCCCTTGGTCTGGACCCCAGATCCGCACCGCCGGCGGTCATGTGGTTACGCCAATTGGCGTCTGCACGTCACGAATCCAGATCCGCGGTGCTACTTTCCCTGGTTGATTTGCCGTGCTACCGGAGTGCTCCAAAGACCTGATACTTGGTTTGGATTTCCTTCGGGAGTACGGCGGTGTCATCAACCTTCAGGAGCTGGTCGTGTCATTTTCCACTCAACCCCCTGTTGACGGCGATCCTGAACCACGCGGGACTAAGTTACGCGTCTTTGACGACCACGTATTAATCCCGTCAAGAGCTAGCATGTTTGTTACCGTAGATTGCGACATCACTGGTACTCGTGGCATCGCTGATACCAACATGTCGCTGCTCCTTGGTCAGCAAGTCTGTGTTGCTCGCGGAATTGTCGAGCTGAACAATGGCCGGACTGAGCTCTTGGTAACCAATTTTGGCTGTGAACCTCAGTGTTTGCCTGGCAGAACAGTTATTGCGTATTTCGAAGAACTCGGCGAATTCGCGGGATGGCACGCTTTGTCCGAAGCCTCGGCATCAGTGGAGGCACCGACCACTCCCATAAAAACTAACGTGAACCCAACCCTCCCGTCTAATCAGAAACGCTGCCTCGAATACGTTATCCAGTCTTTCTGTGACTGCTTCGCCTCGACCTCTAAGGTTAGGCAGACACCGCTCACTAAGCACCGAATTATAGTCGACGCCAACCAGCGGCCGTTATGTCAGCCGCCTTACCGGATCTCTTCAAAGGAGCGTGATGCCATTCGCCGCCAAGTTCAAGAAATGCTCCAGGACGACGTGATACAGCCGTCGACGAGCCCGTGGGCGTCGCCTGTTGTTCTAGTAGCAAAGAAAGATGGAACCCTACGGTTCTGCGTTGATTACCGACGTTTAAACAAAGTCACAAAAAAAGATGTTTATCCTCTGCCGCGCATTGATGACTCCCTGGATCGGCTGCGCCACGCCAAGTACTTCTCATCTCTAGATTTACGCAGCGGCTATTGGCAAATCGAGGTGGACGAACGCGACCGGGAGAAGACCGCCGTTATTACACCGGACGGTCTGTACGAATTCCGGGTGCTCCCTTTCGGCCTGTGCTCGGCTCCTGCAACCTTCCAGCGGATGATGGATACCGTTCTTGCCGATCTGAAATGGCAGTCCTGTCTCGTGTACTTGGATGACGTTGTCATATTCTCTGATACGTTTGAAGAGCACCTGAGACGCCTGCGCGCTGTGTTCGAAGCAATTCGGTCGGCCGGACTTTCCCTGAAGCCCGACAAGTGCCACTTCGCTTTCGAAGAGTTGAAGTTTTTGGGCCACATCGTGAGTGCTGAAGGGGTTAGCCCTGACCCCGATAAGACAGCCGCCGTGGCTGCTTTTCCTGTGCCAACCGATAAACGAAGCGTGCGCCGCTTTCTGGGTCTCTGCGCCTATTATCGGCGTTTTGTGCAGAACTTCTCCCAGATCGCTGAGCCCCTCACCCGCCTCACGAAAGATTCCGAACCATTCTTCTGGGGCCTGAAACAACAGAAGGCTTTTGAAGACCTCCGAACTCGTCTCCAAATTGAGCCCATCCTTGGACACTTCGACGAGTCAGCCGCCACTGAACTGCACACAGACGCCGGCAACGTCGGCCTCGGTGCGGTCCTTGTGCAGTGGCAGTATGGTCTCGAACGCGTAATCACATACGCGAGCCGCACCTTGTCACGATCTGAGGCAAACTATTCCACCACCGAAAAAGAATGCCTGGCCGTTGTGTGGGCGGGAACCAAATTTCGCCCGTACTTATATGGCCGTCCTTTCAGGGTCGTCAGTGACCACCACTCACTGTGTTGGCTGGAGAACCTCAAAGATCCCTCGGGACGGCTTGCACGCTGGAGCCTTCGCGTTGAAGAGTTCGATGTCACCATCGTTTATAAGTCCGGTAGGAAGCACAGTGATGCCGACTGTCTGTCTCGTGCTCCTATCGAGGACAACCGAGCTGATCCCGACGACGATTCTATTTTTCTCGGCGCCATCTCCACGCCCGCCCTCACTCAACACCAAAGGAACGACAGTGAACTACGGCCTCTCATTGTGTATCTTGAAGGAAGCGATGCGTCACCCCCGCGAATCTTCTCACGTGGACTGTCGTCATTCTGTTTGCGCGATGGCGTTCTGTATAAGAAAAACTACAACCCGAAGGAAGCTGCCTATCTGCTCGTTGTACCTGCGGTCTTGCGCGACAAAGTTCTGCAGGCATGCCATGATGACCCATATTCTGGTCACATAGGTTTTTCTCGCACTTTGGCCCGGATACGCCAAAAGTACTACTGGCCCAGGGTTGCTTCAATTGTCCAGCGTTACGTCAGAACTTGCCGTGAGTGCCAACGTCGCAAGACGCCGCCGACTAAGCCAGCCGGACTACTGCAGCCTATTAATCCGCCACAAGTCCCCTACCACCAAGTTGGCATGGACTTACTGGGCCCATTTCCGGAGTCCTCGCTGGGTAACCGCTACATTCTGGTCGCCACCGACTACCTCAGCCGGTACTGTGAAACTAAAGCTCTCCCTCGTTGTACCGCTGACGAAATTACGAACTTTTTCGTTCAAAATATTGTGCATCGTCACGGTGCACCCGCCATCGTTTTAACTTACAGAGGAACGGCCTTCACCTCGGCCCTTATGCAGGAGGTTATGCGCCTGAGCGGCACCAGTCACCGCAAGACAACCGCTTACCACCCTCAAACGAATGGCCTCACCGAACGCCTCAACAAGACGATCGCCGACATGATTTCCATGTATGTTGACGCAGACCACCGTTACTGGGACGTCATACTCCCTTACGTCACATTTGCCTATAACACTGCTCTGCAAGAAACGACACGCTTCACTCCATTTCGTTTAGTGCATGGTCGCGAAGCCACAACCATGCTGGACGCCATGTTGCTCCCGACTAGTAGTACCGCATCTGTTATGGGTGCTGCCCAATTCGTTCGTCACGCCGAGGCCGCCCGCCAACTCGCCCGACAGCGCATCCGGCACCAGCAAGCCCTCGACGCTCGCCGCTATAACCTCCGCCATTGAGCTGTTAGTTTCCAGCCCGGCGAACAAGTCTGGGTTTGGAGCCCAATACGCATGCGTGGGCGCCCCGAAAAGCTTCTACGCCGATATTTTGGCCCCTACGAGGTACTCCGCCAAGTCAGTGAGGTGAACTATGAAGTTCTTCCCCAGGGTACAGTTCGCTCCTCTCGACGGCCGACCCCCGAAGTCGTCCATGTCGCACGGATGATGCCGTACCACGCCCTCTAGAACTTCAGGCCTGTCCACACCAGCCGCCGGACACATGCTCCGTCCCTTGTCTTCGTGCTCCTCTTTGTTGCGGCACCGAGTCGTTGCCCTTCAGAAGGGGGGAGTAATGCCACAGTCCCAATCAATCCAGTGGCGCCATGCCGCGGCCGAATAAAAACTTTGGAATGCGTCGTGACACGTTACTGTTGCTCTATAAGGCTTATATGAAACCGATTCTAAAATTTGGTTGTGTCTTGATCTGTGGTAGCGCAAACTACAAGCTGCAGCCATTAGGTTAACTGGAAAGGCGTGCCCTACGGTTATGCCTCGGGCTCCCAAAATCAGCTTCAAACGCTGTATTTTATCGGGAAGCCCGTATCCCCGATCTCTTTTCCCTCTTCCAACTTCAAACAGTGCGTACTTTCTTCAGGTTTTTTGACCCGGCCCCCGGCGTTCCTAGTCCCATTTTTCTATACCAACCACACTTGTTTTTCACTAATCATTGGTCCTGGTATCAGATTCCGGAAGTTTGACTCACGGAGAATCTGTTAGCCCCGCTTCAGGTTAATCTGATCTCCTTGCAACAAGTTGCAGATACGCAGGCTGACCCCGTCTTCTATTATGACCATATTTTCCCGTCCCATGCGAAACATATGCCCGCAAATATCCTAAATGGTCTCCTTTCTGAACACCTACAGAATTTTACTCTTCATACTGTTCTCTCCACTGATGCCTCCGGCAGCTCTGCGAGGGCGGCGGTTGGTATATATTCGCAGGAGCTAGCTTGGAGCTATTCCGTTCGTATCCCAGATTATACTCCTATATTCTTCGCAGACTTTATGGCCATTGATTTAGCTCTTCTCAAACTTCCTAGGCATGTAGCACGGGTTGTTACTCTTGTAGACTGCCTATCTCTTCCAGTCTCTCTCCAAAATTCGGGAAAATCTTTATTGAATCGTTCCCTTGAGTTTTTTGTTCCGCGCAGTGCGTGAGATCCGTTTCGTCTGGGTACCTGGGCATTCGGGCGTCTATTTTAACGAGGTGGCTGATTTATTGGCAAGGTCATCTCTCAGCGCTCCTGTAATCTATCCCGTCCCTCACCTCATTCTGATAGAAACTTCACATTTCCAGAGCTTCCAACATATTTCAGCCAACCTAAGTGAGCTATTGCTCAATACCGCGGATTTTAGCCACTTAAAGTTCCAATGAAGTATCCGGTGGTGAAAACCAAGTCTTTGTGAGGTGTCAATGATGCTTCTGCGATGCAGAATCCCTCACTTAAGTTTGTACTTATGCAGATGTGGGTTCGCTGCGACAAATCCGTGTGTATCATGTGGGCAAGTTGAAACAACAGATCATTTTCTCCTCCTTTGCCGGCGGTTCGCAGTTCAGAGAAAACAGTGTTTAGAGGTCCCTCTTTCGAGGTTAGGACTCCCACTTTCTCTTCCAGTTATTTTTTCGTTCGGTGCGAGCGCAAAGGGATTCCCGTTAAGCAGTGTCTGCGGCTACCTTCATTATTACATATGTGCAACTGATCGATTACCTTGTTCGCTGTATACAAAATTTTGTCACATGTCCAAAAATGCTCTATTCTATTCCTGGTAATTCATATTTCTTTATTGCATATGACTGTTTCAAATTTCATAGAGATTTAGCCGTCTCACGCCTATTTCTCCCCGCGCAAATACTTTTCTACTGAACCTTGGCAATCCCCTTGTGTGGGTATGTGCCATGCTTACTAAGGAGAAGAAGAAGAAGAAGAATCCGGCCAAAGCTCTTTGGCAGCAAGACCTTCGCCTTTCAACCTGAATGAGCCATGTCGAGCGATAAAGCAGAGGCTACCGGCGTCTGGAAGGACCAAATGGTCTTTTCTAAGGTTTGCACATCGATGGGACCTGAAGACAGGTGCTGGCTCTTCACCGAACTACCTGCCTGGAACCGCATACTATGTGGGCTCGCGTACGAGATTGTTGAGCCTCTTCCTGGAAATCTAAGCCTGGAGTGCCTGCCATGCGGGGCCGTAGAAAGAGGTCCTGTCGCAGCCGTACGCGAGGCAGCTTCCATGGTATCGCGGCTTCTTCAGCATCAGCGTTGCATCAACGACCTGCACGTTGTGTGCACAACTGATGCGAGCGAGACGACTCAGAAGCGAGCTCCTGTACCTATACGCCTATGGCCAGCGTCTGAACGGGAAGCCATTCGCAACATTCGACACCTTGAGGTGAAGACATGCCGTGCCGAAATTCTCCACACACTCGGCTGCAGCTGCATTCCGGAGGAAGACATCGTTGGTGTTTGCGACCTGGAAGAGCTCAAGATCAACACCGCCGATGGTGAGTTTGAAGCAGGACTTACCAAGTGTTTGCGTCGCAACTTTTGTTCTCTCAAGACCGTAGAGATCGCCGGCATGAATCTTTCGCCGCGCTTGGTTGACTCTATGCAGTGTCTGAAGAGGTGCGAGTCGCTGGTGCTGTCGTTTTGCAGAAACGAAAAAGGCAGCCACTACAGCACAGATATATTGTCGATGCTGGTGCAGAGCTTGGCGGCTCTGAAGAATTCCAGGTTTCTTCCATTCATGGACTCACACAGGAGCGTTCCCACCGTAGTCGACGCTCTCCAGAGCAGCGTAACTCTGATGAATCCAGAATTTTACATGTACGAAAGCACCAGCGGGGCCAGGGAGTTGTTCGCTGCGATCTGAGTCAACACCAGAATAAAAAAACTGCGGATCGGCTTCCGCGGTGCTAACGCAACCTGCGGAGGTGTTCAGGCATCGGCACTGCGCAAAAACGCTTCCCTTCTCGAGCTTGACTTGAGAGCTGATGTCGACAACGGGATCATGATCAGCATCGCGGAGTCCCACTCGCAAAACGCTACTCTGGACACGTTGCTGTTCACGACCGCTACAGTGTACGCACACGGCGTTTTGGCACTGTGCGTTGCGCTGCGCACTAACCAGAAACTGAAGGAGCTGTTGTTCCCCACCTTCAAAGCTTCTATTCCGGAGATGACATCGTAGCTCTATTACTTTACTATTAGTTGTGACATATGTTGTGATAATTTGCGGAAAAACTTACATATTTTGCTTATACTCTGATCCTTAGTCTGTGAATGGCGCGCTCGGTTCGTCATTACAGTTATTCAAGTGATAAAACCAGTATGATTTTAAGAGGCCATGACGTGACCATTTTGTTCTATTCTTACCCCGTAAAATTGGCGGAAGCTTAAGCTCCGCCTTTAAGATTGAAACGCGACAGCGTGTTGCAGCGCTGCCAGGGAGTCCACGGAACGCCATCGCCCGTTCGACACGACGCCTTGCCCGTAAGACAAATCGCTCTGCTACGTAGGGTGAAACGGACGCGCGGAGCGTCAAACCACGTAAAAGCTCTACCAGGCGCCTTGCCGAAACGCGCTGGACTCAGGTTGCAGTCGTAGTTAGTCGGCACATCGTTCTCGACAAACACGATGCCACAAACGCTAGCATAGCTTCCGCGCCGAACGATCGGGCAGCAAGCCGTCAGCTTCGCGTTGAACGCACCTTGGATGTGCGCTGCGTTGTTCGCCGCTCACCGCGTGATTCCTGCGTCTCCGCTCTAGGGTGCCTCGGTGCCCACATGGGGCCCTTAATGCTGTCGCGTTAAAACAGAGAGAAATTAAGTTCGTTTGCGTGGCTACTACCTAGTGCCTCATGACGCTGATGATTTAAAATTGTCGCTTTAATCGCGGTGGCTCAATGGTTAGGGCGCTCGACTACTGATCCGGAGTTCCCGGGTTCGAACCCGACCGTTGCGGCTGCGTTTTTGTGGAGGAAAAACGCTAAGGCGCCCGTGTGCAGTGCGATGTCAATGCACGTTAAAGATCCCCAGGTGGTCGAAATTATTCCGGAGCCCTCCACTAGTGCAGCACCTCTTTCTTCCTTTCTTCTTTCACTTCCTCCATTACCCCTTCCCTTACGGCGCGGTTCAGGTGTCCAACGATATATCAGACAGATACTGCGTCATTTCCTTTCCCCAAAAACCAATTATTATTATTATTATTATTAAACTCGGACGTTTAGTACGCCCCCTACTGATATTTTGGGGCCTTCAGAACTCATCGGTTCTAGCGCAGGAGCCATTTTACGAGCCAGATTTTGCAGCGCGTATGAATAGTAGGCAATAAATGTCCAAAATGTTCGCACAGCGTCTCACTGCACATCGTAGCTTACTCTCAAACGCAGGTGAAAATATGTGGCGTTCGCTTCTGGTAGTCGACAGATGACGCTATATGGTGCTCAGCGTGCACGTATCAGAGTGCGGCAACATCTACCTTAAAGGCTGCATATGACAAAAGGTCGAGCACTCATCAAGCATGAAGGAACAAGGCATGAATATAGGTTTTCTCGTTGTCGCTTTATTATGTTGCCCAAAAGCGACAATGTAGCTTGTCTACGACAAGGAAGCTTAACACATGTGCTGTCCTTTGCCACGTTCTAATAAGTGGCTGGTTAGTAATACGGAAGTAATTACTCACTGGCATCCACCCAAACGCCGCCTTACGGCTGCAAAGGATAGCTATACAGCTTCGACAGAATCTTCGCACTTAAAAAAAAAAACTTCGTCCTGCTCCGGGATTCGAACCCGGAACGACTTCTTCTAAAGGAGCGGTCGCTCTAACGACTACACTAAATTTGACCAAGTCGCTGGCTGTTACTTTCTACGTTTACAAACAAAACTGTATTGTGAACGGGATTGACCTTTCTCGCTCATTTTAGTATTTGTGGTTTTTCTCTCTTGTGAAATTGGTTTCGGGGAAGGGTGATGACTCGGCCCTTCTACTTTGTACTGAAAACTTAGAATATGGAGACAATTTTTTCTAAACGTTCGCTTGCTCTGCGCCCAGAGCAGCCTTCGGCCGTTTTTCTTGTATAAAAAAAACTCTTTACGAAACATTTGAGAACTTCACATTTAAGAATTCAGAGCAATGCCAAGTTGAGCGCTCTCCACCTCATATACTGTATTCTGCTGATCTCGCACGGCACCGTATTGTCCGCAAGGCAGTGACTTATTGATGTATTAACAGAAAAAGTAGTACATGCATGTGCTAGATACTTTGCTTTTTAGGTGCTTTAAGTGTCTGCATTGATTAAGTAGCAATCAATCTAGTAAATGTTTCTGAGTAAAGCACTATTCCTGCTAACAAGGATGTTGCTGTATATTTTCTGGCTGATTAACCCAATATAGCTGAGGTGCAGTGCCGTTCTGGTTAGACGATATTGTTGCTAACTTGTGTTCAATTACCGGCGATGGTCGGGAGAGTGTCACGGTTTACAGACGTTAGCACCTTAAGGCCGCGTTCCCACTTAAAACTGCAACCGCGCAGCGCTCGACGTTCCAGGTGCGAATAACCCGGTGAGGTTTAGAAGGCGAAAGGGAGTTGTATGTATTGATCAGGCGACAATCGCGTTCGCATCAGCAGAAAGGAGCAGCGGAGATGTGTGCGGCAGGAAAGGCTAAAGGAGCGAAAAACATGTGCGGCAATCAAATGAGAAACAGGAGCAGTGAAAATGGAGGTTTTCATCTAGGATATAATTATCACCGACCCACACTGTCATATGGTAGGCAGTATTCTTCAAAATCAGGCTTGCAGAACCTATTTCTATTTTCAGAAAGATAGCGATTAAGTGTATAACCCTGTAGATGTTAGTAATTTCTTTTACTTCGAGCACATTCGTGTTAGGGTTTAGGGTTGAGCGCTTGACGTGTTTTTTCTGTTCTTGAACAGTCTGTCTGTGCTCACTAGTCTGTACTCGCTGACATGCCCGCTAGAGTAACCACGCCGAAACTGCTTGAAGTGCTTCGTACAGAACCGCATGCATGAGCGTGTCGGCCGTGGACTCTGCGTTGTTATCTCAAAATGCGGGTTCTGGATCACTGCAGAAACTGACGAGTTCTCCTGGGAAAAATAGTTTTTTTTTTTTTACAAACAGTTCAAGGTATAATGACCAAACTCTAGCGAGCGTACACCTTTGGTACGTCTCTTTTCGGTATTTGTCGTCCTGAATTCCCTAAATGCTTATAGAGAGCCTTGTAAGCATGCAAAACCTGCGATATAGATCTGTAATGACGTGTCATCGCGGCGAATGCTGACCGACAGGTGTTTTCGTTTATCTCAGCGAGATGGTGCAACAAAATATTGATGTTGACAAAGTTATTAGTCGCTCAGCGCTCTGATGACATCATTGGCGCTTTGTGGACATTGCATGTCATACTTAACTTCGTATAGACCTTCTTATTATCTTTTTCAAATGCCTGACAGCGTTACGCCACCCAGTCAAAACAGCGGAAAGTGTCATCATTTCGATGCATTTAGGTCAATAATGGACAAAAGGCATAGCGACAGTGGTCCTCTATAGCAGGCGGTCAGTGATTGTTCTAGAAAGCAGTGTTGGTAACGGTATCCTTCTGTCCCCCATTCTAAGTTCGCTCATTTAGAGGAGAACACCGAAGCAAGGTTTGTTCGGAGGCTACAACGTCCGGTGGTCAATCCCGTGGAGAACCTCCCACTGTATTTAGGGCTGTCAAGGCCACCCTCATACACTACTGTAGGAATACCCTCAACCCATGGCAGTGCCCCCTCCTCCCCCCTACACATCCCATTCCCCTCATCATGGGAGGCCGCTCTGCGAGTTGCTCAACCAGGTGGCCAAACACCGCTAGTGGACGGAGGCCTCTGTGAAACACAGGTCCGGGGACTCTTTGAACACGTAGGAGCCCACCCTTGAGGACATTTTTATAATGTTTTGCTTCAAAATAAAGTTGTTACTACCCCCACCAGCAGTGCAGATCACGTTAATAATCACGAAGAGTGGACGCTCTGTCGAGAAAGAGCGGGAATTGAGTTAAATTTCGTTTGATAACAGAAATCGATCAAGTGAGAGGAAACGCTTTTAATAAAGAGCTAGTTTATTACGTGACGCCTTGCGTAAGCTACTGGGTTGTACAAAACCGAGGCAGTGAATAAAGAGTATAGAAATTAATAAACGAAAAAAAATCGAGAAATCAAGTTGTCTTCACAGAATTCGGCCACAAAAAATTTAACGCACATAGAGTCCACACGTCATCTTAAGCCCTTTTACGAACACTGCAGGAAAAAGTCCTGTCCCATTTGCCTCCAACTGAACCTGTCTGGTGACAGCTGCATCTATTCTCCCCGCTAACTCCATGATTTCATTTCGCCGCACGAATCTCTGCAAATCTCGGCTGTACTTGCCGCATGTCATCATTGCATCCTAAACTTAATGCTGCGCAACCCAAAAAGAATATGTACCACCAAAGGTTGGTGCCCATAGCAGCAAAAAAATAGTCGTTTGCCTCCTGCATGCTCGCCAGTGTCTGAATTCGGCTGCTTCCTCAATCCATCTTTACAAAAAACTATTTAGGTGGACCTTGTAGTTAGCACTATAGTCGATATGTTTGCAAGAATTTCCATACGTTAGGAAGTTACGTAGTCGACAACGGAAGAGCGGCAGTAGTCTCGACTGCCGGCTCTTGTAAGGGTCGTTCATCGTTTGGTTGTAGAAATCCGCCATTATGTTGAGTCTTCAACGTTAAGCCTTACAACAGGTTCTCATACCCGTCTTCCGCGCCCTCCAGTGGATTCTGACAGAGAAAGCACAGTGCTGTAACTACAGAGGACGAAGGGAGGACAGGAAAAGTGCTCGCTTCATTCTCTGTAGTTACCACGCTCTGCTTTATGTGTAACGATGAGCCAGCACGCCAAAACATTCCCTCCTGGGGACTGAGAGGGCAGGAAAAGATGCTTGAGGCCGACTGTGCGCTTTCCTGTAAATGTAGTTGTTCCCTGTTATGAAATTATTCCTGGTGCGCCAGGAACACTTTGCGAGAGTAATAACTCGCTAAAGTGAAAGACATCGTTGTTAAGGCTGCCCGAAAATTACGCAGCCTTCGAGGATGACCGTATTGACTACTACCCTAGTAGACAGGAAGCGCCGAATTGAATTTGAGGTTGTGAAATCTATTACAGTAAAAAGAGAGACAGTGCACAAATGACTGTGGCCTTGGGGAAAGATAACTCACTGCATGGAACAATCTGTAACACGTTAGTATGGCACACTCACTAGTTTTCTCCCGTACTTTTGAATGTTTTATGCACGCAGCGCACCCAGCATGATTATCTGCATGAGGAGAGGCGAACATCTACGACTGTAAGCCGAAAAAGGTACTACAGGGAACAGTAGAATAAACAACAGGAAAGAAACAAAATTGTGGCTGGGTTTGTGGCCGGGAACTTTAGTATACTGTTGGAGGCTTACCGATTTTATAACCGCTTGAGGCAAACCCATGGACATTTGATCAGATTTCTCTCAATTTAACTGGTCCGAACACCTGCTTTCCAATTTCTTATAAACCGAAACGTATAATCTGCAAATAGGTTTCTACAAAAATTCCCAAAATTTAATCAATTCTAAAACTGGCCGATAAAAGAGTGCATGGGGTGCAGAAAATATGTCGATACTTTTGGTTAAGTGGCAATTCTTTCGCAGCAGAGACACTTATCTATCAATAATTTAATGTCCCCGTTTTTGCCTTGCCACCCTCTACCTTACGAGCAAGAAGAAGAACCAGATTATGTTCCCCAGTCATTGAATACTCTGTTCAGAAACACTTGCACTTCAATTTTATTGCAAAATTTTGACGAATTTACTCCAACGACAGCTGTTGTAAGCAAGCTAATTACCGCAGGATACGCTGCCAGTTAGTGCAGGATATCCTGAACGTCCGTGATGGCGTTCTTCCAGAGAGGAATGATTCCACTGCACCACTTCTTCGATACCAGTGAATTAGAAAGGTGTTGCAGAGATGAACAGCGTATTCTCTTTTTCTGGGCTTAAGATTATTTGGTGCCTCATTGGTGGCTGCGGACTGCCAGGGGTGACAAGGATAATTAGCGCGCCTTTCGACTGTCTGCGTCCCGCCAAAAACAAAGAAGAGGGAAGGCAGGAGCCAGGAAAGCAACCCGAGCAGCTGGCGAAGACACGTGACGCAAACTAAAGTACGCGCGAAAAATGGGAAGGAGTGGGTGTCGTGTCGCGGCTTTTCGTACGGATCAATTAGTAAGCGGCAGCCTGAGAAACAATACACGAGGGAGCAAGGTGCAGGGAAGGAGGTTTTGTCGTCGACCGCAAGCCTTTTTTGTCGATTTATTTCAGCGGAGTGCTGTTTACGGTTTCTGCTTTAGCCCCAGGCCAAAACGAATAAGTTGGAAGGCTGACGCTCAAGGAGGCAGGAACGGCAAAGTGCGTATCGAGGATGGCTGGCTTTGTCGCAATTAAAGCTCCAGCTTAGGGCTGAGCATTCTACTTTGTTTTGCTTTACCGCTTGGCCAGCGAAATGGCGCAAGGCAGGCAAGTCATGGCCTGACAACAACGGGCAGGACGGCGCGGCAGTTCGGCGCCTCCATGACGTGCTTGCGCAGCAGAAGCGCGAGCCTATAAAGTGCGCCAACGCTGCGCATGGCGGGTAAAAAGAGAGGCGAGGCGAGGAAATGGAATAAAACACATTCTTAACCGGGGGAAACGTGCAAACGCGCACAAAAGCGGTAAATGGGCGGTGGATGCACAATACTTGAGGCGCGGAATTAATCTCTCCCTTCCTCACGCCATTTTCATCGGCAGCCGGTAATGGGATATACTGCGCTGGGCGCGGAGCTATCGCTGCGGTGCAAATAAGCCCTTCCTCTAGTCCGTCCTCGACCAGGAAAATGATTAGTCCCTCCCTGCCTATTTTTCTGCGGGATCCTGAACCCATTAATTCACTATGAAGGGCCGAAATTCATGCGCTTGATTCGCGTGATATTTTTAAAAACAAATTTGTTGTTTTGACGGGGCTTTCATTTTAAGTATCACGAGGTGACAATAGTTGAAAAGGAACTAAAATAAAAATTGAAAGAACTACAACTAAAGAAAATGTTAAACACAAAAGATTAAAAGGAAACATCATTTTTGTATAAAATATGAACAAGCAGCAGCAGTGCACCCCGTGGGTTAAAAGGAAGGACGAGAAGTGCTTTACGGTGCGGTATGTGGGATTTAATGTCGGTATTGCTGAGGAGGATGCCAATGTGGAAGACTGGGTGAGTTGGTAGGTAGTCATTCTAGAAAAAACAGCGCACACAGGACAGGGACAGGGAACAGGGCGCTGTTTTTTCTAGACTGAGGAGGATACCACTATTGAATACAAAGACGCCTCTCGCTATTGCTGATTGATCCCCGATCGGTTTCTTTACTCTTGATGCGACTTGGAAATGCGCTGTCGTGTTTCCGATCACTGCCCAATCATTTGCTTACTCTTCGGTACAAACAAGCTTTTCTGATGCTTAGTGTCTTGGAATGATCAATTTTACAATCGTCCTTCTGGCAATGCCAACGCTGGACGCGCTTCCACTGCATGCTCTTAATGCACTCATCCGGCTTTAGGAAGCCCCAAGTTTCGAAACAGGAACCGTGGCGTCAGCACAAACGCAGGCGCCTCGGTGTCGGGCTTCGTAAGCTGTTGGCCCGTCGCTTTATGGGGCGCCGCATTTCCTTCCAAGGCAGGGACATTCGTGGACATAGACTAATATCCATTTATCTCAACTACTTTCGCCTTGTTCGCTGACGCTTGCGTTGTCCGCATGCGAGCGCTGAACTTGGACGAAAGATGCAAAAAAATATATAAAAATACGAAGTCGCGCAACTTCCTGTTTCATTACTGCAGAAAGCCTCTTGGCCCGTAGAGTAAATGACGGTGCGTTGTATGCAAAGCTATCTCACGACTGTCGGATTGGCAGCTCTGTGATATTTTGTGCGACTGGAAATAATACACGAGTAGTCGGATGCCGTGGCTATTCTCCTTCTCTTCTTGTATTTGTTTTCGGCCGCTTGGCATCTACTGCCGCGGTTAGAGAGACAAACATTGGCGTTTGTGCTACGGTTTTCACCCAGCATGTTGGCGATTGCATTCTACTTTTCACGAGTGTTTTCTTCTTGTTTTATCTTTCGCCACATGGGAGGTTTCGTGATGCGCAGCCTTCCGCGGCTGTTATCAAGGCCGCGACTTTTGTTGCTGATAATTTTGGTAAAACGCAAAAATGACTCTAGGAGGAACTCGGAAGTAGTGGCAATTTCATGGGGCAGAAAATATTAGATGAACGTACAGTCTATGGTAAGAAAGAGTTGTGTATTGTAGGGTGACACTAGGGAGGCAATATGTGCTCCGGAGTGTGGGAAAGATCAGGTGAAACAAGGTTACTAGCCTCTCATCTGAGCTCTAAGGTGGCCTTGATAAACCTGCTATTCAGACTGGCTTTTTTCCTTCACGGAACTTGACTGAGCCGCGGTGCCTTAGTATCGTGTGTGTCTGCTCTGCTCAGCCCAAGGGCACGTGTTCGAATCCCGGTCAACCCGGCCCATTTCTATGGAGGCAAAGCGCAATAGACGTACGTGCGCTGTGCGATGTCAGCGAAAAGCTGAGAACCGCAGGCGTCCGGAATTAGCGCGGAGCCCACCACAGTGGCTTCTTTCATAGCCTGCCAATATGCAGTCATGTAACGTTAAGCCTCAAAAACCAAACCACACAACCAAGGTGTCAGTGATAATGGTCAAGTGCTGCTTTCAAGGATATTCCATTTTCGGACACACAAACCGCAGTCACTCGCACGTTATGGTTAATACTATGGGGGAAACGTTTGTAGTAATGTATGTCAGTCTTATCCTCTTAATTGCATAGCCTCTTTACTTAGGAGAAAATGTCCGTGCTTTTCAAAAGGAGATGGACGGGAGGTTAGCACGGCTTCAAAATCCACCTTTATTTTTTTTTCACCAAATATCCGATTCCTGATAGTCCATTGTCCGAATCCAGGTTTTCTCAAGGATTAGCTTTGCTGAATGGCAGCTCTCATCTGCGAGAAAGTGCGAAGAAACACTGCACTGCATTCGCGGCTCAGAGGACTTTTTAAGAGTGTGGAATATGTGTTTTAGCATATTTGCAACTGAAATCTACCCTCGCGAACAGCCCTGAATTCAACGCTGAGTGAGCCTGATGTTCAATGCTGACGTCAGTGGGACACTTTCAAGAACAAAATGCTGCAACACGCCAGAAAACACAACAAAAAGTCATAGTAAATGCCAAGATTACAAGCCAGCACACCTTTCACATCACAATTGTGCATCAGCCTTGCCACTAGGCGTCTTTGCGGTGCGGCAATCATATACCAATTACAATAATTTTGTTAAGTTATGTAACCAGATTTTAGCTGCCATAGTTACCATCATGCATACTAAAACGATTAGCAGAGACACAGTTTAGAGCAACCATGTGCCGAGCCATCTTCTTACTGTATGGTTAGTCATCAAAAAGCTGTAACCTATTCCTTTTCCGCGGATGCTTAACATAAGAGTCTGATGTAAGTAAATTGTAAATAGGCGAGTTTACAGTCCCGAAGTGAAGCAGGGGCATTGAGGGATGACCTAAATGAGGGCTCTGGAATAATTCTGGATTACCTCAGGTTCTTTGACGTGCACTGATATCGCACACCACATGGGCGCTTTGGTATTTCGGCTCCACCGTAATGCGGCCGCCGCAGCCGGGAGGAAACCAACTTTGAAGTCAGCCGGCGAGTGGGCCAAATTCACTGAGCTCTCACGGCAGGTGAAGTCTAATGTAGAGAGGGTAGTACTGTTTCGCTATACATTTGCCCGAACCTCACTTCACACTTAGCTTTAGCCAGCATGGCTTATGCAATGAAAATTTGGAAATGGATAATTGTGGCGAGTATCCCCCCCCCCGCCCCCCCCCCCCCCCAATGTGTCCTGCAGTTTTGTCTTCTTATCTTTTCCTGCAGAAATTGCTTCTGAATGTTCATCGTGAATTCCGGTGACGTGATGAAGGAACTTACCTTTTCTCTGTATCGGGGTTTGGGAGGACGGGCGACGCAAGAGGAAGACTAAGTTTGGCGAATTCAGCAGCGTTTAAGAAATTTTGATGACGACACTGATATTGTTGGTCCACTGAGTTCCCCACCTTACTACTAGCCACAAAGCATTCGGAAGAGAACGTAACTACCACTCATGACCAAGTGTTGGTTGACAAGCGCTGCATGCCCTTTCCTCTCATACCTGCTCTTCACAGCATGCGATTCCTGCCTCGAAGAGTAAAATTTTAAAGTGGACCCTTTTATGTTTCAGTATTGAGTGCACAAGCTTCGTTTCTGAACGTGTGCCTGCGTTTATATCTTCAGTCAGAGGAGCGAAGATGCGTGCAGCTTTTTCTCAAAGGGGAAATGATGACGAAAATGAAAATCTAAGACGTAATCTCCCTAACACAATTATGGTGGCGGTTTGCTACGTTGCAGGTGCGGACGCTATCGGCCATTGCAGTCGCACTGTTCTTCGCAAACGCACTAACACACAGCACTTAATCTTTCCAGTTTCCTTTTACAGCTGATAGAAAATATGAGTGAAGATCAGAACAAGGAACACTCCTTCCTGACAAGAGGCTTCCAGCTACATCTTCCTCTGCCTAGGAAAGGTTGGCTGACGAGCACAATCTTCTCAGTGGGGTTGAGCCGGAGAGAAGCCATGTGAAATAAGCGTAATAGCAGAACCTACTTTTATGCCCCTTTGTTCTAGTTCCGCCGAAGATTCCTCAAATATCCGTTTTTTTTTTGGAATTTAGCCCGGAGAAAGGTTTTCAAAACTAGAACAAAATTAAAAATAGCCAACTTGGTACAGCAAAAAAAAGAGGAAATTTCTTCCATGGTTGGTGTATACCGGTCACAAGCTTTGCAATGGCTTAACCTCTGTAAGAGTGTTGGTTGCCACAGGCGAAAACATTCTTTGCTTGGTGTATGCGCATACTGCCGGGCACAGAGATGTCTAATGACGGAAGCGCGAATATACTATTTATCGCGTTCAGGATGCCGTCCTTGGAAAGATCGCTAACTTTATTACCTTGCTCCTGTTGAAACAAAGACGCAGCTGCATGATTTTCATAAAGAGAACATTTTCAGAGCTACGTCTATTGTTCTATTCTGGCGAAGGAATAAGGATGTAGAGAAAGATGTTCTTGTTGCATTCTGCTAAAATAAAAAAAAATGCGCTCGAACACATGAGGTTGTCACAGCACACGCCTGAGTTGTGTGTCTGGCTGAAGTAGAGGATTTTAGGAAACAAGGGACTAGGGCCATGTACTCAGGGCGTGGATTGGAAAGAGTGAGCAATTCGAATGTTGCGCTTGCATGGTTATCTTGGTAGTCATTGTTTTCATAGAAGTGAAAGTACCCTTGTCTTTAAACGAGCTCCAAGCTTTGTTTCGGTTTAATCAAAGCAAAATACATCGACTTCCTCTCCAGTTGCTGCTTCATGATAAGCTTCACACATAACTGCCGCAGCTACCTACTTCTGCGCAGGCGCTGGTTCATGGAAACAAAGCTGCTGTCATCAAGGTCCATATGACGAAACTGTAGCTTCTTGAATAAGCTAGCTAAAGGTTTGGCGAACAGAGCTTTTTGTTCTGGCATCAAAAATCAGGAGCCCACTGTAATTTGTGGCTCTCTGCACAGTTTTGTTGAGCCCATTGAAGAATTTGCGCTATTAGTAGGATTTCGCAATCTTACCTCCTTCTTGAATTTGTAGCTGAGTGGGTGGATAAGACAAAAACCATTTAGTGGTGGTTTTCAGGGATGATAAATGTTGCCAGTTAATATATTTTGGCCAATACACATATAAGCCATTGTATGCATGAATTTCCTTCCTATGTACTAAAATCATTCCGCGTAAATCATAATGTGCATGTATTGTTTCTGAGTCGTTATTCAAAGAAGCATCTAGACTTCGCCGTATCCAAACTGTGATCACAGAATTACCAGACACACAAGATACGTTTTTAGCTCTAAAATACTGGAACAAAAGGTTTTTCATTACAGTTGGAAAAAGAGCTGCTAATGATTTCGTGGCTGATTAGCACTAACAGTGCAAAGAGCTGACACACGAACGGCGCTATAACAATATGTATTTTAGTTTAAATTCAAAAGGAGACTGCGGACCTATAGAGCTGTACCTGCATCTGAAAGGTACTGCGTTCTAATCACAATGAGGCCATTTTGAGTACAGTCGGAGCTTTGTAAGCTAGAGAAGACCATGACACAAAATACAAGTGTCAGCACCACCAGCAGAATTCGCAAGTAAAATGCATGGGTCGGCGGCGATATTTGTGCGCTGATACACCGCCCATTCAGTTCAGAACGGCGGAAACTTCCCCTTTTCCGCGAGAACACAGTTTGAACCGCATGACAGGAAGATTTTTAAATCTAAATTTTTGGACCATAAATGCGTCTCCTGCTGCCGGGAAAGCTGCAAACTAGCCAGAGACCCATTTTAAACTAGCACTAATTGCGTAGAGTTGTCCTTAGTCTCTCTCTTTAAGGACTTCAACTTTTTTATGGACAAATCGGCCACTCAGGAAGTACAACTAACGCAGGCGCACGTGACAACTAGAGTAAAAAAAGAGCAGTCTGCAGTCAAGCCGAAAAACCCGCCTACTTCGAAAGGTGGCCACTGTTCCGCGAACTATAAGAAACTTTCCTCCGTGCAAACATGTCGACGCATGTACGAACAGCTCTGGAGACTAGAACTGTGCTTCGTTTGCAGTGGGCGAATTCCTGCTTTGATAATATTGTATTTTTTTCGTCTTTCTTGGCGTGCACCTCTTTTACCTAACAAAGTTAGGCGGATAGGTTCGAGTGTCCTATGGTAAACCAATGAGGCTTGATGATTCCGACATGCTTCCCCAAAGTTTGTTCATGCCTACATTGAGCTTTTGCTTGCTTACTTTCTTTCCTCCTTTGACTTTCATCCCATCCCTCAATTCGGTCCTCCGCCGACGTCGCGGATTCTTCCTAATATATGGTGCAACGAATACTGAGCAGCTCTACACTTCGTTACCGAGCCAAAACGTGGGATATGCGTCTGCGTGTACCTTGTATGGCTGTATTATTGCGGCTCCTTTTCAACGAGCTCTCCTGTTTTATTTTCCTAAGGGAGTGAACTTGCGCAGTCGGAAGTTTTACGCAGGCTCCTGAGGCCTCGTAGCGAGCGTTTTAGTAGAGAGAGACTGCGCGGCAGCTCACAAATGGTGTAGTCCTATCTACTTCCACCACCGTGATGAGATTATATTGGGTTCCCTATGCGGTAAGCGCTATCCGCTCTTCGCCTTTTCGTTGCAGGCTTAGTTGTTTTTCTATGGCGTTCGTCTTGGGCGCCAATGCAGAAAAACTCCGCACTCACGTTATAAGCTTGTGTCGTAGCAGTCTCCTGCTTACGGACCACAAAACAGCTAGAGCACATTCAGATGGTACGTGGCTTCGAGCCAATTTTGAGCGCTTGAACACATCTATAGACATGCGTGGTAGGACTAACTAATGTGCCATATACTTGGCTCTACATGAAAGTGGTCATTAAACAGCATCGATGACTGGATATGAAGTTTTTTCTGGTATCATCAATTTCTTCATGCCATCCTCGCACCTCGTAGTACTGAGGCCAGGCAAATTAGGCGTAGTATTCGTAGAAAACATAGGCGCCTCATTACAGAATAACACGAGTGTGCAAAACGCTATTTTCCACTACGGACTCCCTGCTGCCAGTTTGACACGACCATTAATTTACGATAGAGATATCCAGGAACCTCCCTGGCTGTTCGCAAGATAAACAGCTTCCAGCTGCATTTTCCCCTAATCTGGTGTACATTCTTTGCCGACAATCTAAGCAGAAAGAAAACTAGCTGCGACTACCTCGGAGAAACTGGTCTTCACTCCTTCTTCTATCATTCTATCTCCTGCTTTCCATTCCCGCTTTTTGAGCTTATGCCTCATGGCACATTTCTAGAATAATAAAAAAAGCTGCCTTAGTCAAAGCTCCAATTTTATTCCTGATCATATGCGCTGCTGTTCCTGACGTTTTTATCGGTGGGTGGTAATGAGTAATTATTTCCCAGTTGAATATTAAGAACACACCCAGTACTTTTTAGAATAAAGAAGTACAGACATGCCTTATTCATTTATTCTTTGAAGACGTGAAATCTTCGGCCACTGCTGATGTACACTTAGGTTAAGCACAGTGAACGGTCCTTACGTGTTAAGGACATTTTGGGAACTGTAGAGAAAAATGATAGACAGTGATGTCAATATTGTCACGTAGTGGTGACGACAGTCGAAGCAGCGATGAATACGGACGAAAGGATCTTCTAAAAGAACTGTTTATTGGGCTGACTTGCACCCAAAATGGACTGAATCACTCGGCGGCGGCGAAGCGACAAGCGTGCTCGGCGGTCGTCGAACAGAATGCCCGCCGCTGTCGGCCGTGCTCAATTTAAAGCTGATAGCGAACATTCGAGATAAAGGGCGCAAAGTTACTAGAACATTCCGGAACAACGTAGAATCAGCTTTGCCTGGCTGCGATCAATCGAGATAAATCTAGTCGCGTCTTGCGTCGCAAACAAAGTGATAAGGTGGTGTCGCGGCAGATTTGAAAAACGAATAAACACTGCAAATATTCGCGGCATTACTCCCCTCTCAAAGAAGCATCGACCCGATGCATTAAAACAAATAATGCGACTAGTAAGGGAAAAAAACGGATCTTGCGAAAATAGAGCATGGAAATGCAGCGGCCTTTAGCGCGCATAATACGGCTTCAGACGGACTACATGGACAACTTCTGGTCGTACGCGGCGTCGCTGGGATGCAGTCATTGCGTCAGGGATGACTTTATAATCCAGTTCACCCAGCCGACGAAGAACCTTGTACGGGCCGAAATAGCGGCGCAAAAGCTTTTCACTCAATCCACGGCGGCGAATGGGCGTCCACACCCAGACTTGGTCTCCTGGCTTGTATTCCGCGTTGCGTCTTCGTAGGTTGTAGCGTCTGGCGTCGGACCGCTGCTGATCTTTGATCCGTAATCGGGCAAGCCTTCGAGCTTCTGCGCGTTGAAGGTAGGCGGCAACGTCGACGTTCTCTTCTTCTGTAACGTTGGGCAGCATGGCGTCTAGCGTGGTCGTGGCATCCCTGCCATGGACGAGCCTAAAAGGCGTCATCTGGGTGGTCTCCTGCACTGCGGTGTTGTAGGCGAAGACGACGTAAGGCAGGATGACATCCCAGGTTTTATGTTCGGCATCGACATACATAGCGAGCATATCGGCGATGGTTTTGTTCAGGCGCTCGGTCAGTCCGTTGGTCTGCGGATGGTATGCAGTTGTCCTCCGGTGGCTGGTTTGGCTGTATCGCAGGATGGCTTGCGTGAGTTCCGCCGTAAATGCTGTTCCTCTGTCCGTGATGAGCACATCGGGGGCGCCGTGTCGAAGAAGAATACACTTCACGAAAAATTTGGCCACTTCTGCTGCTGTTCCGTTCGGTAGGGCTTTCGCCTCGGCGTAGCGGGTCAGGTAGTCGGTCGCTATGATGATCCACTTATTTCCAGATGTTGACGTTGGAAAAGGGCCAAGCAAGTCCATGCCAATCTGCTGAAAGGGTCTTGAGGGAGGTTCAATGGGGTTCAGAAATCCTGCTGGTCGTGTGGGAGGAGTCTTTCGTCGCTGACAATCTCGGCATGTTTTCACATAGTGTGCGACATCGGCAGACAGTCGGGGCCAGTAATACTTGTCTTGAATGCGGCGGAGGGTGCGAGTAAACCCGAGATGTCCAGCTGTCGGCTCGTCGTGTGAAGCCTGTAGAACTTCTTCGCGGAGACAAGTAGGTACAACAAGGAGGTAGGCTGTTTTGTTCGCTGTAAAGTTCTTCTTCACAAGGACCTCATTCTGCACACAGAAAGAAGACAGTCCTCGCTTGAATGAAGCGGGGGGTGAAGAAACCTTGCCTTCCAGGTACTCGATGAGGCCATTTAGGTTGGGGTCCGAGCGTTGCTGCTGAGCAAAAGAGCTTGCGCTGATGGGTCCCAGGAAGGCGTCCTCATTGTCGTCCAGCGGCGGTGCATCTACAGGGGCTCGTGAGAGGCAATCGGCGTCAGTGTGCTTGCGTCCGGACTTGTAAACGACGGTGACGTCAAACTCCTGGAGACGCAGACTCCATCGAGCGAGTCGGCCAGAGGGATCCTTCAAATTGGCAAGCCAGCAGAGCGCGTGGTGGTCGCTGACCACCTTGAACGGCCGTCCGTAGAGGTAGGGGCGGAATTTCGACGTAGCCCAGATGATGGCAAGGCACTCCTTCTCAGTGGTCGAATAGTTAGCCTCGGCCTTGGAAAGGGAACGGCTAGCGTATGCGATGACCTTCTCCAGCCCGTCACTTTTTTGAACGAGAACGGCGCCTAGTCCCACGCTGCTTGCGTCGGTATGAACTTCAGTATCGGCGTTTTCATCAAAATGCGCAAGGATCGGTGGGGACTGTAAACGACGCTGAAGTTCCTTGAAGGCTTCTGCTTGCGGCGCTTCCCATTTAAACGGCACGTCTGCCTTCGTCAGTTGGGTCAGGGGCTCGGCGATGCGCGAAAAGTCTTTCACAAATCGTCGGTAATATGCGCATAGTCCGAGAAATCTGCGCACTGCTTTCTTATCGGCCGGTGGTTGAAACTGTTCAATAGCGGCTGTTTTCTGCGGGTCTGGGCGTACTCCTTCCTTGCTAACGATGTGGCCTAGAAACAGCAGCTCTTCGTAGGCAAAGTGGCATTTCTCTGCTTTCAAGGTTAGGCCAGACGACTTGATTGCGTCTAGTACTGTTCGAAGTCTTTTGAGGTGCTCTTCAAAGTTCGAGGCGAAGACAACGACGTCATCTAAATATACCAGACAAATCTGCCACTTCAGGCCTGCCAGCACTGTATCCATTACTCGCTGAAACGTCGCTGGTGCGGAACAGAGACCAAATGGCATCACCTTGAACTCAAACAGCCCATCCGGAGTTATGAATGCTGTCTTCTCGCGATCTCTTTCGTCGACCTCAATTTGCCAGTAGCCGCTCTTGAGGTCCATCGATGAAAAATATTTGGCGTTGCAGAGGCGGTCGAGTGTGTCGTCGATGCGGGGGAGGGGGTAGACGTCCTTCTTTGTTATGTTGTTCAACCGGCGGTAATCCACGCAGAATCGAAGTGCGCCGTCTTTCTCTCTCACTAGAACAACCGGTGCCGCCCATGGGCTGTTTGAAGGCTGGATGACGTCGTCGCGAAGCATTTCTTCGACTTGGTCCCGGATGGCTTGTCGTTCTTGCGGAGACACACGGTAGGGGCTTTGACGGAGAGGTCGGACGTGTTGATCCGTTATAATGCGATGCTTGGCAATTGGCGTCTGTCGCACCTTCGGCGATGTCGAAAAGCACTCACTGTAGTTTTGAAGCAGATTGCGGATCTGGTCTTGTCTGTTCCGGTGCAGGGCTGGGTTGATGTCGAAAGTGGGCGAGTTCTCTTGGTCAGGCGGATCTTCTGCGGAGGGGTCGGAGAGGGCGAAGGAATCTCGTACGTCAGATATTTCGTCGTAGAAAGCAATCGTAGTTCCTCTGTTAATATGCCGGTATTCTTCGTTGAAGTTAGTCAGCAGTACTTCGGCCTGGCCATTGCGCAAATGTGCGATGCCTCTTGCGATGCTGATTCCTCGGTCTAGTAGCACCTGCATGTTCCCCTCGATGATGGCTTCAGTGTTTATGGCTTTCGTGGCGCCTACGGTCACGATAACGCTTGAACGGGGTGGGACGCTCACTTCTTCTTCCAGGACACTTAGGGCAACGTGATTTTCCCGGGTTTTCATCGAAGCGATGGCTTCGTCCGTCGAAAGCGTGATCAGCTTGGATCGCAGGTCGATGATCGCCTGATGCTCATTAAGGAAATCCATACCCAAGATCACTTCGCGGGAGCATTGCGGTAGCACAACAAAGGTCGCAGGATAGGTATGTCCTTTGACAGTCACTCGCGCTGTGCATTGTCCTGATGGCGTAATGAGGTGGCCCCCAGCGGTGCGAATTTGTGGGCCGTCCCAAGCCGTTGTTACTTTTCTGAGCTGCGCAGCGAATGTTCCATTCATCACCGAGTAATCGGCTCCTGTGTCGACTAGAGCGGTAACTTTCCGGCCGTCGATGGTCACTTCTAGGTCGGAGGTCCTGGCTCTTGCATTGCATGTCGCTCTCGGCGTCTGGTCACGGCTTCGTCGCGTATGCGAGTCACGGGTTGGGCGTGTGGTCGAAGCTCCTCTGGGTGGCGGCGTCGATTTCAAGGTAGCTTGCGTCGTGGTCGAGGTTCTCATTGTGTGCGGCGTCGGTGCAGCGAGTGTCGGTTCTTCATGGGCGTCGCGGGTGCAGCGTCTTCATGGGGCGTGGTCGGTGGAGGATCTTCGGCGTTTAGCTCGTGAGCAACCTCACCTCCAGAGGTTGCTGCCTTTAGATTCCCCTACGGGGGCTGGGCGACCTTCCTCGTACCGCGGCTGCGTAGCTGCGGCGTGGCGATGCAAAGCGCGAGGTGGACGGCGATGGTGAGCGCGAAAAGCGGTTCGGCGTGTACTCTTCTCGACGTAGGTACTCGTCGATTTCGTGCGGACGTTGTCCGAAGCGTGGTCGTGGGGCGTTAACGGCAAATCCTCGAAGACCGATACGTCGGTACGGGCAGTGACGAAGAATATGGCCGGCCTCACCGCAATGGAAGCACAACGGCCGGTTGTCGGAAGTCCTCCAGGCGTCGCATTTCCTGGGGCTTGAGGGTCGGTCATAGGCTGGGCGGGCGGGGGCTGGGAGGCGGCGTTGTGGACCAAGTGGCTCATTTCGGGGAGGACGTGGGGGTTGTCGTTGGGGCTGAGCAGTCCTTACTGCAGCGGCGTAGGTCATGGCCTGGGGTTCTGTGGCCGTCGGGGTGCCAAGTGCCTGTTGCACTTCTTCCCGTACCACGTCCATCAGAGTCGATGCTTGTGGCTGTGGGGAGGGTGGCAGTAATCGGCGTAGCTCCTCTCGGACGATTTCGCGGATAACGTCCCGCAAGCTGTCGCTGGTGGTGGCCGGCGTGTCCGAACGGATTGCACAGGCAGAGGAAGGGCGGTTGTACTGCCGAGCTCGGACGTCGAGGGTCTTCTCAATCGTGCAGGCTTCCTGCATGAATTCCTCGACCGTTTTTGGCGGCTGACGGACGAGGCTGCCAAAGAGTTGTTCTTTTACGCCGCGCATTAAGAACTGAACTTTCTTTTCCTCGGTCATCCCGGGATCGGCGCGGCGAAATAGGCGCTTCATCTCCTCGACATAACCGCGGACGGGCTCATTCGGAAGCTGGATCCTGGACTCGAGGAGTCGTTCGGCTCTTTCTTTCCTCACGACACTGGTAAATACCTTCAATAGTTCTCTCTTGAATAGCTCCCATGTCGTAAGGGACGACTCGTAGTTTTCGTACCACGTGCGTGCGGAGCCATCCAATGAGAAAAAAACGTGTCCAATCTTTGCCGCATCATCCCACTTGTTGAATGACGCCACGCGCTCAAATTGATCCAACCATTCTTCAGGGTCTTCGCCTAGGGATCCATTGAAAGTTGGCGGCACTCGCGGCTGCTGCAGTATAATCGGTGTCGACATCTTCGGCGAGATTGCGGTGCTCGTAGCCGCGTCTTTTCGCTGTCTTGTGCGGTCCGGCAGTTTCCCGAACTCAGGCTGCTCTCCCTGGAGACGTCGGCTGGCTCGCTGAGCTGCTGGCTCGTCCTCGGGTGCGAAGCGCTCAGGGCTGGCTTCACGACTTGAAGGGGGCGTCCGGAACATGGAAGGCTACCCCGCACCTCCACCAGATGTCACGTAGTGGTGACGACAGTCGAAGCAGCGATGAATACGGACGAAAGGATCTTCTAAAAGAACTGTTTATTGGGCTGACTTGCACCCAAAATGGACTGAATCACTCGGCGGCGGCGAAGCGACAAGCGTGCTCGGCGGTCGTCGAACAGAATGCCCGCCGCTGTCGGCCGTGCTCAATTTAAAGCTGATAGCGAACATTCGAGATAAAGGGCGCAAAGTTACTAGAACATTCCGGAACAACGTAGAATCAGCTTTGCCTGGCTGCGATCAATCGAGATAAATCTAGTCGCGTCTTGCGTCGCAAACAATGTGATAAGGTGGTGTCGCGGCAGATTTGAAAAACGAATAAACACTGCAAATATTCGCGGCAATATAAACAGGGTAAGAGCAATGATTACGCGTCTAGCGAAGAAGCATGAGTAAGTGATACGCAGTGAGGCATTGTGAATACTGCTAGAGTACATGTCATAGGCTATGCAGTCATGACGAAGATTAAGATAAAGCACTCTCCAGACTGCTGTTATATGGCAGTGTAAAAGGCAGCGTCTAAAGTGCGCCATACCTGCGCAGTGCGTTCCAGAGCTTCTCAGCAATAATTACGCGTTTTTAATCGAGCGTTTCAAACGTCGCGCCTATCCGTTTCCTGCTACACCAAGACACTTACCCGAACTGAATTATTGTGGAGAACGTGGTTTATGAAAGCGCCTGTTTACGCGCACCATTCACGTTGGCATATGGTAAGACATGGGGTTTCACTGTGCTCACAGTGGTCTTGCCGTGTGCTCGTGTGGCGATTGCTCCCTGGCAGAGCTTCGACCAGCGCAGAAGCTAGTAGCGTTGCCACTTTCCAAGAGGAGCATTGCGGGGCATTGCTTCCCACGCCTTCAAATTATATGTGGCCAGCTGGTTCTCATTTGGGAGTTCTGACAGCCTCCTGTTGTGCAGTTCAGATGGCATAAGAAGCGAGTAGGGGACTACGGTATTTCTGAAATGGTTCATCCCTAATGGGGGTATTCTCAGAAACATTTATGGCTCTGGGACAAGAATGAGGCAGTGAAAAAAAAAGGCGACAATGTTTCTGCGATTATTTTTGCCATTTGTTTCTTGCCTCCTCGAAATTACACAGACAGCTCGCAACACAAGAAAGGAAGCAGGTGTGACTAATTAGCACCGCCCTCCTTTCCGTGAAACAATGTATGCGATTCCACGACAGACTTTGTCAGGGAACAATTTTGTGCGTTCAGCCGGAACGAGGAGCCGAGTAAATCTGCAACACTCAGGTTTGCGTTGGGCTACATTAATCATGAGTAGCGCCGCCCACACCGTGTGCAACGTCGTTTCTGTTAGTGCTAGCGGGTGAAACACTATACTGAACGTCACCGCGTTGGCACACACCACACTTGTCTCATTAAGAGGAAACAGCAAACAACACATTACGAATGGATTCTAGCTAGTTTCTAAAGTCATGCAATTGTAGTTTCCTATTTTTGGCGCTACCTAATTAACGCTACAGACCACTTCAAAGGACCATGTTTTAACGCCTGGCACTAGAAACATCGTGTTCGTTGTGGAGTCAATGCAGAAATAAGGTTAAATAGAGCTTGGTTATCATCAGAGGCTCTTCCTTTCCCTTTTTTGTTTTTCCAGCCTCTTCTCTCATTCAAGACTGAAAACGGCGCGAAAAACGGGACAAGATAGAGAGAAGAAACACACACAGCACCGACTTTCTCTATCGTTGTCCCGATTTTCGCGCCGTTTCCAGTCTTTAATCATGAACCAACTGGCCCAACAATCCTCCCTTTTGCAGTTATCTTCTCCCATGTAGAAAAGATTTTCTATTTTCACTACCTAACCCGTAATTTACTCTAGAATACTATAACTTTAATGATCATGCATGACTCTTCGCAATGTTCATGAATTGCACGTAGTTCCCTATTGATATTGCGTGTCTGAGGCGGTTCAAAAACAATGAACAGCTGATTTTCCTGGCGACAACTACTTCAAACTGAGTGAGGTCGTGCAGTGGCCGTCTCGTCCCCGCGGACCAGCTCCCACCGTGGCCGAATACTTTTTATTTCGTATTATTCATTGTCAACCTTTCATTTTTTGTCATCTAGGAGAAGGTCGAGGATTATTCACAGGGATTCATTTATTACAATGCCGTCTATATAACAGGGCGAATTCTGCCTAAAATGGCTCATCTTAGCTCTATCACCTGGATCTTCATCACTGCATGCTTGTCAAGAACACTCGCTGAGAGCGAGCAGCATCATTAGCCAGATAGGCTTCACCTATTGATGCTAGCTTGCTGTCTCCTCTTATTCTCCTGACCTTTCCTTTTTCCCTGCTCGCTCTGTTATTTGCGATGCAGAGACTTAAGGCGCCGTGTATTAGGTGCAATACCTGTAAGTTTCTGCATGACTTCACCTGAGCTAAGTTCAGTCTGTCGCATAAAGACCGAGGGAGCCGACCGGGCCGCTATTTATAGCGCAAGAAGGCGTGCGACAAACAATTATGAAAAGCCTTTCTAAATGTTACTAACTGCAGCTCTAAGGTGAAGCCTTTCTAGTTCATATTTTCATCGTCCGCACTGATAAGAGCGATATCCTGTAACGGTAGATACGCAAGGACATCGGCAGGTACACATCTTCAGTATCTTTTGCGAGGTACGGGAAAATGTTGTAATATAAATTTCTTATTATGGTAGGGCGATTTGCAACAGCTAACCTCACGCGATGAACTGCCATTGGCGTCTTCCATGTTCATAATAAAACAACCGTACAAATAAAAGCATCCTACTCAAGCGCCGTGTTCGTTATCTCGTGTTTATATACGCTCAAACTTTCAGAACAAAGCCAAATTCACTTGGGAACAGTCGACCCAAGCAAATTCGGATAAGAATCGAAAATTTGCTTGTTTTCCTTCCAGACGAATTTGTTCTTCCGCCTCCCGAAATAACCGCTGTTGTTGTTGCCTCTCTTGGAAGCATTTGTCTGCTTCGGTTCTACCCATCAGCTGCTGCTGTCTCATGTTAGCCGTTTGGGAATGCTCGGTTTGCTTTGAATTAAAAGTACAACAATTGTACAGCAAGAGTGTCTTGATTAGACCCAGTCTATAGTTGTTCGTTTCCATAATTATTCGATTTCTTACTGAAAAGCTACCTTTATTTTCACCACTATTTTCTTAAACCTTCTCTTAAGGACCACAGTGGACTTGGGGCGGACGAGGAGACGAGAAATGACCTGTACTGCGAACACCGCCCAAATGAATGTGCGTCCTCTGGGGAACTTTTTTGTCCTCAAACTTTTACTTCTATGCTCGGAGTTCTTCCTCATTTGCTGATTAAGTACAAAATAGGAGAGCGGCCACGTCAAGCAAAGTAGCAAGCCACTGGGTCAGATGTTTGTTTTCTCGAAAGTTTACAAAGGGGGTTTTTCATTACCTTCTCCTTTCCTAGGTCTAGTGTGCAAGTCATTTACATTTTTTGCTTTATTCTTTCCAGTTTCTTTTCTCCGTAACATTTCTAAGAAGAAATGGCCAAAACGTTCAATACCGAGCCTTCATTCTCGCCCTTATCTTCATCTGCTGCCGCTGAAAGCACTGTCTTCTGGTGCTTTGAGTTCTTTTAATGTGCTGAAAGCCAGGTGGCACCTTACTTTGCAGATTAACTGAGTATTCGTTCATGCCTCTTTCCCTTCTATAACAATCTCAATGCGACTGCAACGAATGGAGTATTTTTGTCTTCAGCACGACATTCTGATTGTAACACGTTATGAGGTGTGTGCCATTGAATTCACTAACACGCTTGAAGAAAAAAACAATATCAACAATTTCATCCATTCATAGTTTTCGCTCAAATGTTTTGTACCGCTGTCTTTGTTCATGTGCCCACTTTGACACTGACGAGGACAATCAGGCGGGCTGGTTTAGTATGCCAAGCGAAATATCTACATTAACGCAATCAAAACAAGGCAAGTGATCATCGTTTTTTCCTTTAATGTATAGATTATTTTTTTTTGTGACCACATCATTGAAACATTTAATTGTTCGAGTTGCCATCCGCTAGAACTTAAAAACCTCCACTTAGGACTGCATACAAAGAGAAATCAATTTTTTTCTTATTATTCGACGTGGGCGCTAAATTTACACGCGTTCAAGTCAATCTGCGAGCATCCGTAGAGTTACAAGAAAGGAAAAAAAGAGGTAGTTTCTTGATGCAGATGGCTTACATTGTCTCGGATGAATGAGTCTGGTTCATATCTCTCCGCGAAATAAAAACAACAACACGGGCAACCAAATTCATTACCGTCGTAAATTAATGTAAGAGCCAGAGCACAATTTTAACAAAAAAACCTTGCAGAGCTGAAGTTTACGCGAAAGGCAGCAGTATTATTGAATTTTACGCGTTTTGTTAGCCAGGAAACCAGGAAAGGCACTTCACAAACAGCTGCGCTGTGTGTTATAGCAAGCGAAATTCAGAAGACAAAACACGTGCACGGTCCATACCTGGAAAGAAATAGCTCCGTATGCTACTACGAACAAAAGTAATGACAAATGTATATACTTTATCACTAAGCAAACTCTTGAATGCAATAGTAGTCAGCTGCGAAATTCCATCGGTTAGACATCAGTATCCAACAAGGTTGCTACAAGTGGGCGGCTGTTGACCTTCTCATTTACGTGGTAGTCACGAATGCGCTGTATTGTCGCTGCATATCTCCGCCTAAGGCTCTTTGTGCTATGCATTCTCAAGAAAAAAAAACGGTGTGCTAAAGTAAAAATCAACTTCGCCAAGGATTTTAAATAAGACGACCTCTAGCAGGAGCACAGGGCATGGCATGCTGGAGTGGTTCACTTATGCGACATCAGGCTCACTTCCCCGGCTGGTGAACTGCGTGTCTTCACACTTTATTCACTATGCATCCGCACAGTGTATCCGACTGCGGCAGCCGCAGGTTTTTGCGTGTCTGTTCAGTGAAAGAAAGAGTCCTCTCCGCCCAGGGACGAGTGAAATGTACGCCCTCCTGAGTCGCGTGAGTTCTTCAAATTAGGTTCCTGAGACGTGCGAGTCCAAAAAGTCGACAAGAGGCAGTGGAAATTCAAGTACGATTGCGTACATAGGACTGTGTCACCTCGAAGTCTCGGCGCGCGATCCACATGTACTTAAAGCAGCGTCGTTTTGTTTTAGTCGCGAAACAAGGGGACTAAATTTCGTTTATTCGCCTCCGAAGGTACGAGTTTGATGAGCATCAGGGACGGTTTTTTATTTGGTGTTACATTTTTCGTAGTCACAATAATAACGCATTTGGCACGCCATAACCTATCTCCATGTGTCAAACGCATAGCACTCTTGGAGCATCTTTATGAGCATGCAGCACACAAGTGTCACAACAGTACTGACTCACTTTAGAAGATTGTTGAGACTGCGCTCTAGATTAGCAGTCACCTTGTGTATGAGAATGGCCGTTACAGACCCCATCCCCTCCCTCCCCCCCTGGAACTGTGTGCTTACACCCGATAGTTAGATATTACCAACTGCTTGCTTGCTGTGTTTTAATAGCGATGCCCACTTACTTCCAGTTAGACAATGGCACTCAGTACACCACAAATCTGCACAGAAAGGAAAATTCAGCACAGATCTATTGCCTTTTTCATGCAAGAAAGTTTCATAATATCGAACGTTTTTTTAGAATGGTTCTATTTCATTGGCTCATAAAATGCGAAAACACGGACACAAAATCATCTCCAAAAAGACGACAGGAGGATGAATCTCACAGGAGAAAGGAGAAGTTTACTATTAATTTTTCTTTCCAGGGCTAAACTGGACCTGTCCTCTGTTTTACTGTCCTCGGGACCGCATAAACAGGAAATAAACATACGACCGATCTATCACTGAGTAGTTAAAAAAGAGATAAAAGCTATAGGGATGTTTAAGACACCTTAAGAGTGAATCGAGAAAGGTAGCTGCAGTAGCAGGTATCCAAAATGCTGTGACGGTGCCAACATTTTCATATATCAAATTTTATTATGATCTTAGAGCGCAGCTCTTAAGCGCCCGTTCGTTGGTTGAGCTGCGCCGCCGCCGTAACCGAGCCAAACCATAAATAAATCAATAAAAATACACAATCGCCGCGACTCGGATTCGAACCTACGGCGCAGCGAACAGATCAGCTTCGCTGGCCACTGCACGTGAGCAGTAGATTACCGCCGTAGCTTATGAAGCCGTATGGTAAACTGCAACTCATTCTCGCGCTGTGCGTTGCACATCGTCGCCTCATCAGCTAATACTACTATCGAACTAATATCGTCGCCAGACTTGCCAACGATTCAGCAAAGCAAAATAGGGAGCATAGAGAGCCTGAGACACCTGCACAGCATCATTCAAATTTCTCATTGAGAACTATCGCAATCGCCCTTAAATGTTATTAAAATTTAAATGATCTATATAGGTTGTTTTATAGAAACTGGGTTGTTCATAATCCTCTGCGCAGGTTCCAATCACGCCACAAAGTGACGTTATCTCTCTCTACCAATCAATAATTCATTGCCACGTGCCACGAACGGTGCGCGGGTTGCTCACATCTGGTGGTCAGGTTGGCACCTGCCATGGTGGGCATATTATGATCACGTCGCACTGTCACGTGATCTCTCTCGACGGCATTGAGCGAATTTCATGACACCGGACAGCGGCTAGGCTTTGGTGTGACGAAATGCTATCGAATTGAAGAAGGTTCCCGTACCTAGCACAAAGAGAAAAAAAAACAGTTCTATACGTGTTAACCAACGCTCATAAGCCGTTTTACTGAAAAAAAATACCGATAAAATAAGAAGCACGATTAATTTGTGTTCTCATCGCCATCTTTCAAACCAGTTCGTAACTGTAGTTATGACACACTTTCTTTCGGTAGATAGCAGCACAACAAGAGCGCAAGGCAGCTTCTTAGAAGCTTGCTGCGAATCATTTATATGGCCTATCAAGTTTCTCCGACCGGAACTTGAGCAGGAGACGGAATATTTAATGAGATTCTTTACCCTCCTCAGCGACGTCTAGCATGCAGAACCCACTTTATTGCTGACTGACTGCAAAGCCGAGTTCCAACATTGCATTTGAGGAATCATGAACCGAAACGGCATAGTCTCGATTTCTATTAATTCTGCTGTCGACATGCGTAGCCCCGTTTACATCGACACTTCACCGCGAAACTTTACAGATGCGGTACTTTTTTTTCCTAAATTGTTTCCGCACCTGATCTTTCGTCACAGTTGCTTACGTTTCTATCTTCTTGGCACAATAAAATTTTAACACATTTTGATATTGCTTTTAATCGTTGCTCTTCTATCGCTTCAAAACAAAAACTTGTTATAACATGTGTATAGGTTTGTCTTCACAAAGAACAAGATTTCGCATTTTAATTTCGTAGAAACCAACGGCTGAAGAGAGGAAAACTAAAACCAGTGATTAGCACCTCATCTCAAATTACTGGTCTTGCAGAACTCACACGGGACTTTGAACAGCTAAAAAAAGGTACAAAGGCTAATATATGTCAACAAGACTGCCCTTTATGACTACACGTGAGACAACTGGGCCGTCAAATAAATGGTCAATGGCAGGTTTGCTTTGAAAGGCATAGGCTAATTTTTAAAACTGGCGCCGTCTAGTTTCCCGGCAAAGCCTTTTATACCCTGCACGCGTATTTTTTGTTTTTATTTCACCAGGCTCTCTGGGCAAAAGCGCAGGAACGGCAAAATACGTGCCCACGTGTCGCGTCGTACCTTTTTCATCTCTTGCCTTCGTGTTGCCGCTGAAAGAACCAATTAATAGTTACTAATACTTCTTAAGTTAATTATTAATTGTTAACGGCCGATAATTCTTAGTTTTTTTTTCAATAACTGCTCAACTTTATGAATCATCATACAACTTTTAGGGCGCCAATCAGCATCCGCCTCACCAATTAGTTACCTATATTAAGTCCTTGATGTGTCTTGTATCCCTACAGCACAAAAAATTGAAATGGACAACTATAGAACTACATCCTAACTAAAAACGAAAGCTGAGACAACCTAACGCAATATACTTGTTTGTTTGTTTGTTTTCATTACCACTTACAGATGCTATGCACAAATCGTCTCATGGGAGAATTTCTTCTTATAACATCACGTTCAAAGAATGCCCGATCAAACTTCGCAGGCCTTTAAAACAAATTTTTAACACTAACATTTATTTATGATTACACTGCAGTGTTCTCCCATGTTACCATGAACTGGAAAAGCTCCGACTCATTAATTATCACGTGCGCTTGCCTAGCACTCCGAGTGCTTTGGTATGGGGAAGTTCAAATTCTAGATCACCAAAATGCTTCGCGCTCGGAGAAAATGTGGCCTCGGGTAACAACTGCCGCGAAATGAACACGCGTGAAGTTGCGGAATGTCAAACACATTAGAAATAGAAAAGGTTGAGCAAGACGAATACAAGTTAATCATCCTACGCCCAATCCTAGGCTGTAAATGCCAATACGATTCGATGTCCTGGTTTAGGTCACTCTTCTTCCAGTCAGGTCGATATCTTGATACACCATGACCTGACAAAATTATTTGAAATAATTTATTCCTGCCAGAATATTTCTCGCCGTCCACCACATCGTTCTAATCTGTTCACAGAGTTCGTCCGAAAGCGAAACCCCAATTAAAACCTTTTTCCGGCGGCCATTACAGTGGCTATGCGGCGGTAGAGTCCTGGCGTGCGCGCAGGTATACCATCCTGTGTACGCAATGCCTCAAGATCTTGTAAGCAGTAGACGCTTTTAAGAACACTAAATTATCTTTCTTCATAACGAAGGAGATGTCAGAGACTTGAAAATTACAGACCGACCAGCTTACTATCTGTTGCTCAGGTATACACTAAGATAATCGCCCAAAGAATTAGAGCAGCCTCAGACTTCAGTTAAGCAATGTACCGGGCTGGCTTTCGGAAGTGACGCCCCATTGTAAAAATAATGACTCCACCAATCAGTTAATTCTCTAATCAAGGGTGAATTGTTAGAGAAGACAAACGTAACAGTGCACGGACGAGAGCCGGGTGGGCGGATGACATTACGAAGCTTGCTGGGGTGGGAGTGGCCTTTTACGGCAGAGGACGGAGTAGACCGATGATGATGATAAACGGAACTCCTAGCTCAGAAATCAATTTATAATCGTTTGCGCCCTGCTTTTCTCGCTGAATTGCTTTGCAAGGTTAACAGAATTTTTGCCGTAATTTTACGGATTCCCTTCCTTAGAAATAATTAGGAAGCCTTTTTTTTTAGTGTTGCGTTGTACCAGTAAACTTTTGCTGAACCCAGCTGTGAGCGTATATGCTTCAAGCTATGCGAGCCTTACCCGACGCGGAATTTGTAATGAAACTTACGTAACACGTCTTGCGGCCTTGTGCGTGCAAAGGGTGAAGGAAGACATGCGATGTAGGTTCACACACAAGTGGACGTTCCAAGCTCGGGCATCATTGCTGGCACTTAATGAAGCTACGTTCGACACGCTCAAAGAAGGCAGCGGTCTTATACAGAGGTGGTGAATACGAGTCCCCCCCCCCAGCCAGGGACTGTTCTTCTCTCCAACGAATATTACGAAATAGGCTCTTAATTTGGAGAAGCCAGTAACTTTAGCGCTGCCACACTTTACTTAAACATCGTGCACGGTGCACTTTTTCCGTATTTTTCTTTTCACCTAGCCTATCCTGTAATTCACCCCTGCGACAGAGATTTTGTTTGCTCATATTGCTTCTACTGGCACCGAAGGTACTGGCGCTGATGTGAACGATCGATGCTCGGTCTTTCGGTGGTAACTCGATATTAGGATGCAGAAAATGGTAATTTGCATCCGATTGCTGAATGACATCTATCATAAAACCCGACTCTGGTTGGTATCCCGAGTAACATGAGCAAGCACAGCTTCGCAGGCTATCAATTCCATGACGACGAAGTTCGGTTAGTCCGCATGGACACGATTAAAGAAAAAAAAAAGCTTCAAAACAGTTTTTTTTCGTGAACAGGGCTGATTGAGTCGCTCGTTCCTAAGGAGTGAAAGAAAAAATCGAATTAATTTTAAGCAATTATTTGAGGAATAGCTCAACATTTTGGCATCTTTCGAAAGTTTCTTTTTTTTTAGATATTATTTTGAGTGCCTGCACATCAAAGTTTACTCAAATCGAAGAGAAGATTGGACAGTAACTTTCTCGTACCCATTGCACAGAAGTGGTACGAGATAGTTGCCAAAACAAGATCAAGAAAACTGAACTTTATCAATGAACTGAATGCCATTTCTAGCAAAATTTTTGTTATCAGATGTGAAGAAGAATAGCCGAGTGAAATTCTAGCGATTTTTCTTACTTATAAAAAAGTATCAGCAATTACCAAATGAAAAGATCATGACACCTAGCAAGAAACGTATTCCGGCGCTGATCAATAAAGATCCCACTTAGGCTTCAGCCTGAATTCAGCCTCTTGTTTTACTAAGTGGAATGGATGTTGATCCTCCATATTGTTTTCTTTTCAGTAAATTTTTTCGCCGGACCTAATAGTCGTCTAACAATAAGAGTGCTTGTCCTTCACGCGGCAAAGACATTTTTGCCGCTGTATTAACCTCCAGGTTCATTGAGTTCATAGGCTCAGTCTATTTACTATTTCTTTTTTCACTGACCCTAATAAAAAACAACGTTCTTCTTTGCTCACATGTAAAATTTGTATGGATGACTTTACGTGCAAAATAACGTGTCATAGAAAGCCAAATCCCCAATGCTTGTCTTATTGTTCTCGTTTGTACCATGATAGGATGGTGCCAGCCTAATTTGATTTTCGTCCCTCTGACTTTTCGTCCTCAATATAAGAGCAGCTACAGGCGGTCACTTGCAACCGTCCTTTCACACAGCGTTTTCAAGAGTGTTATGTGCTATCAAACCATCAGAAGCTTCAAAAAATCTGGCATGTTGATCTGGCAACTCCAGGATCCTTGGACATCAGATTTAATTGTGAGGCAACTGCGAAATATTGTAACTTACTGTTATGCAAATATAAAAAGTAATGGCTCATTCTTCTAATGCGTAGCAATATCTTTCTTTTAAAGGTTATCGAATGCTCACATTTCGTACTTAAGACGGCCATAGAAAAGGAATGGGGAACATTTTCGACGATTGCAGAAACATTATAGGAAAAAAATGGAAGACTGCCGAGAGAATATCTGCGGATACATCAATTGTTATAGTTGAATCTTACGAGATACGAAAAAATTGAGTTGTTAAACAACCTTCCTTTCAAAGAGCGCTTCTTTAGAACTTGTATTTGCAAAACCTATGACCTTCCTGGGTTATCCGATAAATTATGCTTCAGGTTATCCACTAAACCATGTACTGTAATTTGCAAACCATCCCTGCACTGAAATCTCGCTTTCATATGCATGATGTGACATCCTCTGAAAATCGTTCAGCAGGCGAAGCCTAATTTGATGTCCTTCAAGACAAGCTTTCATTTTGGGCATTGCGCAGGACGTTCTCAGCGTTCTTAATTTGTGCCATAACACGGTTGCTTTCCTGTCGTGTTCATTATTCGATTAAGCACTGTTGTATTATTTGAGTATAAGTTAGCGAAACGGAGAGCATAAAGTGTTGCACTTTGCCGTTGGATTCAAGGTTCTCCTCTTAAAGTCTTAAAGGCTCATAATGTAGACAATATTGCGCAAAGTTTAAGTATGATGATGTCTATAAAAGTCCTCGGAGCTCTCCCGGCCTTTTTTGAGTTCGATCCTGCCACCACATAGCGATAGAGAGTGCCGTCTTTCCAATGGCTGCGCTTTGCGGGAAGTGAGTTTTCCACAAGAACTTGATTGTTCAACTCTTGACCAAAAACACGGTTTACATCATCCTTGCTCCCACAGGTGCCCCGTCACCAAAGAAGACCCGCCGCTCCACGATGCAGTACCAGCATGCATCGCAGTGCCCTGGCGTAAAGGCTGATTCACATGCAAAAACTAAGCGAACTGAGCTATTGAGCGGCATGTCGAGACGAAAAATTCCCAACTTGTTCGAACCTCGTCGCACTGGTCGCTCGAGCCGCCGTGATGGGTCGAAACAGGTTTTCGCGCCGCGGCGGCAGAAATCGCGTTTTCGCTTGCATGTGAAACAGGCTCATGCACGTAAATAGAAGATGCCCAAGCTAAATACGCACTTATACCAGCAGCCTCTTCACCTTGCGGATATGTTTGAATGCCTCGGTAGTGATCTTGTGAGCTATCCACTGTTGTTAGGTCGACAGGTGGCCGGCTCGAGGTAGTATTGTTGCCCCCGGAATGAAGCATAATACCAGCCCTATTTCATGGGCTGAGAAACGGGCTGCTGCTTTACGCTTACATAATCGTCACACATCTTTTCAAAAGCATAGACGGTATTATTGGCTCGCGTGTAAGGAACAAGAATTTAAGAGAGTGACTAGAATCATAATGAGATATATAAACCTCCACAACAGTGTGAGCAATACTCTCGCAAAAGCCATCACTATACCTGGTAATCGCGGTAAAAGCCCTAATCTCGGCCGAAGCTCAAGCACAATGTTTTGATCAGAAACATGCTGCTTGGCTGAGAACAACGTGTGTATGCTTGATAGGTTTTTCGCAGCGAAGGCGTAAACCTCTAAAGTCCAAGAAAATTTTCGTGTCGTCGGCGTTGTTATCAAGAAACGCCAGGCTAAAAATTGAATGCTACTCCGAGTGGAAATGTACCAAACAGCATAGATATCGTATATCATACTGATCATAAAGGAGTCGTAATGTAAAAAAAATATAAAAATAACAGAAATGAGAAATAAAAATACAAAACGTTATAAATTAAAAACAAAACAAAAATATATTAACAATAAGAAAAAGAAAAAATAATGAAAAATAAATAAATGGTATAAATGGTAAACCTCGTTTGAAAACAGGCATACAGCACACAGGTCAGTACTCGCTCTCATTAAGAAGAAATACAAAACAAGCATCAAAACCACATGATGAATGATAAGGCACGTGTGAACAATGGGAACACCGTTTCTCGAATGTAACTCAACCAACCACCATTCATGGTTCATGCACTGATTTAACCTTAGCGAACAATACCTCTACAGTTAGAACTGAAAATCTCAGTGTATATCATACTGATCATAAAGCAATAGTGGATGCCTTTGTGAAGTAATAAAGGGTAATATAAGTACATTTCACTTGTCTCTGGTTTCACTCTTTGTAGAGCCACATGTGTGAATTTTCAAGTGACGTCGCAGTGGATTGTTGGGTGTCGTTTTACAGCTTCTCGGTCCAACCACCTCCACAGCGTGGATTAGAGCCACAATTTATTTTCCTTGTCTAACGGGATTTGTCGGGGACAAAGGCTCCAGGACACGCAGACAGACATTTAGCCGTATTTTTGCGCTGTGTGCCAATATCGCTTCATTTATCTGGCTTACATTAAAGCAGCCAAATCCAAATTTCGCCTCCACAAGTGTGACCTCTAAAAACTGGTCGATAAAAAGCTATGTCCCTTGCTTGCCGGTGGCGCATCTTGGAGACTTCTGTCCCCGAAAGCACGTATAAACACTGTGCACAGATAGTAGCCAAAACAGGCAGCAGGAAACGTTTACCTGAGCGTCGCGTTTTATGTGTGCTACGTTGTAGAAACGCAGGGATCGCTGCACTTCCTGGTCCTATAATCTGTGCTATGAGTGAGCGAACTTACGTCATCCATGCTCCGGCGAGTAAAAGCAGCCGAAACCTGAAGGTCACTTTCGTTTAGAATCGACCAAAATCTAAAACCGAGAAAATAAAGTTGAAGCGCCGATGAGGAGCTCAGAACATGTGGCGTGTTTAACGCGTAGTCATGAAGTGTTTTGTATTTAATTTGTAGCGGAATGCCGCCAAAATAACGAAATTTAATTCCGCTGGATTCCTCATCACAGCTGTGGAGCGCCAAGACCAGTACGTGAGCCACCCCGGTGGGTCGAGGCTTTCGTGGCAGGTTTGCCGTTTCGTGTCAGGCGGCTCACGAGTGCGGGATATGCGCAGGTGGGTTCAAATAGGTGCTTACGACGTGTGTTCATAAAGACGGGGCCAGCGCCACTTTCTTGAATCACACTGTTACAAGAGTTGACATTAAGCCGGCAGCAAAAAGCGCACAAAAATAGCTTCACAGCTAATATTTTGGAGTCAGCAAGCTTTATACAGCGCTCATCATTGACATGAGTTGTTTAGAGTTTAAAGCCTGCACTTCTTTTTCCTGAGAGACTTCGGTAAAAGAGCCCTGAAACACTTTTAAAAGTGATACCTGAGATTGAATTTCTGACTGCAGGAATAAACATACAAAAAAAACTACATAAATGAGCAAACACGAACTAACCATATTCGACACGGCACATTTTAAACATGTCAGTACAAAATGTTCAGTTTAAGTCAATTTTCGGGTTCTCATTCCACTCCAGCCATAAATAACTCGAGGGCCATTGAAGCATCCCAACCCGTAGACATAATATAGGTGTCATATTTTCCTCTTCTCTGTAAACTCAGGCTGCAAGCTTTGCTTCCTTGATGACTTATGGTGTGGGTACGTCTTTATTTTTGTCCGTGCTCTCAAGAGCTCTTTTTGTTTATCATTAAAGACGAACACGCCCTGGAAACCATCTTGGTGACAAGAGTTCCGCGTGACACCCGGGAACACCTTACCGTCACGTTCACGTCTTTCAGTGATTTTGTCTAGCATAGTGCGCAAGACTCTGCAAAGCAGCAACGCCGTGCGTATGAACACTTTTCGAGGCTGGTGTTCCGAGGCATGGAGGCTTTCCGTGAAAAATTAAACCCGCTCTTGGCTGTCGTCTCATCCTCCATGCTGTGAAGAAATTTGCGACCCTCGCAGTGTTGTTCCCAACCATCTGACCCCGCAAAAGCCGAGTTCTAGGACGGGATAAAACTTGTACTTGAAACACGCCATGCCGCCTTGAAATTTTAACATTGGAGCACAGACACAACACTGCGGAAATTAATGGCACAAGGGAAATATACCCACATTAGTGACTACGAGGAATGAGTCACCACAATTAATTTCAGACGCGATATTCAGCTGAAATGGCTGACTCTTTTCAGCTGTTTTGTCACACCGCTGTTATTTCCTGTTAGCGACATTGTGTATCCGAAAAATCATCTGAAGGTCGGAAAAGACTGCGGCATTTCAGCTTGAAGTGAACTTCTGAAGGACAACTCAAGTGACCACGTGCGCCAAAGACGCCGCCCTGACATAAACGTGTTCGTGCTGACTTGCCGAATTAAATTAAACGCATAATTCTGCCGATCAACATCCCTGCCACCAGCATCACACCCGTCCCATTTATAGTTTTTCCATCCTCCCTAATTCCCGCCGGCGAGAGATTTTTCTCTCGCTAAGTTGCTGGCCGCTGTAGAACGCGGACCTCAATTAGGTCTCTTCCACTAGTCCTCGCAATCCCGCCTACGAAGTGGGGTTGACTAGGCACGTCGTGCGCAGAGCGACCGGAGTGAGTCGGCCTGGCACGGGCCTCCTTTCTGTGCCAACAGTACGGTGCACTGCGAGCGTATGCAGCAGCCCTCGGTCCAGACATGCAGAATAAGGAAAGAGAAGGGAAGTTTGAATAAGGGCTCTGAACTGCTTCGCTTCTTGGCCTCACGCTTATCTCACGTCTTTTCACGCTGTTCTACGCGTGTACTCGTTATTGCGATACTTCATCCTTCGCCACGCCCAAGTCGGTGCTGACCAACGAGTCACCACCAGATGTCGCGAGAGTTCGAGAGTATCATGTGAAGCTTGTGGGTGGTGCATTTTGTACTACGAGCGTGTGTGGCACTGCAATGAACTAGGAAAACTGGTGCAAAGCACAGTCCGACGTTCCCGACAGCACCTCTCGCTAACAGCATCATTATTTTGCTCAAATGGAAGAACGTCAGTGTTCTTCTGATCGTGTCGCCTCTTGCTTGCCGCTCGCAGCGTGACAGAAACGAAGCCTTGATGTCGGAAAACCCTGGTGTGTTGGGCGCTGTAAGCCAGTCACAGCCCTCTAAGCAAAACGCCGGTGTGCGCCCTCGCGTTCAAAATTTTCAACAAATACAACTTGTCGGCTTTGCTATGGTGAAGACCTCTTTCGAAGATAACCAGTTTAACAGCGACTTCAAGCCACTACGTGTTAAAAATGCGTTGTACGTGTTTTCCACTTGTTACGCTATATCTGTCTACGGCGTTTTTTATTTCGTCGACGTGTATCTTTATTATTATTATTATTATTATTATTATTATTATTATTATTATTATTATTATTATTATTATTATTATTATTATTATTATTATTATTATTATTATTATTATTATTATTTCGTCGACGTGTTTTTTATTAACGTCGACGTGTATCGCATAATAGGTCTTGAGCAGCGATTCCCGCGTTCACCTGCTTCATGGATGCAGAAGTGCGGGTGATCTCATTAATGTCCCTGCATGATTATGTGATGTAGATGGGCTCCGGTCATGCTCCCTTTGTGCCTTGTCGGCGAAACTGCCCAATCCTTGTTTTCGAGACTTTATAGCTCTCTAGCTTTCAAGGCACTTCAGTAAGAAGGAGTATATTGGGTGTTTCTTCATATTGCTCAACATTCAAACAGGAACGCCGATCATACCATTTAGAATCGATGCCTGATAAAACAGCACAGTTTACTCCTTTTGTATTGACCCATCAAGGACCATCAAGCATAAATAAATGATGGTAATAAATTGAAAATTTACATTCTGTAAATATGGCCAGTTAAGGTGATTTTCTTTTTTTTTTCTCATCGATTTTGTTTTTTCGGTAGCGAGTGCAGCTGACGGCCTGGTGCACCGCCGAACTCAATGACGCCGTGAAACAAAGATCTTAAGCAACAATTCTAGCTTTAAACGATCTTTATTAATAGCCCTTGACTGCAAGAGCGTGCAGCGTTCCGAACATTCATTGTCAAGCCTGACACTATTTTATTCACTTTAGCCAACAACAGACAGGGAGGCAGGCTTATCAATGTGACTGTTCGATTTGAGTGTCAAGTTACACTGCGTGGCTCTAACGTTTCTTTCACATTATTAGGGGCCCTACAGGCATGAACACAAAGTCAAAGTGCAGAACATGTTAGTGAAAATGACGCAAGCGCCCTGAAGCAAAGAACGGGGCGTGCAAACGAATCAAGAGAGTTGGGCCCAGCATGACGAATTCTGATTCCCCGGAACTTTCCGACGCAAGAGAGAGTAACGCGGATCCGAATTGTGTAACTTCGCTATTTCTCACAGAAAGATAGCAACCGCGGAGCAGGAGTCGGGAGGCGAACAGGAGGGATGAACAGCGAGCAGTGCATAGGTCTCGTCCCTAGAGGTCATGGAGCGCAAACACTTGTACGTTCGTTTAACTGAATTGAGAGCGCGAGCAGATAGGGTGAGGCATCACCACCACAGTAGGAGGAAAAAAATTGTGGATGCCAAAATTACCAATGAATAATTTATCTTTCCATCTTGCTTTCTCTTCTGTGTGTGTGGCTTCCGAGGGCTTTAATGCAACTAGTTTCGGGATTAGTGGCCAACTTAGCATAATCTACAAATTTAAAGCTACCTGATGTTCACATCGCTGGCGAAGATTCGGGCAGCCGGATGAGATTATGAAGTTGGCGAGGGCAAGAATGGCTAACCTGGCATGGGACAGGGTTAACTGGAGAGAGACGAGAGAGTCCTTTGTCCTACAGTGGGGACTGCTCAAATCGATGTTTTAACGAGATAGCGTCAAGGATTAAGGGTAGTGAGAGGGAACAAGGCAGACGGCTGGAAGGACAGTTAGCGCTGGCAGACAGTGAAGGTCGCCGGGTGTTATCCAGGGAACCAGAGGATGGATTGTGCACCTGTAGCATGAAGGAACCATACCTCACAGCTGACCCAGGACGCATTCATTCATTCATTCATTCATAATGCCACAGAAATGTGCAAGAAAACTTGTCATGGGGCTTTTGCACTTCGTTACAATGATGTTGTTTAAACGAGCTTACCGAATAAAACTCTAGGTGTTCACTTCGTAATGAAAACAACGGCGCATTTACTGGAAGCTATTGAAAAGGGTGGTAATACATATTATATTTCTGTATATCTTTTTCGTTACTTGTTATATTTGTCAAGCGATTAGCAAGCAAAGCGAAATGTCCAGTTCCGGTGTGTGTACCAAAACATTTTTTAGCTTCTGCGTACCAACATGATCTCTCGTTCCTGTTTATAACAGTTACACTTTCAAGGTCCCTGTTGCACTTGGAATCCGGGTGGTGGATAGCGCCATCTGAACTTTTCCTCCTTGTCAGCCTCCTTTCGACGATAACTTCTGTCTTTAGGGAAGCCACAGTTGCCTTGATATCAGTCAAGAAAAGTAAAGCGTATTATCAATAAATTAAAGGTGCTGCATTCAAAGTAGACACAGAAGTCGTTGTTTGTCTGTTCCTACCGACTTGTCTATTTTATTGTTGATACTTGAAGGCACACAAGTTGCTGTCGGTGCCCTGTTTTTTTCTGTCCTTCCTTTGTCTTAGCGCTGTTAAACTAACCAATTCGAGCGACCAACCGCCGCCAAACCACTCTCTCGTAATAAATTCAACCTTATCTCATTTTGCGAAACACGTGGCGGCATGGTTTCGAGGTATGTCAAGAACGGCAGCTATTTTTCGCTCTCACCTGAACCTGACGGCGCTTAATAATTGGTTAACGTTGCCGTCCTGCGCTAAGAATTCCCGGCGCCGCTCATGCATACAAAACCGTTGCTGTTGGCTACGGCACAGCAAACCCGATATTAAACGTCGCTTCGCTGGCACCTCCAAATTGCCTGCGGTTGTAAGTGCAAGGAATAAGCAACATATTACGAATGGCTTGAGGTGAGCTTCGAGCCTGAACTGCGGTTCCCCACTTTGCTCTCCTCCACGTTAACGCTGTACCAATTTTTTAAAGGACCATTTTTCAATGGCCGCTACTCAGGCGTCGCACCTTTTTTTACAGGAATAACAAGAAGACAGTTAAATAAATGTTGATCACGCTTCTTTCTCTCACAATCCTCTCTCCCGGTTCGAAAGATTTTTTTCCTTCAGACTCGAACCTGCAATGCAGTGTAAATAACTAGTAGTTTAATACCTGTGATCGTGGTTTTTGCGGTGCTGATTTATCACAGGTAGTCGGGTCGTTCGCCTCTCAGAAGCAGAGCACGGCTGATTAATCCGGCGTTGATTGCCTCACGTTTACCGCCAGCCTCGCACTAGCCGTTCCCGAAGCCAATGCCCCTCCCCCCAGACCCTCTCACCGCGGCTGAGTACTTCTTGAGATCTTTCCGAGAAACCATCGTTTCTCTTTATTTCCCCTTCGTCTCTATTTTTTGTTGCCTTTCAATTCACAGAAGGTGGACGACGTTCATTACGCATGTCTGAAACAGTTAAAAGTGCATGTGCAAACCATTCATCGCGATTTCATTTTGATAACAAGACAAAATATAACAGGCAATCCGCAACCAGTGCTGCAGTACCTTTCTGCAATCAGTGTAGTGATCACCGCTCGTTATGTGTGGTGGGAATAATAATTAATAATTGGTTTTTTGGGGAAAGGAAATGGCGCAATATCTGTCTCATATATCGTTGGACACCTGAACCGCGCCGTAAGGGAAGGGATAAAGGAGGGAGTGAAAGAAGAGAGGAAGAAGGAGGTGCCGTAGTGGAGGGCTCCGGAATAATTTCGACCACCTGGGGATATTTAACGTGCACTGACATCGCACAGCACACGGGCGCCTTAGCGGTTTTCCTCCATAAAAACGCAGCCGCCGCGGTCGGGTTCGAATCCGGGAACTCCGGATCAGTAGTCGAGCGCCCTAACCACTGAGCCACCGCGGCGGGGTCACGTTTTCTCTTTTACGCCTGGTTGACAGTACTGCGACTTCGCTTAATACAAACACTACCGTGCAAGTGGCATGCATTTTCAACGCGCTGCTTTATTCGTTGCTTCGGACATTCGCCATGATGGCGTAATCAGTCTTCTCGGTCAGATACGTGCATTCAGCGTAGAAGCCCGAAGGTCCACATTTAATGCAGTCTGCTGCTACAGAGCTTCGAACGGGTGACATACTCAAAGCGATGCCGAAGCTCAAATCAATTGTTACTGTTTTCTTTTTCTTCGTTTGATTTGCGTTACAGCACAATTCCGAGAATGGAGTCTACTTTGATTTCGATTATATGTTAAGGAGATAAAATTGAGCATACCATTTACCTAGATTCGATATTTATTACGAAGAGAAAAATATAGCTTAAAAACAGCAATCAGTGAAGATTTCGAGCTGTGATTACTGCGGTAATTATTCCACTCACTGCGACACAAACGTTGACCTCTTTTATGCATCTTCGACGATACTTCGACCGCATTTGGCTCAAGTGGCATCTATTCAGCACCACATTTTCTATTAGTTATATGAACTTCCACGTTTATGAAGTGCTCCTTCTTCTCAGCATGATGAAGGCATGAATCTCAGGTGCTGGAATGTCTAGCATTTTATGGTACCAGCAAAATGGTGGACTTGCTTCAAGCGCTGCCCCCGTGCTGAGAATTAGTGGGCTGGTGGCCAGAGAGCTGCTTGCGTAATGCCAGTTGAGGATGAGAGGACGTTGGCTGTGCATCATTATTTACTGTGATATCCTGTGAGCAGTCATCCCGAATAAAGCCTGTTCCTAAGGAAACTTTCTGTAGGCCGTGTCTGCGAGTTCCAGACGAATCACTAGTTGACACTTGTTCCGCAGCCGTGCCGCATTACTTTGGAGATTGCAATTTATTGCAGAGCGGCGCCTGCATGAACAATTCAGTTTCCTTACATGATCATAAATATTGTCATCACTTTCACTTATTATGACGCAATTTCAAACGTCTTCGCTTCTGCAGGCATCAGAGGCAGTAACAGCCTAACGCAGGCAGGAATGTTTTCGCCAATTCCAGAGTCCCCGTCTCTCTTTCTTCATATCAGACAAACTTTAGGATAAGACGAAAGGAGTTTAAACGACTTTTCCTTAAAAAAGGGTTAGATAATGGGCTAGTTGGTTTTCTGACAAAGCATTAATCTTTTTAGCGCAAACACGACCGGATCCAGAAAAAAAAAAAAACCCGGGCGCTACTTACAATTGATTTATTGAAGGTAGAACCACGACATATATATTCACAGGCCAGCGTAGGCAATCCTGTGGATATATATGGTTACCTGTGGATATTTATCGTTACTTGAATATATATGCTTTTGGATATTGTGGATATATGTGATTATCGTTATATGGTAACTGGTGGATATATATCCTTACTTGTTAAGTTGCGCTTGCGCAGGCCTGCGTATATATATGCCGTGGTTATACCTTCAATAAATCAGTTGCAAGTAGCGTCCCGGTTTCTTTTTTTCTTTCCGGGTCCTGTCGTGTTTGCGCTAAAAAGATGAATTCTTAACTTTGCCTAGAGACTATTCTCTGTTTTTTCTTTCAATGCGTTAGCATTACAACCCTCAATATTGCAAACACTCTCAGGCTTTGGTGTTGGTGTGTGTGGCCTCAGTTGCTAACCGGTTAAGTGGAGAGAGAGAAATTTTCTCATCCACTAAGGAGGAAGAGAGAACAGGAAGAGATGTTGTGATGAGACGGGTGGTGAGAGGAATACCGCGGTCTCCAATCATAGTCGAGGGGTCAGGTTAGTGAGGGGGGGGGGGGGGAGGGGGCTGCTGTTACATTGTTATTGATGGAGTTGATCACGCCACCTGCTTGCATAGCATGAACACGTTAGCGGCAGCGGCTGCTCTGCCCAGAGTGAAGACTTCCATCAGCAGCTTATGTAATACGAATCAATTGTTCCTGTCTTTTAAGAATGCGACAATTGCCTACTTTGTGTTAGCGAATAAAACTCGCTTGGTCATAAATATGCACTCAAAAAGAAAAAATTCCATACAATTTTAGCGTCTTTTCTGAACAACATTTTAAATGTTGTGCTGGTTTTTGGGAACCAGTCCGGCTAAAAAGCGGTCATAAAAACGTCTTCAAGAAGGCAGACGAGACGGAAAAGACCCCCCCACAAAAAAAAAAAAAGGAGAGCTTATTAAAACTTATTTTCGTGTGCAGAGCTAAGATGGGTCTCTCCTTCGTTCCATTCATCGATGATTGCGTAAACAGCATTTAAACTTGTAACCATTCTTGCACAAAATTTTTGCTGAAAAGGATCAGTCATGGCTTCTGATATCTAAGACCGACATAAAACAAAATACTGCTGCTGCACACGTCGACCAAAACGCGAAACCTATTTGGAATAAAAAATAAGCGATAAAACTACAGGCGCCACTAATTCTTGTCTTCATCACACTGTCTCAGTGATTTCATGACCACGGTTATGATGCACTTTCCTTCGCAACACCTGCCTCCCGGCTTCTTCATTCAAGCTGGCTGCGAACCAGCCTCCAGCATCCAGCCTCCAGTACTTCTTGTCGTAATCTCGATGTAAGGTGACAGTTTTAATAAATGTGTCTGGCTTTCTCGGGGACTGATCACTTGAATTTATCAGGGGTTGAAGCTGACTTTCTCGAGGATTGATACGGAAAGAAGTTCCAACAGTTAATTTGAGAACGCAAAAATCTAGACGCCAAAATTCCTGAGTCAATGCTTCCTCCTGTCGCCAAACGTAATTCCGCTTAAATGGACAATTATCTGTAATGACCTACTGCCTTTCGACTCTTCTTCGCCAAATTGTTTCCGCGCAGAGTTTTCCCAAGGCCGCATTACCCTTTGTCAATTTGGCTTTACGCAACTCAATTCGAACACTTTTGTATCTTTGTCGCAGCGGCGGCTTACTGGTTATGATGCTCGGCTGCCGACCTGAAAGATGCGGGTTGCATTCCGGTCTCAGCTGTCGCATTTTAATGGAGGAGAAACAAGTCCAGCTTTCTCGGACACAAATTTTGAAAATTGAAAAATTATAAGACACTGTTATAGAAATATTGAAGGTAATGGTCCTTTATTCTGATATGTAGCAACATGTTTCTTTTGATGTGTTTCCAGTGTCTACAGTAGAGACGGCCCTAGAAAACCACTGGAGAACGCTTTTGACGATAGCAAAAACGTGAATAAAGAAAAAAAGACTGCTGTCGGGTGATCTGCGGATATATTGTCTGTTACAGTGAAATCTTACATGAAAAAAATGGCGCTCATAAATGGTTTCCCGCTCAAAAATAGTTTTCTCCAGAATTGCTGGTTATGTTCTAGAAACCCATCTTTTGTGCGATGCCAGTGCACGTTCAAGAACTCCACTTGACAGAAATGATCTAGAGCCATTCACAACGGCGTCCCTCACAGCCTGATTCGCTTTGGCATGTTGTAGACCATAAAATAAAGAAAGAACAGTCTCTTGGCCGCTCTCTGCTTTTCTGTGTAGAGGTTATAATTCATTTGGAAAGACTCGGTAGCAATTTTACAGTCTGTGAACGCTGTAAAAATTTGGTGTTCAGGAGGTGAAAAGAGCAGTATAATTGTCCCATTCGCATTGGACACTTGAACCACGCCGTGAGGAATGTACGCAAGGAGGGAACGAAGCAAAGAAGAGAGAAAGAAGTGCCGCTGTGGATTACTCTGTATAAATTTCTAATCCCATCTCCTGCACCGTACTTAGAAGGAAATGATTAATGAAGGGGCGGAAGGGGCAGAAATAATTAAAAAAATATATGGACAACGTTGACGCTTGCTCTTGCTGAGTTTTGCGACTTCTGCACCGTAGTGAAAGAGAATCAACTTTCACGCTTCCGCCCATGGTATCACGCGTCTAATCAGCGACCTATCTGGGATATCACGCATTGATAGTGCAACATGGCAACTCATCATATTAGCCCAATGCTTAGGGGAATCCTCCAAGGTGTAGTAGACCGTAGGTCGAGGTGGAGTGACCAACGTCGTTCCCACTTCGAGCTTTTGATAAATTCGCTCTCGCCCTACGATATGCTAGCCTTCCCGGTTAGCAAAGTGGTAGAGCGACTGCGACGATAAGGTGGTGGTACCGGGTTCAAACCTCGGACCAGGACAAATTTGTTTTGAGCTATGAAGTTTGTGGGAGCTCTAAGACTTTCCTTATTAGCCCTTTAGATGCGTTTCAATGGATGCTTATGAGCGATTACTCCCATATCACTCATCATATTGAGCCGCCATGGTGGCTTAATGGTTATGGTGCTCGGCCCCTGACCCGAAAGACGCGGGTTCGATCCAGGGCACGTTCGGAATTATCCGGAGCCCTCCACTACGGCGTTCCTCATAGACTGAGATGCTTTAGGTCGTTAAGCCCCTTAAACCAAACCAAACTATACTCATCACATTGCTCGTAATAACTGCGTGAGCACTACGTTGTCGTTGAGGTTGCTCATTGGTCTTCTTCCTTGTTGACGTGGAGCAGTGTACGCGCAAGCCTCTTCCGAGCTGGCTCAGTTTGGTAGCCCGTAACACCAGAGCGACAATCCTCTCTCGCGCCGTCGCATTCACGGGTACTCTGCATGGCCGTGGCTGTGAATCAAAAGGCGTCCATGTGCGATGCGATGTCAGTGCACTCCAAAGATTCCAATGTGGTCGAAATTGTTTGTAGCCCTCCGCTAGAACTACTGCTGGTGAAAATAATTTACTGCATCTCTTTAATCAAATCGAATCAAATTTTATTTTTCTTCGTACAATGTGCAAGGATATCGCAGCGACGGCATACGAGCTGCCAGTCTGGAGCCTCATTGGCGCAGGCTGCTGCCCGGGCTTTTTCGATGAGTTCTTTTTGACACGTTTCGTCCAAGCTGGTCAGAGCTGCCTCCAAACCTCCTGCTTGGGCGGGTTATTGATATTCAAAGCCTTATTTTGCTGGCAGGCTAATGTTATACTGCTGCGAATATTTGTACAGTTTGTATGTTCACGCTCAAAGCCGCCGGCACACGACTTTGTCGTATTCTTTTGTGACGTGAGATGCGACGACATTTATCTCAAATGACAGCAGCCATGTGCAACAGCTTCCACTTTGTTTTGGAATGTTGTAGTTGGATGATTGGCGCCTTATCTAGACCGTTTCTTGTCAGTCAGCTTTAAATTGAGCGCGGCCAAGAGCGGCAGGCATTCTGTTCGACGACTGCCGAGACGCTTTCTGCTGTCGCCGCCGCCGAGTTGTTTTTTTTAGGCGCAGGCCCGCCCGACAAGAGAGTTTTATTCGGAAGCCCATTTTGCGGCCTTCTTGACTGCCGCACTGCCATCACCGCTACGTGAAAATGGCACACTTCATCGCTTGTTTTCACGACCCCTCTCCGGAGGGCTGCTGGACAAGGCGTCCCTCGTACACAAGATTTTTTCTTCGATAAAGGTTTTTGTCTCTCCGGTTTCCTCTTTTTTCTTTGAATCTCTCCTTCATTCTTTCCCTCACGATGTAGTTGAGGTGTCCAACGAAAAGTGAAAAATGCTCGCACCCTTTCGTTTCTTCAAGACTAGTTTCCTGTAAAGGGCGGAGAGCAAAACGCCAGAGCAAAACGTCATATAACTGCTGCTAAGGCAGCGCTTGCGGTAGGCGTCAAGTCATATCCACCGGCTTAAAGACTGGCGTACGCTTACGGGCCGTCGAAAAGGGTCTAAGCTTGGCACCAATAGTCACGTCTCAGCGTACAATTGTGTTTTATTTTATTTTAAGATACAAGTGGTAGAACGGGAGTCATAGCTGTCTTCCGGGACTATGAAGAAGACCATGTACTGGAAATGCATTCTGCTTTTTTGCAACTAGTGACGATTTCCTACTAAATAAATTGGTCGATATAGTTACCTGGTAGTGAGATCAGCATCAAAGGGAAGGATAATCGCTCAAATGCTTCGATAAAGTTGAAGCGCCAAAAGCGCGTGATACGCGTCTCAAATGCGCTCGCTGTGGCCCGTGACAAGGCATGTTCTCTCGCGCCGACTGCGAGCTAATCAACGCGATTTCTAGCATCCTGCTCGGTGCATCGAGCCCTAAGGCAACTGTCGAAAGCCGTTGACGCTGGGCGTTTGTTGCGGTTATAAACACCGTCGCATAGTCAGTGTCAAGGCGCGGCAGCTGCTGCTTTGAACTGCGAGCAGCCGTTCACTTGCGCTCGATGGCTTCCGCCTTCCCAATAAGGTCTCGTTCTGCGGCGAGAAAGGACGTCCCGGCGATCATCACCGACAGCACATCAAAGAAGGAATATGTCGTTGGGAAATTCCTGGGCAAGGTAAGCACCCCGACCGCTGCTGAGTGGGAACCAGCATGGTACGGTTCCGTACTAGATTTTGACATTTTAGCTAAAACTCGGTGCTCAGAACGCAAGGGCCTGTCGTTATGCCTTGCGCAGCGCTTCGAGGTGTAGATCATCTTGAGCCGTCACAGTGCTTGTTCTTTAGGCCCTGCATTCGCTTCCAAGGTCGTTTAAGCAGCGGATATACGGCGCACAGTTTGGTGCACCTTCCCTCATCAAACGATATATCTTATTGCGCTGGTACGGCGGTCTACAGGCTTGATGACACTTGTATAGAGCGCTCCAGCGGTACTGTGCGAAGGAAATAAAGTAGAAGTTTTATCCACGTACTGATTTCTGCGCATAAAACATGCGCCCGAGCGCGGCCGAATAGATAAGAGAACCGCAAAGGCAAAGGCGCATTTCCCCTAGCTGAGCAGTCGCGGGAAGATTACACTCATGAGCACCACAGCAGAGCGCAGGATCGCTCTGGACAAGTGTGCTAGCCGGGTCTATTGGCTATAGATCAGATGCTGGTTCTAATTGTAGAGGCTTGTTAGCAATTGCGGCTCTGCCAATTTTATCTTCTCCACCGTGGCATGATGGCTGACGTCACCACACTCATGTCGCTCCATGCAAATTGCGCAATACACTGGGCATCAAGAGAGGATGGCGATGTCGCAGAGCCGGAGAAGGCGTCGATAGCGTGCTCCAAGGAGTTGATTTTGCTTGGCCTCGGGCTTCGCCTTACAGGATTTCCAAACACCTACCACTAATGACACGAGGCCACACGGGCAGCTCAGACGAACACCAGGGAAACGCTACGTGGGTGACGCACGTGCGTGATCTTCAGCAGCCTTTCGCCGAGCGTTGGGCTGCTTGCATTTCCAAAGTGTTATAGCGGACACGTGAAAACCATTGCTGCATTACAACATGCGCAGTATACACATACTAAGCATAATAATTACACAAGCATGATTAAAATTGGGTTGTCGTGCCAGATGGGGAACGATGCTGCATATTGAAGCGAAAAGCTTCACTACTCTAGGTAAAGGGGTCGCCGCGTAGGCCGGAGAATGACCTTGAAACACCTTCAGCTCAATTACGTTAGCATTGTATCACCTCGTGTGGTACAGTGATGGTGTCGAACCCCTGACTTTCACATATGACCTTTAGTTGGCCTTTGACGTTGGGTGACCTTTGGATCGACCTTTGACCTTAAGAACATCCGATGAGCTGCTGTGAAGTCACGTAATGACATCTGATGGGGGTGTCTTTAAGACCATGAGACACCACGTCATAGCCACGTGGTCGTGTGGGTATTTATAGAACGGCTGTCGCGAGCGTGTAGCGGAGCTGCCATGGACGAGCCTCAGAGGCTTAGCAAGCGTGCTTGCTTTTCGCTGAATTCCAGGGTTAGCCAAGTTAAGCTACTGCCATTTTTTTTGTTTTTCATTTCCAGGGGGCCTTCGCAAAATGCTACGAATTACTTGACAAAGACACCAACACAACTTATGCAGGGAAGATCATTTCGAAGGCGCTTCTCGTAAAGCCGGCCAACGAGGCAAAGGTGGGTGTTTTTTGCCATTGACATTATTAATGCAAAAGCATTACTAGGCTACGTTGGCGGGGCCGTGTCACCAACACGCGTCATCAAAATGTGTCGGCAGCAGTTGCGGGGAACTCTGAAGAGATGGCGTCAAACGAGGGGTTGTAATTGAAAAAGGATGATGTGAGGATGCTGCGCAAAAAGAAATTATGTCGATAGAGTGATAAGTTAATACGTTAGAGCCAAAAATGCCCAAACAGTATGCGGAGCTAAGGCATCGTGTGGCACGACATTTAAAAAATCTGAAGCGTGGGCGCAGTCAGTGCGTGGCGCCAAATTTGAAAACTCTAAATTGGTACTGAGTAAATTATTTAGTGTAATTAAAGAATCAAAGAGAAGCAACAAGAAGCAACGAATGTCGAGAAGGCGTCAGCGCTAATTGGCATTACTCCAATGCTGGTTACCACAGTGATCTCGAACGTTTTTGTTGCCGCTTTTGATATAGCAAAATATATCTTCGTTCAGTGTTTGTGTTTGCTATTCAGCAGATGAAAAAATGAAAATGAGAATTGGCAGTAATTGTCTCACGTCTGACTGGACACTCGAAATGCGCTGTAAGAGAAGGGAGGAAGGTGGGAGCGAAAGAATGGTAGAAAGCCTTTATATATGTTACATTGTTTTATATACATACCTATTCTTCACAATACACCTGAAACCCTTCACGCTCTGGTACGAGTGAACAAAAATACTTGCTAAGGGAGTTGATTACGGTTTATGCTCGCAACTTTTGAAATAAATGAACTCATCGAAAATGCTGCCATCACCGGCTAACGTCAATGCACAGCGAAAACCGCGCATATTTACCTGACATTTGTTTTCAGGTGTTGCGTTTCAAGTGCAGTTATTTTCACCGTCCGCGAAATTATCTTGGCAGCTCGCTCGGTCAAATACTGATTTGTTTTGCATACGCTCGCCCGGCTTGAATATATCGTAAAAGATCGCAGTCACGCATGTCTAAATACAGTGACCAGTAGTTTCCTAGCTGATAGTAATTACCTTGTTAGTTTTGCCCAGTTAGATTTTAGTACTACCCATAGCCAGTTATTGGCGCTTAATTCGTGTTCGCTGAACGTCCACGAAGAGCCACGGGGTACCGAGCCTAATATTGGCATTTTATGACGCACTGCCTTCCGGGTAAGTGGTAGAAGTCATATCTTGTTTAAACTATGCAAAACAGGAGGGGGGGGGGGGGGAGGAATCCCCAACAAGCTTATTCTAAACCTAACCACCTGCCGTTAAAACGACCTACTACCATCACCGGTATATTTCTTCGGACATCGGTGGCACGGACGTCTCCGCCGCTGAACTGCTGAACTCGTTTGAGTCTGTGCATACGTTCCTGTCCCCAAACACCTATCTCAAAAGAAATTGGCTTTTTAAGACCTGATGCACTTGCGTGCCTGCAAGTCATCACTGATCTTTGTCCGCCGCGATGGGACGGTGGTTAGTGCGATCGCTTAAAGAGTCAGAGGACACGTGTTCAATCACGGCCATGGAGGCCGCATATCGATGGAGGCAAAACGCAAAAAGACGCCCGTGTGCTGTGTGGTTTCGGCACGCGTTAAACAACCTCGGGCGGTTTAAATTAATCTGAAGCACTTGTCTACAGCGTCCCTCATAGCCCTTGTGTCGCACAGGATCGTTATACCCCATAGTTTCAATTTTTCATCAGCACCGTGTAATGCGTCGCCTGCTTGCCTTTTCACATTTGGCGACTGTCCGATTATCCTCCACATCCTGTGCTTGCTGTATGCAGATGGTCGAGGAGATCCAAATCCACAAGACCCTCATTCACCCCCACATTGTCAGCTTCCACAGCTGTTTTGAGGATGAAATGAACGTGTACATCATCCTGGTGCTCTGCACCAGACAGGTGCTTATTAATCAGCGAGTTTTGTCCAGAGCTGTGCAGACTTCGTCGTTCTGGCTTTCAACCTTCGTGTAAATGTCTCTCTTGAGCAGAAAGCAGGACAGACACACGGGCTGTTGAAACCAGCACTTGCGGAACACAGGATTGTAGAGGAGACTGACAAAGACTATATGTGAGCCCTTCCTTTCACTGCCTTGTGTTCCGAACATGCTTCTTTCAAAATGTCTATTAGTGCTGAAAACCTGCTATGCTATGAACCAATTGATTATGAGAGCCGCGCAACAATCTAGAGGCAGCTCGGAACGCGAGTGTTAGTTGTGTATCGGAGTATCCTTTTATCTGAATAAAAAAGTAAATGTGATATGGAAACATGAAGCAAATTGCATGGCTGCCTCATCTTGCACTGTGGGCGGTCTTGTATTGCAGTCATGACACAAGTATTCATTTCGTGGTAATGGTTGTTCTGGAACAGCGACTTCCGGGCTGCGCTTCTATTGCTTTAATTTCCCCGCAGAATGAGCTTCACCTTTTGTTACGGTACCCGGCTTATAACGCAATCTTTCGAATCGCGAAGCTCGCGTTCTGCCTCGCGACAACAGCTTCGTTCGCGTCTAACTTAACGCGAGGTGATCGAGCCTGAAGACTGGCTGAGAAGTTCGGTTCGATGGTGTCCACACGATCTTTCTCCTAGCTGGCCCAAATTGCCGCGGTCAGCATCATCGAGGCTACCCAATAGAGCGCGCGAACAACTCCTGCTTTTTATTGTTTCCTTGCGTTCATGCACGCTACTACAGGCGCTTTTAATGGACCCTGCCAAGTATATCGGGCTAAGTCAACCCATTCGTTAAAGACGAGTTGCTCTGTTTTAAGCCGACCCCCTAGTGTGTCCATGAGAGCCATGTGAAAACTTCAGGCTGAAATACCAGCTCTACACTTTCTTCAACCTCATGTAAACGGGTGATAATTTTAGCCTTATCGCGTTTCTTGACGCGAAAAAAAAAACTAAAGGCATGCAGTTTAGCCAGCTCCTTGTAGCAAAATGTCGTGAAAGTTCGTGTAGTGCCTTAGATAACTATGCAAGGTTTTATTTCGCGTTAAATTGAATGGCGTGATTGGAGCGGGAGTACATTAAAACATGTCCGCAGAAGATTGATTTTTCGACTTGTATAATAAAATTATCTTTTTACTTTAAATAGCGGAGGGGTTAAATATTGAGAAGGTAAAAACGGATGCTTTGGCGAGTTTGTAAGTCATTTTTAAAACAGAACAGCGCGCACTTTGATAGGAACACGAGGAAGACACGATAAAGACGAGCGCTGACTTGCAACTGAAGTTCATGAAGTTTATTAAACTGACGGAATCCACTGTAGAGACTGTGACAGCAAAACTTGCCACCCTGACTTCAGTCGCACACAAGTTTTAACTAAGTACAGTAACCAATTAACACGTGAAATAATTGAAGCAGCGCACATCGCCTGGTCAAAAGACGCCTGTGTCAGAAGCCCCTCTTTATCGATTGGTCCCAAAGAACTGACATTTTAGCGGGGAAGGGGGGGGGGGGGGGGAAATGATGATCTCAGTTATCGTCCCTGTTTTGTGCAGCATGTTTGGATGACTTGAATCTATGAACGATTCTGTGTTTTCTTCTTTTTGTTGGAACTGCATATATGCCTCGTTCCAAGCAATAAACTTAGTTGCAAGTCAGCGCTCGTCTGTGTCGTGTCTTCCTAGTGTTCCCGTCAAAGTGCGCGCTGTTCTTTTTTAAAGAAAGATTTAGAAGCACACCCGTTTCCTCATTTCCACCGTAAGGAATGACGCATGCTTTCATTCAACCTTGTTTCAATTTTCCTTCGTTTAAAAGGTGAAAAGAGAAGCTGTCTTCGTTGTGCTCTTTGTTGCAAGTTAGGATTTAAACGCTGATTTTGAATACAGTGCCCTACCCCTAAGGGATTCTTATCACTCGAGCCTTTGATGTGCGTCATAATTATTATCACTGAGAACTCAGTTTCATGACCGCGATCATGCCATAGTTTGTCAAGAACGCTGGTTGAACACGTTACTTTCAGCTGACGCGAAAAACTTCCCCTATAATCTTTCATCGAGCGAGGCTGGCAGAGTTTTGTGTTCACAGGCCTTCACCACAGGCAACATAATAAACACGCCTAAGGGCGCAGCCAAGGCACCTAACTGTTTCCGGTCTTGATTTAACAGTTAGGCAAAAGTCATTACATTGAGCGCTGGTTACAAAACGCAACACTTCGACACATCCGGATAGAGCTGCGCCTCACAGGCATCAGTGTGCAAAGCCTACGCAGTGGACTAAAAGGGACATTTTGGGTTTTTGTTATTTATATTTGGCTTTGGGCTCTGTGGCAATGGCCAAATCAGTCTCTGTACGACAGGCACAGACATGAAAGCTTGAAAAGGACCGTGTCAGCCATGTATGAGAAGTAGCGCTTCATGCACAGATCACCAGAGGTTGATACCAGAAGGCAACCCTGAAGCGGTAACTAGCGAGCCGAGTAACAAAAGTCAGTTAACATTTTATCTATTGCAGCTAGACGTGCCATTTACTTAGACGCTTAAGTCTCACCGTTATTAATACACATATCGCTGTCCAGATTCTCGAAAATGCAATTCTGATCGATGCTGCAGTGCAAGAAATATAGCGCACGCGCAGGCCCAAAAGCCAAGGGACGCAGGCAGCCAAACCTGCAAGTGCGCGACACCCTGCCGTGCACGTGTCGCTTGCTCTAGTTCAGAGCTACTGGCACAAGTTGCCAACAAGAGTTGAAGTAACTGTTTCTTTAATTAATCCTGCAGCAGACGAGAATTAGTCACGTGCGTGCGCCCGCAATAGAAAGAAACACGTTTATTGCGACGAAGCATTAAGCTTCGAGGATATGGTACGCGAGGGTCATTAAAGACAATTGTACCCCATCAGTTAGTCTGAACTTGGCCAGGGCCAACATATAGGGGGAGGGAGAGGGAAACTTAAGGGTAATTAACGGATTGAATGGCAGCGAAGCAGGAGAAAAGGTAATGTTCAAGACGTGCACAGGGCTCAGGCCAATCTGTGCATGCGAGGGAGGTTCGGAGCCTGTAGAGGTAGGAACGGGCAGAGGTGATCAGTGTATTTATGTCGATGCTTGAATGCATACCTTGGGGGCTGTGGGAGATTTCACAGGAACGGAAGGGTACGAAGAGATTCTCTAGTGCTGTCTAGGTGAAGATTTATTTCGTGTTTGTAAATGAGAGTACTGTCCCTCGTTTTCGGATAATGCCAGGGGACCCGAGGCGTGCGGTGTTCTCAGTTAAATTGGCTAATCCGTCTTTATAAGTGTCGCTGCAGGCATTCAATAAGAGAGCAATGCGAACTGCATTGTTTAACTCCATTATTTTCTAGTCGCTGAAGGAGATGCAGCAGCGCCGGGAGACGCTCACCGAGGCCGAGGCCCGCTACTTCCTACGCCAGCTTCTGCTCGCTTGCGAATACCTGGCGGCACAGCGCATCGTTCACAGGGACCTCAAGTAAGGAAACCTGCTGCTAAACGAGGAGATGAAGCTCAAGGTAGCAGACTTTGGTCTCGTCACCCGCATTGGCTTCCAGGGCGAGCGCAGGAAGACCCTGTGCGGGACGCCCAACTACATGGCCCCGGAAGTCCTGTCAAAGAAGGGGCACAGCTTCGAAGTCGATGTGTGGTCGATCGGATGCATTTTTTTAGTCATCTGGGATGCTGGGTTTTCTCATTGCTTTTGAATTACTAGCAGCACCACCGAAGCCAGCCGAGAAATTTATTACACGTATTGGCCCTAAGGATCCGCCGGCATGTATGCGTCCCAAATTAATCGAATAGACACTGGTGGAGTCCCATAGAGGTGTTTTCAGGATGGAATTTTTGTAATAATTTTAGGTATTCTCAAGCAATTTTGAATAGACCTTTTTGGCAAACATAGACATGAATAGTAACAAACCAAGATAGCAGACCTTATTACTACGTGCGTAAAAATTGCAGTATGTTATTCAACGGAAGTCGTCAGAGACACTTAGGTCTGCTTACTGGTGAGGAGGCGTAAACCCGCATGCTCGCTTCGTGAACGCCGTCGCAAAGCGCCACGTGATGTAACCGGATGCCACGGTGCTAGCAATTCTACCTCTGCATGCCTCTAAGCCCAAGCCGCAAGACCACCGCACCTCTTCTGATCGGCGCGCTAACTTCGTGAAGCAAGTCGCCTCCCTCCCCCACCAGCTGCCGCGTCACGTTGCATTCGAATGCGCCGACACTCTGCATGAGTCCGTTGTCAACTTTCCTTAGGAATCCTCATAGCACTTCCTGGTGTAGTGTTGCAGCGGATAAGCTGTGCGCCACTGCCCTGCGATGCTAGGTGCTGCCACCAGTGGCGTTTGTGCGATCCAGGTTGTTCTTTCCGGGCAACCTTGCGCGACCAGTCATTAATTTAAACCGCCACCTGCCAGGCTGCATGAGCGCGCCATGTTTTATAGGTACCATCATGTGTCAACACACGCACACGCGCACACGCACACACACGCACACACGGGTTTTTGCTTAATAGGGTAAGGCTTACGCTCAAAATGTCGGGCCGCCGCGGTGGCTGAGTGGCTGTGGCGCTGGGCTGCTGGCCCGAAAGACGCGGGCTCGGTCCCGATCGCGGCAGTCGAATTTCGATGGAGGCGAAATTCTAGAGGCCTGTGTACTGTGCGATGTCAGTGCACGTTAAAGAACCCCGGGCGGTCAAAATTTCCGGAGCCCTTCACTACGGCGTCCCTCATAGCCAGAGTCGCTTTGGGACGCTAAGCCCTCAAAAACCAAACCAAACCATAAAATATACCCGCCGCGGTGGCTCAGTGGTTAGGGCGCTCGACTACTGATCCGGAGTTCCCGGGTTCGAACCCGACCGCGGCGGCTGCGTTTTTATGGAGGAAAAACGCTAAGGCGCCCGTGAGCTGTGCGATGTCAGTGCACGTTAAAGATCCCCAGGTGGTCGAAATTATTCCGGAGCCCTCCACTACGGCACCTCTTCTTCCTTTCTTCTTTCACTGCTGGACACATATCTTATTGTGTAAATAGTTTTTATATATTACTTCTCCCCCTATCCTCTCTTCCTGTCCCCTCACCTCTTTCATTTCATTTCTCCATTCTGCCTGCTGTCCTTTATTTCCGCTGCCCCAGCTCAGGTGCTTCAGTATCGATGGCAGATGCCGGGGCTAGCAAACATCTTTTCCTTCCTTTTTACTATTATTTTTAATAAAACCACTACCACCACCACCTTACTGTCCCCTCACCACTTTCATTCCACTTCTTCAAACTGCCTGCTATCATTTATTTTCGCTCCCCCAGCTCAGGTGCCGCCGTAGTGATGGCAGATTCCGGGGTTAGCAAATACCTTTTAAGGAGCTCGTGTTGCAGAAAAGCCGATGTCTTCGGCTTTGGCCGTGAGCGAAAAATGGCGCATCTCGGTGCACACCTGGGGCCCTATTCTCGACACGCATGGCCGCCGTTCGCCGCCATATTGTCTCTCTGATTGGCTCATTGGGCGATCACGTGCAAGTCACGAGTTTTAAATTTGTGGCGCGAAACTATCAGGCTTCGAAATAGCTTTCTGCCGTGACGTCAAAATGACGTGTACTTGAAGACTGATTTTTAGCACAGTTATATTTTGTGCCGGGTTGGTAAATTTAAATGTCTGTGGAGGAAAAACGAAGCTACAGCTGGCATGGAGGAAAACACTTCGCTCGTTTTAGCAATTTTGAGAAAAAAAAGTTCGTACTGTGAGGGTTGCTTCCTAGAATGTGATTGGCTGGAGGAATGTCACGTGATTCACGTGATACGCAAGCATAATTCAGTGAGGTCAAAATGACGTTTAGTGACGCAAAGGAAATGCTGCCATTGCTGAAAAATGCCCCATTTGGCCGCCATAATTTGAGACGGCCGCAAGATGGTCGAATTATGGTGGACATAGTCGAATTATGACCACACTGATTTATACGCCTGTTAGCTCACCGTAGTTTGGTAGGCGCTTATTTGAAGTAATAAACTGTTCCGAAACATGGTTGTTTTAAATGTAGAAGCATTGAAACGGCGTTATAATGGTACCTCTTAATTAAGCAGCCTTTTAGAGGCTTAATTATCAGAGCGTAATTTTACACCCGCGTGAGGACTCTAGCTGCGCTCCCGTTTCAAACGCTTCTCTCATGATAAGAAATTATCGGTCCGCGCGGTCGCGGTTGCTACAGCACGGATATGGCGGCGTCCGTAGCTGCCGTTTGTTGTCACAGGCTGCGAGAAGCGAAGCATTCGTGAGTGCGCCTCAGTGTTTTCGAAGGACTGCCCGGTTCGTGAGTGTGACTGCCTGGCCAGCGATATATGGTGTGGTGGCTGTGCAAGAAGATTTGCGGGAAGAGGCAGCGCGTGAGCACACTGGTCTGCCTTAAACATGGTATTGTAGATGCTCCGGCCGTTACTCTGATCCTGTGTTTCAAGGCGCGATCGGTAGCTGTGAACGTCTGGACACCAATTAGTTCAGTGTTTGCCTCTATTTGCACGCTGTCGCTGACCTGATATTCAACTGCGTGTGTGATGAGAGGGTGGCACAAAGGGTTGTCTGCCGGCTGAGCAACATGCTTCCAGAATGTGCTCGGCTTGTCGGCGGGACTGTGCTCATCAGGAAATTGCCCTCATCAGTGCATCATCTGTGTGCTCAATTTGTGTGCATCAGTGTCTGTGTGTATAAGGGCAGTTTCTGAAGACAGCGGTGTCAGCAAGACAGCGTACATGTGCCAGGTACATCGTCTCGAGTATCGATGAGGTAAGGGAAACAGCAACGAAAAATTGCTTTTGACTTTCTTCAGATGGCTGCATGCAAAGTTCATATTGATGGCTGGCGGCTTTCTTCGGGTGTGTAATAACAAGTCCCTTATGTTCCTACCCTTTTTTGGTCACATGCAAACAGCTGTGAATCTCGTGGCACATTTATTTGTAGCCTATTAAGCGAGGAAGCCTTGCGCAAATAAAAACAGCATTTCAAAATAGTCTTGTCTGTAAAGTAAAACGCACAACGAGTTTTCAGATTACTACAATATGCGGATGTGGGTGACTCGTAGGGCGTCTGCATGTCTATGGTTCTCTTTCGTTGCACACAAATGCAATGGCTTGGCATCTGCATTTTGATAAATGCAGTTGCAAAAGCATTCGTGTAGTGAGATTTTAATGCAGTTAAATATTCTGAGGTAAAGTTAACCTTGGACTTCCCCTACAATGTGCCTTGTAGCAGTTGCCTTCACTGCAACACAATAAAAATATGTAATAATTATTTATACCCATCAGTCTGGCTGTAGTCAAGCTGTTTTCACAGTTTTGTTTTACTTCCTCCATCATTTTGATAGAGATGACCAATAAAATATAACTGTTACAAAAGCAGTTTATTTGAGTAGTAGTTACAGTCATACATGAAACTTTAGTTTGATAATTACAGCCCTGTGATGTCTCGCATTTGAAAGTCTTTTCTCTTGTGTGTATGAAACTTGCATTGCACTCAAGCTCACGCACTAAAGACAGTGTTGATTGCCTTCCAGGTGACATGTGTATAATGTGCCTCTTCGATGCATCACTGCTATCCTAGGAAGTCATGTGCTGAGGAATGCTGCTGCAAGGTTCAACATCATTCACCTCTCAGCTAGAGTGCTTCTCAAGCAAAGAATCATTCTTTGGAAGGGTTGCATTGGATGTCTTCACAGGTGTCAAGTGCTGTACATTTGGAACAGGATTCTTTTCAAAGGCGATCAGAACTTGCACTGTGCGACACCTTGCATGCATCCTCACTTAGCTGCAGGACTCACTGCCATAGTTTTCACCTGTAGTCATGCTATGATCAGTCTATGTAAACATTTTTTGTGCTTCAAGTTTCATTGCACACAGCAAGAAAGCTGTTCAAGTCTTTGATTTTTGTGCTGCTCTTTAAACAGGACCAAATTTTGCTTTCAGTTTGTCACTAGAGTGTGTAATGACAGGTGTGTTTGATGTGTAGACTAGGCTTTTCTCGAATGCTGCAGTTCTTCACGTGACAGGAAGCGTAGAAGAAACTTTAATCCTACCATCTGCAAATTGGCCGGATGTGTGCTTAAACACATGCTTTAACGCTACTGAACAGTTGCTAATTCTTAATGTACTGCAATGCTGTGTGCTCTCTTTATGCAGAATGTGCATGTTGGTGCTTTAGTGCAGTGAAACAGAGGAAGTCACCAAAATGTTTTTCTCCTGCCAGCAGAGCTTTGAACCAGTACTTCTCTTTGATTTCTGTTAAAAGTTTGTGCTCCATGACGTGATTACTGCTTCACTGAAATTTCTTGACATGCACGAAACATAGGGATGTGTATGCAGTTATTTATCACATCTTGCTCAGGGCGCAGTCTGATTTTGTAGGCAACTGTTCGTCCGATAGGAGGTCCCTACTGTGTCATTTGTGGGTGCTCACAGAGCAAATTGTCTCCTGGTTTTAAATGCTATGTGTAGTGATACAGCAATCCACTAGTTTTCCTCTGAGCAAAAAGTGAGGCAACTCTCATGTTTGCCATCTGCCAAGCTTGTATAAATGAAAGACAAGGCAGCTGTCTGCTGGTTCGACCAGTTTCGCTGTGTAAGGCCCCGCTTTTACCAGCCTTGTTGCTGGCACTTTGCTTCTTGGCTGCTGCTAATGCTGATAGGCGAATTTGACAAAAATTCCAGACAATCTGTTCAACCTATGTTTCTTTGGTAAAATTGGGGCATCAATGGACGCATTGCTATTTTTTGATTCAACACAGGAATCTACTGGATTTGGCACTTCGTGAAATGGGCATTATCAATGTGCACATATACCGCATCACAATTCTTTCACACGTTGCAACTTGTCTTGTTACCGGAGAAATCTGCCTCTGTGACCCTGATGTGTGTGGGCTTTTACCACTTTTGCTGTGTGGCAGCAGCAATTGGCTCATTACTGTCATTGCCATCACGTGCCATCATCATTAAATTTTCTTGTGTATCAAAAACACATGGTTTTGTTGTGATACTTTGCACAAGAGAGTTTGTTCTACAGCTGACTTGCTCCGAAATTTTTCTTGAGCTTCAAAAGAAAATTGGAAGCAAAGCAATTATTTTTTTTTAAAACAAGATAATATTTCAGGGGCTAAAATTGTGTGCAATATATCCTCCAGTGCACTCAATTTCCACTAACATATTGCAGTTTTCTCTGCCTTTGTATTACAGCTGATTTGTTTAGTCAATAAAATGCACCAGTTTCACTTACATCTATCCTGATCACCAGTTTATCGTCTACTTTACCCAGTACTCAGGCCTTCCCTTGCGATTAACTGTGTCAGTGCCACCAATGTTTTATCCCACCTCTGTGTAAAATTATCTGTGCATGCGTACCTGTGCTGATGTTAGGCAAAAAAGATGCAACTGACTAAATGCACGAGAAAATTGCATTCAACCCTTTAGGGCACTTTGTACACTGCTGCATACATTTCGAACTAATTTTTCTCGCGGTTTGATTTAGTTGTCACTTATTTATTCATTTCAATCCAATTTAGCATCCATCGTACTCTAAATAGGGTGCTTTTAATGGTTGCAGCGCATATTGTTCTGGCAGAATACAACAGCATAGTAACTGTTCCAGTATATATGTTTGTAAACAATGCCTAGATCAAAAATTGGAATGCTTGTTCTGCTTCGTATTTGAAATTTCTGTTTTGGTTTTTAATGGTGCGCCAGCTGTATTCAATTGTAATAAATTGCAGGGTTGTAGTCAAAAGTCTTCAGGCCACATGGTCTCCTTTTGATCCCCGAAGTGCAACACTCAGTGTTCTTGAAGCTTAAAGGGCATTGAAAGGCTAAAACAAGGGTTTTTCTCACCTTGCAGAAGTTTACAGCATGATGGGTGCCTTGAATACTCCACTACGCAGCTAAAATTGAACCCTGTGGCGTGAAGTCTTCACGTAGGGGTCTACATGCACCGTATCGGTGCAATTCCTACTGCTGACTTCTCCTTTTAGCTGTGTATTGTATGGTGCTGTGAGGATAATTTATTTCGTGTTGAACAATCTCCTGTGGTTTATTAATTATCATGAATACATCCTATGCGGTGCACACATTAAAAAACCTACCGAAAGCCAGTGGCTACCGTCGCTGGCTAGATTGCTTTTTGTGCATCCTGGTGACATTTATCTTAATAGTACCCTAACCAGAACACTACCGCTGTCTGTATTGGTGCCTCCCATATGTTGTCCTGAGGGCGACATCAACATTGTATGTCTTGCCTATTTTCTGTCTAATCTTACGCTTTTGCTTTTCCTGCCATGTTCCTGCCTCTATTGCTGCAATATTTGGCTGTATTAAATTCAAAAAAGCGGTTACCAATTTTATGTGTTCCCCCACTCTTCTTTGTATACTTCCGGGCCTTCAGAGTATGGAAATAAATTAATTTCCTCCTTGTCTGTAGTGCTCCTAAGTTTTACTGTCATGTTTTTGTTCTCCTTCAGCTCTTCGGCTCATGGTGCCGCTTAGTTGTCTCTTTAAATACTGCGTGCAAGACCAACTGGAATGCTTGGCCCCAAAACACATGTTCGGGCTTTGTGTGACGTGTACTAGGCAATGAGTGTGCATACATGAACATTAAATAAAGTTTCTTGCATCACACAAATAAACCTGCCGCGGTGGCTCAGTGGTTATGGTGGTTGGCTGCTGACCCGAAAGACGCAGGTTCAATCCCGGCCGCAGCGGTAGAGGCCTGTGTACTGTGCGATGCCAGTTCACGGCAAAGAACCAGAGGGGGTCGAAATTATCGAGAGCTCTCTACTACAGCATCTCTCATAGCTTGAGTCACTTTGGGATCATAAACCCCATAAAACAAAGCAAATAAAGCAAGTATCTTGCACATTGCATGTGTCTTACTGTAATATGGTGTCCACCACCGATATTTACTCTCTACCTCTATGTTCCTCCCCTGCCCCTTTGAGGAATAACAGGTGAAGGAACTTTTCCTTATCCGACCTCTCCACCTTTTCTGGCATATATCTTTCTCTCTTACTTGGAAGCTTGCTGTACTGTACTTGATCAGGCACCTAAAGGAGCTGCTTGATTTTATGGTAGGTGCATAACTGTTATTCTACGACGAAGAAACTTCAAGATGCTGCCTGGCTCGTGTTGCTTTTATGGACAGCAAGGGAGGTGAGGCGGCCTGTAAGTGCTCAAGAAAATAATTTTGCCCCACCTCACAGAATGTTGTGCTTACTTGCATCGCACATATAGTGTAGCTGCTTCTGTGTGGTGGTCGTGAGTGTTACGCATTCACTTGAACAAGTAGAAAAAATTTATGCCTTTCTAGGAAGGGAAAAACAAGCAGAATTGCTGACAGCATTTGTAATTTTTATGAAGTAATATATGTGCCACTTACATCACAAAAGTGCATGCGTGCAGGCTTGCGAAGCAAAATATGAGTACATCACTGAATGTTGTGAGGATACGCTCTATTCAAATTATGTTGTGTGTGTGTGGGGGGGGGGGGAGTTTTCGCTTTGTTTTATGTTGTTATTAATGCCAGAAAGGAATTTTTTTCCCCGGCTTTGCACATTTAAGTTCACAATAAGGGATGCGCACTCGGTGTGTTCTCCTTGACGAGATTTACTCCGATATTCCGCGCTTTGCAGTTTCGTTTCGTGCGCGGGTGCATGCAAACATGACTAACAACAGAGTCTGGTGCAACGCGTTGCCTAAAATGTGCACATCGGCTTGCCTTGCCAAGCATGCATTTCAGCACTAAACACATCTTGGAGGCCTTCCAAGCGCACACAGATACAACTCCGCTGCACCCCGCTCTCTGTTAAAGCCGATACGTAGCGATTAAAAGCTTTAGCACCTTTGCTGACCTGACGGTAGCTGACGCGGCGCCTAAGAAACAGTGGGTTTCCGCAGAGTTTACAACGCTAAGTATGCGAGCGTTGTCCTCAGACAGGGACTGCTGGCCTGCGCGTATTTAGGCGCCGTTTCAGCAGTGGCGGCAACACTCTAAAAATATAGCTCCCGTTGCTTCCTTTCCTGGCCCGGACGAGATGACTTTTCCCCCAGAAAACTGCCTTAGTCTCAGTTCCTGCATTCAACTGTGGCTGGTAAGCAAATGTGCGAAGCTGTCGTCGATCGTTATAAGGAGCAATGCCACAAAGGCATCATGCCGGCCAAAGCTTTCACTTTCCGCTCCCATTCGGCACGTACGCCATTACGAATACCCTGGCCCCGTTCCTGATGTTCGCCAGCTTCTCTGGGCAACAGTACGCACGCGTGTGGCGCCGCTCGTGACTCGCGGGTACGCCATCAGTTCACCTCGACTGAAAAGTCGTCTAGGCTGCGCCCTCGCTCGTACCGCCGCATCGAACTCGATGAATCCTTTGACAACCGACGTGCGAGTCTTTCGCACTGAGTAGCCTAAGTCGGTCTGCCCTTAGCTGCTGCCGGACATCCGACATGATACTCAAGAGGCCGCAACATATTTCACTCCTTCGCACTGCCCCTCGACGCGTATGCACCGAAGATTGCAACGCAGAGGTTCAGCGCAAGCTCCCGGAGCGGCGTTCTGTACTTGGCTGTTCCGTACTTGGCGCCAATAGTAGCAGACGACGGTATTTATTTCTAGATCAGTTTTTACTTTTTTTTCGCTTCACGTAATCAGATTCTGTGCGTACGTAACCTGGCACCGCCTTGATGGTTACGTCACGCCTACGTCACAATTTGAACAAAATGGCGAAATGTCGAGAATAGGGCCCCTGATGTGTGCTGTAAGGGAAGGGATTTTCCTTCCCTTACGGCGCGGTACGGGTGTCCAGCGAGAATTGTGACAGGCGTCATTTCCTGTCCTTTCCTGAAAAGCTTTCCTTTCTTTAAAACAATTTTCATTTCATTTTCCTTCAATTACGGCCCGTTTCGGGTGTCCACCGATAGATGTGAGACAGGCGTCCTTTACTTAAATTGTCCAACCGGTCACGCGTCGCGCCTAAGGGGCGATGGTGTTCCTTGCACTCCTTGCCAATGCTGCAACACGCTGTCGCGTCTCACTCTTGAAAACGAAGCTTAAGGGTTCTCCAAGTTTTTGTTCTTATTTTACATTAGACACTACTACTACTAGTTCTACTACTTATACTATTACTACTATTACTGTTACTACTAATATTACTCTTACTACTCCCGTTGCTGCGGCTCAGTAGTTACGGCGCTCAGCTGCTGACAAAAGACGCGGGTTCGATCCCGGCCGCGGCGGCAGAATTTCTATGAAGGCGAAATTCTAGAGGTCCGTGTATTGTGCGTTGTCAGTGCAGGTTAAAGAACACAGGTGGCCGAAATTTCCGGCGCCCCTCATAGCCTGAGTCGCTTTGGGACGCTAGGCACCATAAACCAAACCAGACTATTACTACTATTAGCATTACTATTATTACGATTATTACTAATATTACTACTAATATTACCATTATTACTCTTATTTACTACTGCTACTATTATTACTGTTACTATTATTTACTATGACTACTATTATTACTATCACTATTATTTACTACTATACTACTACTACTACTACTGCTACTATACTACCAATACTACTTCTGCTGCTGCTGCTGCAACTACTACTACTACTGCTGCTGCCGCTACTGCTGCTGCTACTACTGCTACTACTACTGCTACTGCTGCTGCTACTACTACTACCACTTCCACTTCCACCACCACTACCACTACCACCACTATATTACCACCACTGTACTACCACTACCACCACTACACTTTCACTACTACACTACCACCACTACTACTACTATACTACTACTATACTAGTTTACTTCTACTGCTACTCACGGTATGCGCCTTTAATGCCGTTTCGAAGAAAGCATGATATTAAACGAATAATGAAAATCCCTGTATGTCAGTATGGCTATATATATATAGAAACCGCCAGTCACTCGACCACAAACGTAGCTAGGGAGATGCAGCCTTTTTTTGCTTTCGACCAGTGTTAACCAGAGCTAAACTACCAGAATTTTTTTAACACCTCTAGGTGGTAGAAATTGCACCGGGACCTTCCACAACTGCGCCCTTCTCACCGATAGTCAGTTTCTGAACATAGAGCGCTTCGATCAGAATTGCCTTCACTCTCAGACCTGAGAAGAAGGCTGAGGTCTACATTCGATTTGTTGGGGACAAGGACTTTCGCTGAGGGCACACAATCGTTGAAATTAATTTTACCATGTGTTTGGCGCATAATGGCCCGAGTTGCTTATGTGCCATAAAAAGCCAATACAATGCAATACGTTTCCATTACCATCGCAAGACCACTGAATCAAATCAAGTGTGCAGTCTTCCTAACCGCATGCTCTGGTATTGAGCGCACAGATGTGTGAGGAAGTAGCTGCTATTTGTAGCCATAGTACTAGCTGATAAAATCAGGAAGACTACTGCATATCCATCAACAAGGTGCGCTTGAGTTATTGCACCGCATTGCTTGTAGTAGTAGTAAGTGGTTTTTTTTCTTAAAATGATAATAAAAAGGAAGGCAAAGATTTTTGCTAGCCCCGGCATCTGCCATCGATACTGAAGCACCTGAGCTGGGGCAGCGGAAATAAAGGATAGCAGGCAGAATGGAGAAATGAAATGAAAGAGGTGAGGGGATAGAGGAAGAGAGGATAGGAGGAGAGGCAATATAGGCATGATAGGCATGTACTGCGCCTATAGGAGATGATAGGCATCTACTGCTCCATTTCCTTTCCCCCAAAAAAACCCCAATTTCCACTCCCATCTTCCTCCCCTCCCTCACGGTTTGTCAAAATAGACAATGCGGCGTCCAAAAATTAGGTGCGGTTTGAGTACTGCCGAATTTGGTTAGAGAGCGAAACCTGCGGTGGTGTCAGGCAAGCAGACGCGGCTTGGTATCTGTAACGTTGAGTGCGTTCCGCACACTGAATACGCAGCGCGCCCACCCTGCCATCACCCGCCGCTATGGCTCAGTGGTTAGAATGCTCGGCTATATTTTTTTACTCCGGTTACTAGGAAATGTCCCAAGATCGTACGAGTTGCTCGGGTATGTTCGGAGGGGCGCCGCACCAGCTGCCCGAGAGGTTGTTCCGGAAGAGGAGCATGGGAGACACAATCCCTACCGGCGGCTGCGACCGGAACGGCCTCCTGCGTGCCGTGGAGCATCGCTTAACCGCTGCGCTGGTAATTAATGGTACGATGACTCACCACGATCTCTGAATGTTGAGTAATAATAATAATAATTAGATTTGGGGAAAGGAAATGGCGCAGTATCTGTCTTATATATCGTAGGACACCTGAACCGCGCCGTAAGGGAAGGGATAAAGGAGGGAGTGAAAGAAGAAAGGAAGAACGAGGTGCCGTAGTAAAGGGCTCCGGAATAATTTCGACCGCCTGGGGATCTTTAACGTGTACAGAAATCGCACAGCACACGGGCGTCGTAGCGTTTTTCCTCCATAAAAACGTGGCCGCAACGGTCGGGTTCGAACCCGGGAACTCCGGATCAGTGAATGTTGAGTAGAGAAACACGAATTCTGCATATAAGGGCACTAACCCACTAAAAATACCACGTCGTGCCCTTGAGGCGCAGCTTAACTGTCTTCTTCAAGTGAAGAATGAGCACCTGCTCTCGCAGGACTACTGTGGTTGACTACGTTCAACCGCTACCAATTACTATTAAGGCATTTAGCTGAGCCGCCGCTGTCGCTCAGTGGTTACGGCGCTGGGCTACAGACCCGCTAGACTCGGTTCGATCCCGGCCGCGGCGGCCGAATTTCGATGAACGCGAAATTCTAGAGGCCCGTGTACAGTGTGACGTCAGTGCACGTTAAAGAACCCCAGCAGGTCGAAACTTCCGGGGCCCTTCACTACGGCGTCCCCCATAGACATAGTTGCTTTGGGACGTTAAACAACTATAAACCATAAGCATTTACGTTGATTTGGCAAACCTGATACTTCATTTAATATCTGCTGCTGGCCCTTGAACCCAAGATATTAAACTTATTTTTGGAATATGGCGGAGTGCTAGACGCACTCTGGCACGGGTCGGCCCGGTATTGCACTGCCTCTTGGATCGGCCGGGGCCTATGGGCCTATTAGCTCGAGGCGCATTTTCTCTTTCCTTCCTATCCTTTAAGTCTACTTTCAGCACGCGGCAGCGAGCGTGGCTCGGCTTGAGCAAGTAGGCAGGCCCGTGCTCTTTCCTTTTCCTACTTCCTTTCAGCAACATCAGTCATCAGTGGATTTGGCAAACAGATCTCTACTCTTTGATCTGCACTCACAGAGAGAGAGAGAGAAAGAAATAACTCTAATTTGCACTCATCAAAAATGACGGGGAAGAAGGCTACAGCCTAAAACATCAATCATTCCACTAACTGTAGGCCGGAATCCATTCGGACTCGGCGGCGGTTAGGTCGATCGAGACCAATGACTTTGCGTTCTGCTTCGTGGTTGAGCAAGAGAACTTGCTGCAGGTGCTTGATACAAAAAGCCAAAAATTAAAAACAAAGTGAACAAACTATGAATGGTCCAACGACATATCTACAAGCACGCTTTTTGTCGTAATAAAATGCAATAATTTAATGGCCTTGCACCCCAGTGGCGTTTTATCTTCGCTTATTTGTGTTAAGAATTTCAGCACTCATGGAGTTTCAGCGCCAACAGATAATTATGTGCAGAACTTTCTTGCATGTGCAATGCTCTGCCCTAATGCATTTCCTTGTTTAGGTATTCGATGAATAAAGCCTATTTTGTAAACACGTCTCCCAAAAGGAGCCATGGTTACAGGTCTCATTTGAAGTCCCAAGCTATCCTGCTTCTTCCTTCTACCTGCACTCCAATGTCTAGTCGGTTCTGGGACTCGAGAGCCTGCTGACACCGAATTCACGTCGGCTACATGAGCACGGGCAGCTCAAACCGATAGCTAACGTCGTATATCAATTTTACTGACCAGCCTTCGCGGTGGCTCAATGATTCTGGTGTTCGGCTTCTGACTCGAAAGAGACAGAGAGAGATGGAAAACTTTATTGGGAATATATATGGAGGAAGTATGAGAGGGCCCTGAAGGGACCCTCCCTTACAAACACAAGGTGGGCTCCTCGTTACAGGAGCCCATTGGCCTCCAGGGCTGCTCGGGCTCGGACGACTAGGGCCTTTTGGCTCGTTAGGTCGGAGCAGTTGAGCAGGGCTGCCTCCCAGTCCTCCGGGGTGGGGTTGGGTTTGGGCTCTAGGTTCGTGGTTGACTGGCATGCCCGCACCATCTGGTAGATATCCAAGGACTTCTCCTCACAGTGTGGGCATTTTCCCGTGCAAGCGGGATCAAAGAAATTCAGAACTGCCGGGCACAGCAGAGTTTTGGTGAAGAGACGGAGGAGAATGTGTTCCTCCGTCTTAGTGAGGTCCTTGCATGGCTTGTGAAAGATTGAATGTTTAGATTGGTAAAGTTGTGTTATTTCCTTAAAGATAAAGACGGGCTTGGGATAGGAATCCGCTTGCGGTAGGGTTAGAACGCGTTGTTACCCGGAGAGTGAGCGCGCGGCGGAGGCATCTGCCATTTCATTGCCTTCGAGTCCTAGATGAGCGGGAGCCCCTACTATTTTTCGGGGCGCGGGGGCCCCGGGATAGTCACTGTTTTGAAGAATGCGGTAAGCTAGGAAATGAATGTATCCCTGTTCAATGTTTCTACAGGCCCCTCTCGAGTCAGTAATGACGACCCGCGAGTCCCGGTCTGCGGCGGCTCGAAAGACGCACTCTAGCTCCCTGCTGCGGTGGTCGCACATGGATGGACGGGGAATGCTGGAGGCCCATGTACTGGGCGATGTCAGTGTCTCTTAAAGAACCCCAGGAGCTTGAATTTATCCGGAGTCCTCCGCTACGGCGTTCCTCAAAGCCTAAGTTCCTGCTTTTAGACGGCAACTAGCATAAAATCGTGAAACTAAATATTTCCCGATTTCCCGACTGCACTATACACACCCATTTAAGGAAATCTTCTTTAGTTCTTGCCGCTTCGCGGTGGCTGAGCCCGAGGACATGGGTTCGATCCCGGCCGCGGCGGCCTCGTTTTGGTGCTCGCGGAAAGCAAGGTACCTGTGCACTGTTACATTTAACTGCACGTAAAATAATACCAGGTGATCAAAATTATTGCGGAGCGCTCCACTACGGCGTACCTTATAGCCTGCTTCGCTTTGCGACTTTGAGCCGCATATACAATCTTCCTTATTCTGCTCTCGATAGTCTGCTCCAGTAGTTCAATAAAGTGCGGCATCCTGGCGGTGTTCCTGCAGTATGAGACTAGTGAAACGCTCCATATTCAGTGGATGAATAAACGGGAGTAAGCGAAAAATTGCTGTTCTAAAACCTATTGGCTTCGACGAATAAATAAATGCAGTAGGAACATAAAAGCACTCACTGTGTTGTACTCCGCCCCCAAGTCGTTCCTTCCAAGAGTAACCAATAAACATGCCCTCACCCTCCCCCATTCGCCATCCGTTTTCGGCACACTTACGATGGCAGGTAAGCTAGGTGCACTGAACACATTAAAGTCAAAAGCGCTACAACTGGGGCTAGTTGGAAATGCATCCTTGAAGGTATTGGTGAGCGCTACCAAAATACGGAAAGGGACGAACACACAGGACAAGCTCTGTCTAACAACTGTTTATTCTTTGAAGAGACATGACTATATACACATATTAACGCCAAATCATACACAGAAGAGGGAAGAGCACACGGCGCTGACAAGAGCGATATGAAGGCCAAATATATAATAAAAAGATCAACACGTGCCTTTACAACAGCCGAAGATTACTGTTCCTGAGGTAGTTTAATTCACTTCTCCCTAGCATCACCGAAGAGAGCTGACGCATTAATTATCTGGAGCAACATGCATAGCGAGAGCTTCGATAATTTCGTGTTCCCGCCTTTCTGGCCCGACTTATTACCTTGGTGTTTTTTAGCATCAGGGTGCATTTGCAGTGAGCGCAATTTGGTGCCAGATTCCGGGATTTTGCTACTTGACCGCATAATCTTTCGTGCTCTCTGAGCCTCTTGTTCAGGCATCTACCCGTTTTCACTACGTAGGTTCGTTGACAGCTAAGTGGAATGCTGTAAATGACGTTTTCTTCACACTCTCGATAGGTGATGTCGTGTTTGACGTTGCACCCAGGTTTCTTTTTGTAGTCTTCATTCTCGTTCACCTTTTTGCACATTCCAATGAGCTTATTGGGAGCTGAAAAAACCACCTCAACTCCGTACATGCTCGCTGTCTTCCTTATTCTGTGGGAGATGTTATGAATGTATGGCATCACAACGGTGCGTCCCTCATAGCTCGGTTTCTTATTTTTATCGGACCCAGTAACTTCCCTTAGTAAGCTCATTGGAATGTGCAACAAGGTCAACGAGAGTGAAGACCACAAAAAGAAACCTGGGAGCAACGTCAAACACGACATCACCTATGTAGAGTGTGAAGAAAACGTCATTTACAGCATTCCACTTAGCTGTCAACGAACATACGTAGGGCAAACGGGTAGATGCCTGAAAAAGAGGCTCAGAGAGCATGAAAGATGATGCGATCAAGTATAAAAATCCGGGATTCTGGCACCACATTGCGCACACTGCAAATGCACCCCGATGCTAAAAGCACCAAGGTAATAGGTTGGGCCAGAAACAGAAGGAAATGCGGAATTATCGAAGCTTTCGCTATGCATGTTGCTCCAGATAATCAATGCGTCACCTCCCCTACGGTTATGCTAGGGAGAACTGAATTAAACTACCTCAGGAACAGTAATCTTCGGCTGTTGTAAAGGCACGTGTTGATCTTTTTTATTATATATTTTCTTTTAATATCGATTTTGTCAGCGCCGTGTGCTCTTCCCTCTTCTGTCTATGATTTGGCGTTAATATGTGTATATAGTCTTGTTTCTTCAGAGAATAAACAGTTGTTAGAAAGCGCTTGTCCTGTGTGTTCGTGCCTTTCCGTATTTTGGTAGCGCTCACCAATACCTTCAAAGAACACATTTAGTCTCGTTTCTTGTCACCTCTTGCGTTGCGGTTGGATAATTGATTTTTTGGGCAAATGAAATGGCGCAGAATCTGTCTCATATGTCGGCGGACACCTGAACCGCGCCCTAAAGGAAAGGACAAAGGAGAGAGTGAAAGCAGAAAGGAAGAAAGAGGTGCCGTAGTGGAGGGCTCTGGAATAATTTCCCCTACCTGGGGATTTTTAACTCGACTACTGATCCGGAGTTCCCGGGCTCGGACCCGACCACGGCGGCTGCGTTTTTATGGAGGAAGAACGCTAAGGCGCCCGTGTGCTGTGCGATGTCAGTGCACGTTAAAGATCCCCAGGTGGTCGAAATTATTCCGGAGCCCTCCACTACGGCACCTCCTTCTTCCTCTCTTCTTTCACTCCCTTCCTTATCCCTTCCCTAACGGCGCGGTTCAGGTGTCCAATAATATATGAGACAGATACTGCGCCATTTCCTTTCCCCAAAAACCAATTATATATATATTTTTAACGTGCACTGACATCGCACAGCACACGGGCGCCTTTGCGTTTTGCCTCCATAAAACGCAGCCTCCGCGGTCGGTTTGAGCCCGAGTACTCCGGATCAGTAGCCGAGCGCGCTAACCACTAAGCCATCGCGGCGCGTTTTTGTTGCGCTTTTGTCGAAATCATAGAAGGAACGAATGGTGCTTGACCTTTCCCGATGTTAACATCTCTAAGATAGCACTGAGTAGAAAAAGTGGCTCCCCTGGCCCTCTAACAGACTTTCCCGACTGGACTCTTGTTCCACCGACAAGCCCAGACTTTCGGCTTCCTGCACCGCATATACTGCCGCTAGGTGTGGATTATCGCACTCCTGCGTGGTGGTCCGATATCTCTAGCCTCCTTAACGCTCTTAATATGCTTTTGGAGCGCCCTGATTCCTAGTCGTCTCTGAGCAATTCATGTCACACGCACACACCTTTCCTCCTCCGTGACAGCCAGGCTCCGCCGGCAGAGGACCGGTGTGCCGCTTTGAGTTTCGCTTTATTTCATCCTGTGAACAGCCCGTGCCTTTGTGGTGTGAGCACTGAAAGCACGTTTGATCTTTTTCATGCACCCGCCGCGGTGTCTCAGTGTTTAGGGTGCTCGACTACTCATCCGGTGGTGGTGGTGGTGAAAAGCATTTATTAGGCTATATGTACAGAGAGTTGCTCGGGGAGAGGCCCCTAGTAGGCATCGCCCCTTACAATAGAACGCGGAGTCCCTCATTCCGGGACACCGCTGGACCTGACCGCTGCGCAGGTCCGCCGAACCAGGGCCTGTTGGGCCGATAGTTCCTTGCAGCCGAGCAGAGCCGCCTCCCAGTCCTCTCGGGTAGGAGAAGGGGTGATGGGGGACAGAGAAGGGTTTTGCCTGCATGCCCAAACCATGTGAAAGGTGTCTGCCACCTCCCCACAGAATGAGCAGCGGCCGTCAAAAGAAGAGTCAAAGTGCTTGAGAACCGCCGGGCACAGCAGGGTGTTTGTAAAGAGCCTAAGGAGAGTTCGTTCGCCAGCTTACCCAGTCCCTTCATAGAAACCGAGTAGCGCCGGTGTTCGGCACGATAGTGCTCTGTGATATCTTTAAATGAAAGAAGAGGGATTTAATCCTGGTTAAGGTCCTCCCAAAGAACGCCTGGTGCCCGGTGAGTGCGCGGGCTGCCTCATGGGCGGCTTCGTTACCTGGCATGCCTTGGTGGCCGGGGACCCATATGATTGAGCGGTGAGTTGGATCGCAGTCGCGAGTACTGTGATGAAGAATTTGGTGAGCAAGTGGAGTGATCCAACCAAACTCAAAGTTACGACAGGCTCCGCGAGAGTCTGTGAGGATGAATTTAGAGTCGGGATGGGAGGCTGCGAGGGCGATCGCTACGTTATCCGCATGAGTTGAGCTGGGCGCCCTGAACGAGAGGCCGTCCACCTGTCTTCACTCGTGTACGACTGCAGCCGTGTACCATTCCCCCCTGGAGTGGTGGTAGGGGCCTGCAATGTCGACGTAGAAGACGTGTTTCTTGGAGCCATAGTGGCGGTGCAGGGCATCCGCCCGCGCCTGGCGCCGGCCATTATGGTCCTCCTTGTTCATCTTAGTCGGAAGGGGTCGAACGTAGAGGGCGCGTCTCCACAGTTCGGGCACTCGAACCGGTTCCATTGTATGATGGTCATGTTTGATGTGTAACCGGTCCAAGAGGCGGCGACCGGACACGGTCTGAGCGAGACGCGTGTATTGGTTAACGAGATGCGCCTCGCGTAGTTCCCTATAGGTGTTCACCATCCCCAACGCGAGCAGTCGCGCGTTGGAAGTAGAGATCGGGAGGTCGAGGGCTCTCTTGAAAATTTTGCTGAGGACAACCTCCAAGCAATCTTCGTCATGTTTCCGTAAGCGGAGGTAAGGAGTCGAGTACAGTACTCGACTAGTTACGAAGGCATGGGCGAGCCGCACCGCATCCATTCTTCGCAACCCTCCTCGCTTGTTGGAAACGCGGCGAACCACTCGGCCCACCTGGTCGCCGACTCTGCGGAGTTTGGCAAGGGTCGTGTCTACCTTGCGATGCTGATTAATGAAGAGACCGAGTATTCGCAGCTCCTGCGCTTCACGGATGGGGCCGCTGGCGAGAGAGAGAGCTGAACGGAGATTTTGCATTTCGGAGAATGCCGAATATGCACAAATTCAGACTTGGACGGGGAGCACTGGAGGCCGCAGTACGTAGAATAGTGGTCTACTGTGCGCGCCGCTGCTTGCAGGCATTCCTCCATCTCTCCTATGTTTCCCGTAGTAGCCCAGATGGTGATGTCGGCGTACAGTGCATGCTGAACACCGCCGACACCCACCAGCTGCGCTGGGAGGTGCATCATGGCAATAATAAAGAGAAGCGGGGACCACACAGCGCCTTGTGGTGTGCCCCGCGTTCCCATCTCAAACGGACCGTACTCGGTCTCTTGTATGCGTATATAGGCCAAGCGGTCTGTTAAGAAATGTTTAATGTAGTTGAATGTACGAGGACCGCAGTTGGTCTCGCTAAGATGTTTTAATATGACGCTGTGTTTAAAATTGTCAAACGCACCCTTCAGATCGAGTGCTAGGACTATCTTGTCATTGTGTGGGTGTTCTATGGGTTCGAGAACCTCACGGTGAAGCTGTAAAAGGATGTTTTGTGCGGACGTATGAGGTCGGAAGCCGAACATGGTGTCGGCGAAGGTGTTCTTGTTCTCAAGATATTCCGAGAGGTGGTCACGGACCATCGTTTCCATAAGTTTCCCTACGCATGAAGTGAGGGAGATGGGCCGGAGGTTGTCTGTGTTTACCGGTTTCCCCGCCTTCGGGATAAAGGTTACCAATGATGACTTCCAATCAGGTGGCAACGAAGTGCCCCCGGTCCAAATACTCATCCGGAGTTCCCGGGTTCGAACCCGACCGCGGCGGCTGCGTTTTTACGGAGGAAAAACGCTAAGCCGCCCGAGTGCTGTGCGATGTCAGCGCACGTTAAAGATCCCTGGTGGTCGAAATTATTCCGAAGCCCTGCACTACGGCACATCTTTCTTCCTTTCTTCTTTCACTCCCTTTTTTATCCCTTCCCTCACGGCGCGTTTCAGGTGTCCAATGATATATGAGACAGATACTGCGTCATTTCCTTTCTCCACAAAACCAATTATTATTATTATTAATATTATTATCTTTTTAATGTAATCTATTCATCGCTTCGCCCCATTGCTTTCGAAGTGCGTCTCGTGGTTCGCGTTATAATATGTATGCAGTTCTGCTTACTGTTGCTTCAAACAACGTCCTCCTCTAAGTTTACAATTTCTGAATGTGGCACACAACTTTAACATGTACTTAAAGCTTAAGTTTCTGTTAAGTGTTTGAAAGGCAACCTGGAAGTATTGTTTGCGTAAACTGATGTCGAGAAGTACGGGATGTATGCACTTCACCGTCTTTGTGGCAGGCTACTTTGTTTTTTTTTGTGCCCCCCACCCCTTAGTAAAATTTCCGAAACTGCGTATCCTACGAGCTTAAAAAATGCCAGGGGCTCTTCGGGGGAGAAAAGAAACGTGCGTCCATTTGCGGCATGCACATTAGAAACGATGCCACGTGTTTACCCAGGAACGTACCGTACGTGGACGAGAACGGCAGTCAGCACTACCACACACTGGGAAAGTACCCCTCATCTCTAGAGAAGAAAACCATATTGCTCAAGTACTTTACGACCTACATGGAGAAGCTGCTGAAGACTGTTCTGGACGTCATTTCGCGCGAGTGTGACGACCTGGTCTGGATACCTTGCCTAGAGACGTGGCTGCGCACCCGCTCGGCCGCCTCCCTATACCTGTCCAACAGAACGGTGCAGGTAGGAACGCCTGCATTCGTTGGCGTTGCCTGATGCTTATTGCTCTTGGCTTTATTCAGAAGGCGTGTGATTTATTTTATCAAGTCTTAATGATAACCGGATCAAAGAAAGCTCAAGTCAAGTCGGAACAAAAGCCGAAAAAAGTATTGAGCTTGAAGGCATGCTTCAAAACTAGTTCACGTTTCGAATGTAAAGTAAAATCGAAGACACTACACTTGATTATGTATTTAATCCTCACTATGCGAGGTTCGGCGCATAGTGGTTTTGGCATAATGGACAACTGGGGCTCGAACCGACGAGGTTCACGTTGACTTTAATGCAGCTGTCTCATCAAGCTGACATCCACGGAGACATCGCAATTACTTGAATATCCACGCATTTTTTTTTTCAGTGTACACGATCGGTTTTAGACGCTGTGTCTGCGCTTCCAGTTCTACATAGGAAGTATAGTGTCTCTACGTATACCAGGTTCTGTTAAGAGCAGTATACGAACTTTTCGCTGATGTTTTCCAGAACTTGTAAGTTGCACTCTCGCGAAAATGTTCTAAAACAGCACGAGGGACCGTGTGCAATTGTTCAAATCGCTATAAGGTTTTGCCTTTATCGATAAATCAAGTGTTTTAATGAGAGACGCTGCTATCACTATGAAGTGAGCTTTTATATACTAGAAGACCTGAAGAAATGGAATAGCGGTATCCCTGTCCTCGGGTCGTGTTCGCAAGCAAACTGCGTTGGCGTCTTGCCATTTTCTCTCGCGCAGATCCCCGAGGCTTCCCAGCAGAGCCAATAATTTCAAAACGGGGATCATGGACTCCTCTTCGGATCTTCACAAAGGGCGCCGAAAACGACGAAGACAAAGACCAGAGAAGCGCTTGTCGGAGTCTTTTCTCGTCTTCGTCTTCATAGTGCTCTGCGTGCTTTCTTCTCAAAAATTTATTATCAACTAGCCCGAACCCAGAACTTCCAGTCTTGACATACAGAATTGTGAATTGAATGGCTGAATAAATGTTCTCAGCTTTCAATGCGTATTGTACTCTCGTGCCCAACATAGGCACAAAGCTTCCTAGAATCAATTTTTATTATGAGAAAAAAAAAAGTCCTGTAAAGTTGCCTTCGCTGTTCTTTTAGATCAAATTATTGTGTGACAACCCGGTTCTCTCCGTCACCGCGCAATGTTCTAGTGAATGCGGTAAAATATACTGAACGTAGTCCTGAAATGCAAGTAGTTTACTGAGACACTACAGTACACCAACTACTGAATTTCACTGAGGCATCCCTTTATTAATTGCTCCCTGTATTATGTTAATAGTCTTCTAGTCATTGTTTTGCTTCTCTTCAGATCAACTTTTCTCGGGACCATACGAAGCTCGTCCTATGCCCTTGGATGAACGCCGTAACATACGTCGACAACGCCGGCATCTTTCACACTTATAGGTTAAAATCACCTGAGCTCGGCTGTCCACCAAATCTGTTTTCATGCCTCCGGTATGCGCGCACCATCCTTGACAAAATGGCCTCTGGGTCATGCTAGCACAACAGACCCGCTGTTTGACAACACGCAGCCCGCTGTGCGCCCGCCCGGGTCGCCAGCGAACACATGCGTATCAATTTATATAAAGATACACCATAAAAATACATCTATTACATGCGCTTCTTTTATGTTTACTACATGTTACGTTTTACCTCAGCGACTCACCTGGTTCAGTTCGTTGCGTCTCCGTCGTTAATTCTCTAATGTACCGAAAATCAGCGTGAACTCCTGACCTCAATTTTTGCGTCGACGTCTTGTTTTTATTCACTACTGTAATATTGGACAAGCTATTCGAGAGTTCATGTTTGCTTCTTTCGAACTGAGCGCTATGCGTTCTTTTTCTGTATTCTGATGCAGCAGGCCTCTCCTCTGAAAAAAAAAAATATTTGGCGTTATCAACCAAACTTGTATTCGTACGTGATGCATAACGCGTTGGTTGCAACACATCGTTTTGCTCTGGTAATTATGTAGTTATTGCAGCGTAGCGGGTCATGTATGCTCTATGCGATGCCCAAAGACGCTGGTTCTCTCTCCGTACGTATTTTTGCTTCCCCTTCTAGCGATCAGCAGAACCAGCCTTGTTTGTTATCTTATATTGCACTCAGAGTGTACCTTATCGTGCAAGTCATGGCAACATCAAGGGAACCCTTCTGACCTTTTGATGGGATTTTACACGTGTAACGTATATATCATGCAGTCATGTGGTATTATCTATTTCCATCACAGTGGTGTGTTTTTTGACACTTATGTATTTGCATTGCATATATTGACTTTAATAGAAGGTTATCAATTTTGTTCTAATTGTGCTGTTTTTGTCTGTTTTATTAGTGTTGTATCGCCGAAAATGTTTGTAGTGTTTGTTCATTCTTCAAAGGTTCTTCGCGTTCGAGCGCAGCCCAAAGTTGCTAGCGTTGCTTCGAGCGGCGCCAAGCGCGCTTTCGTACACGACACATTCACGGTACAAAAGCATGAACAAACATTATTCGCCTAAACTTTAATGCAAGCAGTCAGTACAATAACTTTAAAATTGTATAAGACTGTTTTAACCGCATTAGGCGCATTAATTTTGCGTTGCGGTCTTTGCGTCGCTTGCGTACTTTGCGTTGACAACATGGCGGCGCGCTGCCCGCACGTTTCGCAGCGATAATATGTTCGTCGTTAATCCCTCAAAGCAATATCGTGTTCTAAGCTTTTGTATTCGCCTTGGATTTGTCCATTCTTACCTTCGCATAAAGTTTCAAGAGGCAAATAGCTCTTGTATACCAGATATCAAGGCGATTTCCCAGGTCTTAAGCCTGACGAAGCAGCGCTCCGACGCAGTTGGATTGGCTTGGTTTTGGCTCGTCTTGTATTAGAGTGGCTACAGCAGTGTCTGCTTCTGTGCGCCGCGTACGCGCAATTAAAAGGGTTTTAAACGACATGCGCGTATGCGTGTATTTAAGCATTTAGTATACATTTATCAAACATTTTTGTTATTTTTGCAAAATCCAAAGTAGTGATTGTGGCGCCACGCAAGCTTGCCGTAAGACACGAGAACCATTTCAATGGCCATTGAGATTTGGCTTGTAGAAGCGACACAACTCCTTCGAGTTCGATCTCGATTGAGAATTTCGAAGACCCTGGACTCGTTGGCCATTGAAACTTGCCGTGTGACAGGAGTATAAGAGTGATGGACATTCTGTTCGACGACCGCCGGGAACGCTTTTAGCGACGCCGCCGCCCAGTGATTCCGTCCATTGCGGACGCAAGTCAGCCCAAATAAAGAGTTTTGTTTAGTCGCAATTTCCGCTGTCTTTCTGCCCTCAGGACTGCAGTCACCACTTCATGACAGCATTATCACTCTAAGCAGTGTTCACATTCAGAGCATTGGCCTCCATTTCTACCACAAAAAAAACGTTATATAAACTGCACTTTGCCGCTTCCAACACGTTCTAACACGGTCTTTTGATCGCGCTTTGGGAAATTTCCATCCTGCGTAAAGTTAATGCGCCGTTCTTGAACCACGCTCCGTAGCATGGTCATGTCCCAAAAGCGAAACGTTAATTAAATAATAATTGGTTTTTTGGGGAAAGAAATGGCGCAGTATCTGTATCATATATAGTTGAACACCTTAACCACGCCGTAAGGGAAGGAATAGAGGGAGTGAAAGAAGAAAGAAAGAAAGAAAGAGAGAAAGAAAGAAAGAAAGAAAGAAAGAAAGAAAGAAAGAAAGAAAGAAAGAAAGAAAGAAAGAAAGAAAGAAAGAAAGAAAGAAAGAAAGAAAGAAAGAAAGAAAGAAAGAAAGAAAGAAAGAAAGAAAGAAAGAAAGAAAGGTGCAGTAGTGGAGGGCTCCGGAATAATTTCTACCACCTGGGGATCTTTAACGTGCACTGACATCGCACAGCACACAGGCGCCTTAGCGTTTTTCCTCCATAAAAACGCTGCCGCCGCGGTCGGGTTCGAGCCCGGGAACTCCGGATCAGTAGCCGAGCGCCCTAACTACTGAGCCACCGCGGCGGGTTAAACGTTAATGAAACAAAAATGAAACTGGCACAAGTAGGCTGATCACCAAAAATCCGCGGTGTCGGAACCGCGGCGTTGATGCATGACCAGAGGACACAATCTTTTCCCTGTGCTACAATAAATGTTCCCATTTCAGCCGCCGAGAGGCACGCTTTTTGCTCTACAAGGACGCCACCACACTTCTTACATGCATTACGCGGTGGTGGCGGGGACTGATTGGAGGGGTGACAGCCGCCACAGCCACAGTGTGCACCAGAAACGGCACAGAGGCAGAACATTGTGCCATAGCTTTGACAATGCGAAGGCTCCAGTTGATTTCATTATCATCGACTCTCCAAACACCTGTCACAACTACGCAAAGGGACGGCCATCTCCCCTATGGACTGCACCATTATACATCGCATCAGTACTATCTCATAAGTTCAGTCCGTCTAGATACCTGTGCATGTGTCCCTCCCAGGCAATGAGCGCATTCATGCGACAGCCCGAGGACTTATCCCGCGGGCACCAGTGAAAAGCCATTGCAAAGCAGATTAGGCGGAGTTCGATCTCGCCTATTCGCACACTCCAGTATCACCGACTGTCGCCGTGCAGTACACACTCACCGCCTAACAAAAATTTTCTTCGAGATGAGACTTCCTGCTGTACTCAACTCCATAGTAACGTTTTCTCACATCTCTCTCCTACAGGCACACCTTTTATCCCTCACTCTAGCTGAAAATTACCCGTTTTTGGTGCACAACCCGCCATCTACTATTCCAAATTGCGATGCCCAAATTCTCCTTCAGTTCCCCCCCCCCCACCCCACCCCTCACCGTACCAATGGGAATCCGCCTTGTCCAGCTATGCCTAGCACGACCACCGGCACCTGATCGCACGGCCCATCCGGGTAGCTATGGCGAATGAGGGTGACGTTTGCGAAACCATCAATAAATAAAATGAATATTGCCGCGGCTGGGATTCGAACCCGCGCGAGAAGATCAGCTTCGCTGGTCACTGCACCTGAGAGCTATACTATCGCCGCTTTTTTGTATTTATTGCCTGACTTCGGCAAGGACCACAGTATACAAAAATAAAAGCTTGCTGGTCACAAAAAGCAAACAGTAACAGCAGTGTCTGAATGATGCTATCGCCGCAGCCGATCACGCCTCGTGTCATACTACAACGCTCCACTAGTACCTGTTGATAACCTCGGCCCCCCTCTTTACGAAAGCGCGGTGCCATGGCGAGCTGTGTAATTTAGGTTGGCGTCGCGTAAACGTTTCAGAGCACAGCAAAAATCATTCAGTGCCATGAGACGGAGGTTAATATAGTATTTAATTGAGACGTAGCAAATAGACGCAAACAAACCTCTTCGACAGAATCAGCTCTCAGTGGAGAATGAATGTAGCAATAACACTGCAGAAAGTGTTCGCCGCGGGGAGCAAGATTTGACAGTTTCTGAGCGCCTCACCAAGCGTCGATGAGCAGCGTCTTCCGATGTTTCTCAGCATGCAACTGGAACAACTAGCAGACATCGCTAGTCATATATACACGATTTTAGTTTCGATACCTGGGCGCCGCAATGTTTGTTTTACCCGAGCGCCACCAACCACCGACGCCATCATGGGATGATAATCTGGAGCCCGTGGGCTGCAGGCGAAGCAGCTTCTGATTTCTGGCAGTTTCATGCGCCCCTTTTATTCCTGCCAAGCCCATAAATGGTTCGTGGGGGTTCACCTCGTGTTAATCCTCGTGTGTGCTGTGCCATTAGCGCCTGCAAGGACCTGCAACGATCAGCATCGGTGAACGCCATGCTTGCAGTTCACGCGTGTAGTTTTTGTTGCCGGTTGCCTGTACGGGAAACGTTGCACCGTGTTGCTTGTTGGAAAAAAAAACCGAAATGTGCTGAAACTCAAGATCGCATAGATCAATCGAATATCTCGTTTTTCGTGGAGCACAGTTTCTAATTAACGCTTGCGCTGCCAGCTTGGACATTGCGAGTGTGTGCTCCAGAGAGTACTCCGCGACAGAGTACTCCGTTCACAAACTGAACATTCGGGAGACAACAGCGAGCTCAGTGACCGAACCAAATCCACGTCTGATCATCGCAGTGCTTGTTTGCGGCGATACGCGCGATAAAATTGAAATTCGCTCCCTCCTGGAGCTCGCGTAGGGCTGTTTATACTACGAGCGTTACAAGGCAGTTCACTGAAAGAAACACGCATTCTTGCCTACTCTGCTCCCGCCAGTACTCACTGGCCCACAAGTATCCGAAAATATGTGCTAGTACCTTAAGATAACGCTATTACCGCTTCCTGACAGGCCGAATAGCCGCACCTAGCTGTGTTGAGAATAACAATCTCAGTCGGGTCGGGGCACTGTTCAAGTTTTTGCGTTTGTCTTATCTCTGGCACGGTCATGCATGGTGGATTTTGTTACAGTGCATTCGATGTAATTTGAGTCGAATGATTCATTACAATTCATGGCAGAGTTTACCGTCCCGCGCATGCCGTATGTTCTTTCTTCTTACGTTGCCGTGGCTACATTTTTGAATGCTCACTTGGCAGTTGGGTAAAAGTTCGTGTCACCGCTATCATTCATGCCATTGTGCAAATGAAATTAGTATTTTTGTACTAACATCATGGTTTTTTTTCCAGGTGGCGATGCCCACACGCTCCCGATAATCGTGAACATGTTGGGTGGCGAAACGAAGTTGTGGCTACATTGGCGAAGTCCTTACATCGTGTACTGCTGAATTAAAACAGTTTTTCCAAGACCATCCAAAAGCTTGATCTCTTAAAATTATGTACAGGGTATAGTTTGGCAAACCAGGCGCTGAGCTTCGTTCCGCGCCCGATATTAAGCACGAGCAGTGGGTTTGCTTCTCTCTGCATTTCACTCACAAAATGCGGTGATGCCTTAGCTTGTTGTTGGCGCAAGTATTTCCTGTTCGCCAACTACGTCCACTAGCAATGGAACTCGGGGCCGGCGGTAAAGCGGTGAAGAAACAGACATCGCTGACACGTTGAGACCTTCGCATAAGATGGTGCGCGTACATACTTGCGGCTTTTTTTTTTTTACTTCCGTCGACTATTGCCGCAACCGGCAATAAAAAATTGATGTCTAGAGGACGTTGGCTTTCCGTACAACATTGCAGCTTGTGTTGTACAGACGCAAACACGCCCTTGACCGGTGCCTAACCAGCTGAACGTTGCTCCGCGCGCCGGGTTATCAGCCCAGGGGAAGATGGCAACAGTGGGGTGTCGCACAACGCACGCGTTTGAGAGTATTTCTCCCTCTCCTGCCCGCTCCTGGTAACATGGTGTATAGTAATGTGCATTGGCATAGTGCCAACATGCTAATGTGCGTTGCTACCAATATTACTGGCCGTGACACTTTAGTGGATGCCATTTCTTAGGTTTGAATGATGGATCCGTGACTCTTCCAGCCACCTAATGCTTCATTAACGGGGAGAGTTCGTTACATGTAACGATGTTAACGTTTGTTAACCCAGACGATAACATTTGCGAAGTCGTTGAGTTAAGAATCCTTTTGTTCTTCGAAATGAATTACTAGTCTCACCGAAATTGGAACAATCAACACTTGTGAATGGCTGACGGCTGACGATGAGCTGCATTTCCGATGTGACATCCAGCTCTGATTACCTCGAGCTCTCCTCGTAAATATTTAGTCACATATAGGAATAAAAGAGTATTAATGTTTTTCGGCAAGAACTCTTGTTCGCTTTCGAATTTTGAGTTAAGAGGAAGTAAGAATTTCAGCCTTGAAGCGATAGTCACATTACATAAATCTACGGGATGAGCAAAATGTGTCTTTCCACAATGTGGTATTTGATGCAGCCTTCAGCTGGAAAAAGTGGCTGTCTTACGACCGTATTTTTGCAACAATACTACCACGTGTTCTATGCAATACTGTGTATTCCACTAACTCTCCGATGTACCATATGAATGCTATCAGGGCTGTATTATTCGCTCTTCAGCTTAACGTAGGAAGAACTACATCAGAAGGGAATCTACTCCGCAGATGTCGACTTGAATGATGCGTGTTTACACAATAATTGCCGATATTAAATATCTATTTCATTGCGCTCGTCGTCATCGCCGGCACCTGCATCACCATCATCCCCGTTATAACTCGTTCATCCTGCCCTATTAACGCCTCTAAGAATTTTACTTGCTTGCAAAAGTTTCTCACTGCTGTAAAACACGAGGCGCAGTTAAGTCGACTACACTAATGCTCGTAATTGAGTTTGCAAAGTGTCGCTGACAAGCCGCGTCATCCCCAGAACTGCCGGAGTGAAGCGGCCTGCAGAGACCTGGCGTCTCCGGAAGTTCGCTGCATTGCGCGCCCATGCTGCAGCCCCAGTCTCACCAATTCAGTAACGAAAGACAACAGCAGTTCGTATTGGTGCTAGCGGCTGCTTCTCCTCTTGGCGCCAACCCTGATTTACGTGTCTTGGGTTTCCTGGTGCACTTGGACACTTGCGTTTATTATTGCAGCAATGGTTCGTTCGCCAAGCTGGCGTCAGTTCGGGCAAAACAATATATTCGCCTCACGGTTGGTACAGCTTGATCATTCACTGCAGCGCTTGGGGACAGTGCATTTTTTTCTGGTGGTGGGAGCTTTCCTTGTACTGCATAGAATTAGAGAAACCGGAGCAAAACAAGGAGCGACGTTCTCACAGCACCTATCGCTAACATAACCCTCGTTTTTTTCTTATCCTGAGGAAGTGAGAGTTGCTCTCCAGCCTTGTCGAAAGAGAGCCCTCCATCATGTTTTCCTCTTCTTCCCGCTTGGGGCGCAATAACACCCAAGCATTCTTGTCGGAAATCCTTGACAAGTTGGGCGCTCTTCGCAGATGACGCCCTTAGGTGGAACATCGCTGTGCGCCGTCGTATTCAATGTTCTCAACACGCGTTGTTAGTGTACCTCACCATGGCAACTGCCTTTTTAGGAGAAGAAACGCAAGGTTTACAGTGCTTGCTCAGCATGCGCTGCATGCAACTGGGTACTTATTTGAGGGATGGCTCTTCATGCAACTTTCCCCCGTTAAGCAACGTCGACGGAGCCGTCATAAAATGCCTTGACTAGTGATTACCACTTTCGCCTGCTGGTTACAAGCAGGAAAGTAAGCCTTCACAAACTGTCACCTGTATGGTCAGGGGATGCAGTCGGGCATCGGCAGCGCCTCTTTCATGACTCCTCTGACAAAGCAGCCCCGTACCAACTCTGGAGAAAACTTCCCATTTCAAGACACGAGGAGCACGTTTTCTAATTCGAAAAGCAGCAAGTGTCGGTGCATAGGAAACTTGTAATCCAGTGGAGTATAATGTTTCTAGAACCCAGTCTTTGGAGCTGCATAAGCGGTGAACAAAATTGCGTTTTGATTTCCACCAAAACACAAAAGGCGTGATTCGCCGAAATGATGAAAGCTGAGCGAAAACACCTATCGAATTGAAAAGGCAGTTAAGAAAAGGGATTGATAATCTATTTGAAATATGCAAAAAGAATGAAATCTAGGTCAAGTTCAGCACTTTTTAAAACCAGTGATACGAGCGAAAGCTCCCTTACACATGGTTACGCATGCTTTGGCGCCGGAGTGGGCCCGGCGCGAGCCCCATCCATGGTGAGACTGAGCGAGCGAGCTCCAGCGAAGCAGCTGTTATGTCCCCCGCTAGTCACGTGGTACAGCAGCGGCGAGGCTCCGAGCGAATGCAGCTGAGCGCCTCTCCACAGCGAGTCACGCGGTATGACGTCACTTGCCACACCCATTCTGCCGGCTCAAGGTCAAACGCACACCAAACTTGACCGTGGCAGTTGTAGACCAAAGAGTAGAGCTTCTGTTCTAAAAACGACAAAAATGACTAGAACTGAAAGGCGCAGCTTAGCAAGTTCTGCGTCATCATCCGTCAGAAGAGACATACGTGAAGATTCAGTTATTGTCACTGATGTAAAAGCCCTTAGGCTGCCACAGAACTCTTCAAAATTATTTGTGGGACTTGTAGATTCTCTTTTTTTAAAAACGCTGCCAGCGAATGATGACACAGGCTTTGCACATTAGGAAATATCTGTATTTTTTTAATGTCATCTTAGTACCAGTCTCTTGGCCGGACTAGTGGACATCGTGGTTTCAATGTGCATCCGTCCTTCCTTCCGCTAGATCGGCGTGTGCGGCTCAGCCGATACGCACGATAAGCCGAACATGCTCGGAGCAATTTTTTCAGTACCTCACGCCGATTCTCGCCGGCGAGGCATCCGCGCTGTTACCACGAAATGCGGGTTCAGATTCAGCAGAAAATGACATGTCCATGTTGCCAAAAAGGGGTATAGTTGCGACAGCCTGCAGCATACAAATCCATCTCAATCAACAATCCTGCTTTTATTGTCTTTGTTATTTGGTGTGTGTGTGCTTTCCATGTGTAGGCAGCCCGAACAGCTACCGCATGAAGGCTCGCCAGATCTGTACCTGACGTTGGGTAGCTGAGGCGAGCGCTGACGCCCGTCTCGTGGCTTTTTGCAGTAGACGGCGTTGTATAAACATGACGCTGAGATCTCGTCGACCGGCTGATGCAATGAAGACAGTGTCGTTGTTATGAGAGACCGAGTTGTTGTTGTTGTTAGCCTATAAAAAGATGGCACATACCCACAAGGGTGATCGGCCAAGAATCGGGTGACTATTCACCTGTATTAAGGTAATTAAAATGAAAAGCACGCGAGAAAGCAACACCGGAGGATTCTTCCTCACGAACAGAAAAGGGATGAAAGTTTTGACGTCGAAATTAGCAGTTCTAATAATAATGATAATAATAATAATAATATTAATAATAATAATAATAATAATAATAATAATAATAATAGAAAGAGAAACTGCATGGAACAGAATTATTAAGCCAAAAGGTAATAATTGAGAGGAAAGAAAATTTAGCAACCCTTAGCATGGCAGTCGGTGAGATTCTAGCAAGAAATGAGGAGAGTGAGTCCTTTCGTATATTCTGTCGTCCGCGTTTTCATCCTCTTTCTCGGCATGGCAACGTTGCGCCACCCACTCATTTGTCAGCCGGTTCTGCCTTGGCGTGCACTATTACGGCCGAGGAGACGGCTGACTCTGACGCTCTGTAGTCAGGAAAGACGGCACGTATGCCGCAGCCTGGCAGTGCTGTGGTTATTGTTTCAAATGTGATATCGGTCAGTGATTGAATTCGTGGGCGTCTGCGCCTGTCGTTTGCTGAGGGGCTGCTTGACACGATCTTCTAGCGGTTCGTTTGTTCTCGTGTGTGTTTTCTTCCGTTTGGTTGGCTCTGTTGTGTCACTGGTGAGAGTTAAGCAATAAGGCAAGGCAGCGGGAAGAAATCTGTCGGGAAGCAGGGCTCTCTCACAATACACTCTATGGTTAACTGGCATGCGCTAACGAGTGAGCCGGTGTACACAGACTGCCATTGAAGTATGTATAGCTATTCGGTTCTCAATTAAGCGTTTACACAGCTTTATTTCATTTTCCATCGCGGTGGCACAGTGGCTTTGGCATTCGGGTCTAAGTCCAGGGACACAGGATTTAATCGAGGCTCCTGTCTATTTCGATCGAGGCGAAATGTAAAATTGCCCATGTGCTGCGCGATGTCCGTGTGCGTTAAAGAACACCGGATGGAGGAAATCAATCCAGAATCATCCGATACGGCGCCCATCATAGCCCATGAGTAGCTCCGATATTTGAAACCAACGGCGCCAATCTACCTACCGCTTGTTCTTATTATGGCAGGAAGAAGGCACTTCTGAAATCAAGGAAATAAGTGGCTAAGGAATAAATGACCAGACGATTTTCCTTAACCTCTACTGTATACCGGGAAGACATAGAAGATTCAAGTGTAGCAATAGTACCACTATAAATCTACTATAGCTGACCTAATAACAAGTATTCTGTAAAGAATATCCTCGTTTTCGGTAAAGGTGCCACTTAATGCCTGTGAAGGAAGTGTAAGCACTGAGAATGGGACTTGCCAGGAAGAAAAAAAAGGATATATTGAAGCAACATGCCATTTAATTAGCCAAAGTGGCGCTGTTCTGGTATGGTGCCCATGCGGTCACACAAGCTTGTACATTCTAAATCATCAGTAATTCCTTCATGGCACCCCACTCTGATAATTTTCGAGAACTAATGTTAAGCTGTTTATTTCTTTTTGCTTCTTCTAAAATAGTTCTACTTTAATCAGAACTCAGACTTCAGCATTTGTGATGTGAAAGGAAAAATATTTTGTCGCTTCAAATCAATACAAGCCAATAAGTAAACGATGTATCTTATTTGTCTTGTGTACAGCACCTAGTACATGCACTTTAAGCTGCTCGAAAAAGTAGTTTTCATCTGCAAATAAAGAAACGCAGGGGAAGCGCAAGTATCAGCAAAGTTTATACTGAAAATGAAAATATTGTTTTTTAACGGCCAGCATGTTACCTTGAAAACTAAACATTTTGACAGATTTGCCTGCCTGGTTGGGTTTGAAGACTTATAATGAACTGCACATCTCCTACCAAAATTTTAACTTTAACCCAACTTTTCGAAGCCGACTCGGCTCCTTAATCATGGGTGACTGAGGGCAGTAGCTAGCGTCTTTTATGATTGGAGGGGAGGTGGGGGGGGCTGAAAAGAACAGCTGTGTCGCGAATGGCGCGGGGGAGGGGAGGAGGGTTTAGGCTGTTAGTCACGCTGGCGCACTGCAGGGAGGTGCTAAATGGCGACTTTTTTTCGTTGCGTTGAAGAGCGAAGTCCTTGGGCATATACTGGGGGCAGGTTTCCTTTTGTGCGGTTGATATTGTTCAGGGTTGTTTAGATATGGCAGGATTCCAGAAGGAGCGTCTTGTGGTAATTTGTTTCGGTTCCGAGGATGCGGGTCTCTTCAAAGTTGATTCTATGGTCGGAGTCCTCGGAATGTTCGGCTACTGGATTGCGCTCTCTTGCGAACTTGCGCACGTCGTTCTTATGTTGCCGAATTCTTTCTTTGAAATTTTTGGTTTCGCCGATGTAGCTTGCGTCGCATTCGGCGCATGGAATTTGGTAGACAATGCCTTGGGCTCCTTCTCTCGGCGGCCGGTCTTAGGGAACAGGTAGGCAAAGCGCAACAGTGTTTGTGGGCTTGTGCGCAACCTGGAGACCCGATTTTTTCAGGATTCGGGCGATGGTTTCGCTGACACCTCCGACATAAGGTAAAGTGACGTATTTTAGTGGTGGCGTTGGCCTTTGTTTGTTTGTTTCTTGACGAATGTTGTGTTTTTGACGTCGAATGGTTTTTTGAATAAAGTCTTTTGGGTAGCCGTTCATGATGAGTTCTTCGAATATCGTGCGTTGTTCTTTTTTTCTGTCAAGTTCTGTGCTGCAGTGGGTCTCAACTCTCCTGAACAGCGTCTTCACCACTGATCCTTTATGGACTGTCGGGTGGTTCGAAGAGAAGTGGAGATACCGGCCTGAGTGGGTTGGTTTGCGGTATACGGAGAATTGAAGGGTATTGTCGTTTCGGGACACAAGGACGTCCAAAAACGGCAGAGAGTTTTCTTCTTCCACCTCTAGCGTGAACTGAATGTCAGGTTCTACAGAGTTTAAATGACGAAGGAAATTTTGAGTCTCAGATTTTTTGATGACGGCGAAGCAGTCGTCGACACACCTGAGGAAAATCTTTGGTTTCGGGTGGAATGAGTTGAGGGCTCGTTGTTCAATGTGTTCCATGGTTAAATTGGTCATTGACGACAGAGATGGATGCTCCCATTGGTGTTCCTTTCACTTGTCGGTAAAATTCCCCCTTATACGAGAAGTATGTGTTTGATAGGCACAACTCCAGGACGCGGCACGCATCATTTACACTCAGCGGGGTTCGTGCGCTGAGTGTGTCGTCGCGTTGTAGGGCGTCACGGGTAGCGGCCACCGCAAGCTTCACGGGGATGTTTGTGAAAAGGGGCACCACGTCGAGGGAGACAAGACATTCGTCGGCCTCAAGGGTGGCTTGGGACACCTGTTCGATGAAGTGACTGGAATGACGGATATGGGTCGCTGTTTTCCCTGCGATTGGGGATATTAGTTTGTGAAGGTATTCGGACAACGAGCGAAGAGGGGAACACCGGAAGTCGACAATCGGGCGCAAATGGATCCCCGGTTTGTGGACTTTGGGCAGGCCGTAGAATGCTGGAGCCGATCCGTTGGTGCTCAATAACTGAAGGTAGAGGTTTCGGAAGGTGGGGTGTTTTTCGAATACTTCTTTCAATGTTTTATTTAGCCTTGCTTGGGTAGTGGTTATGGGGTCCTTCTTCAATTTTGCATATTCTTGACTGCTGGGTAAGGTGGCTATTTTCTCTTCGTAGTCCCGTCTGTCCAGAACGACTGTTGTGTTGCCCTTGTCCGCTGGGAGGATCACTATGTTGGTGTCTGTCTTGATGTCTTGCAGGGCTTGCCTTTCGTCCGGATTTAGGTTTGATTCTTCTCGGTGTGCTTGCACTGAATTGATTACACTTATTGTTTTGAGCCTGACCTCTTCTCGTACACCAGGTTCCAGTTGCCGGATACCGACTTCAAGCCCAGATACGATTGCTGGAAAAGGGGGGGGGGGGGGGTATGTTTACCTGAAGGTTGAATTTGTGTCCCTTGGCTAGGATTGACGTTTCGGCGGTTGTGAGCTTCCTGGAGGAGAAGTTGGCGACCAGGTCAGAATGGTCCGGTGGGGGTTGTTCGGGCCGGCGTTGAAGTTTCGACAACTTCTCTGTCTGCTTGGTGCGGTGTTTGTCGGCTTCTTATTATGCGGTTTCTTTGGCAAATGCCTCGATAGACGTCACTAGGTTTGGCATCTTGTGCTCGAGTTGTCGGTGGGCGAAGAAGGCGTCGATTTCTTTCTTCCTAATCACGCTACGGCACTCATGCATCCGTGCACTCACTGCTGTCCTGCCTTGTTGATGATGTATCGTCCTTCCAATGTGGGGACCAGGCGTCGTAGTCGTAGGCTCTGGGGTACAACCTTGGGTTCCTTGCATTTCTTGGCGAATTCTAGGTGTGTCTTGAACACCGAGAGGCCTTGCATGGTCTTGATGTACTTCTTGGTAAGCTGCATAGCTTCTAGCCCGAAGTCTCCACGGATAGATTGAAAACTAAACATTTTGACACATTTGCCTGTCTGGTTGGGTTTGAAGACTTATAATAAACTGCATATCTGCAACTAAAATTATACAGGAGTCCTTTGAAAAAAAGTCGCCATTCAGCACCTTCCTGCAGTGCGCCAGCGTGACTAACAGCATAAACCCCCCTGCCCCTCCCCAGCGCCATTCGCGACACAGCTGTCGTTTTGTTCACCCCCCTCCCCTCCATACTTAAAAGACGCTAGCTACTGCCCTCAGTCACCCCTGATGAAGGAGCCGAGTCGGCTTGGAAACGTTGGGTTAAAGTAAAAAGTTTGGTTGGAGATGTGCAGTTTAATATAAGCAGGTTAGCTTCAGTGCATTGATGTCAATCTATATTGAGTATCACTCCCAGTCAGGCTATCAGCATTCTATTAAATGTTTTTATTGCCTCTGCACATTCTCAGTGGCCATTGAGAGCAGCTCCTTGTCGAGAGCAGACGCTTCGTGAATGATGGAACGTTACTGTCTGAGCAAGCCTTTAGACAAAGTTTTGAACTCTTGAAAGCACGTACTCTGTTAAAAAATAGAGTTCGAGTAGTAAAGGGAAGAAGAAGGTTTGGGAATTTTTTTCACATTTGAGCTTACTTTACTAAGGAAGGAGGGGAGGCGCGTGGAGGAAAGGGGGCAGCTGAAGGGCTAAGGAGTTTTGTTTTCTCAATCTACGTGTTTTTCGGAAGGAGATAATAAGAAGTCTTTTTGTCACAGCCTTCGCATAATCAAGAGAAATGTACGGATTGAAGAAACGCAAGTTTTTTGAGTGGGCATGTAGACGCTATCTATCGTCTGGACAGCAGTAATGCAGTGTAATTCAATTCAAATTAAGCAGTTCAATGAGACAGTAAAGGATACCTTTATTGAGATCCTCAGTAATGAGTATGAAATGTTGATTATTTTTAAAACAGACAGGAGCCCTTGCAAAGCTCTACGATTCCACCATTCAGGGGGCTTTTATACTTGAATACGAATGATGAAATATGTATGAGCAGTGCACAGGCAGGAATGATTCGACATACGGGCTTTGTGAAAAGTTCACAGCTCAGGGGGGTTTCTTCTGAGCCTTTCATTGAGGCTCCTGTTGTCCTAACCTGTGGGTGGTGAAGACCTATGTTCTTTGAACGCTGGCAATTCGTAACGAGCTGTAAAGCATAGCTCAGACACAAACCACAAACCCCGTGGGGTCTAAATATTTGACATTTAGGAGAGCCATGCTCATAATTTCATTTAAATATGCAATGTTCAATTTCGCATCAATACTTTTGTTCAGGGCTCCACTGCGAAGTGCCTCATAGTCCGCGGGGCATTTTCTTTGTGTCATTACACATAACGGCCCAAACGTTATTTGCGGCGCTTTAGACTTTCCTGTAATGCTTGACATTTCAAGAAATTAGGCTGATAATAAAAGATATTGTTCATCGAGCGCTCATTATCTACGTTTTGTTATCGCCACCCTTAGCTGTCATTAGTTTTACCTATCTTAAAGAGGTATCTACATGCATTTTATCTCATGCGGGAGAGCTGTCACCTAACGCTACCGGTGTTGTAAAGGTTAATCGTTTGAGACTTTTATTAGCGAACTATAGTGTTCATAAAAATTGTTCTCACAAAACATGTTTACCAGCAACAGAACAGAGTGCACACTTTAACTGCAAACCTTTTAACTATGGCGGTCATTGGCATTCTAAGGTAAATAAAGGAATTCGCTGAGGCCCCTCAGTGATTCGGGCGCTTTCTCCTTACTTCAGACGTGCCTTCAGATGAGCCTTCATATGAGGCGTTTTCCGAAACTAGAACTGGAAATAGCGGGGAAATGTCACAGTCCCGGAATGAGCGCAAATCACTCTTCTGATCCTCTCATTCAGGGACTGTGCTATTTCCGCTAGACAAATTGTACAAACTTTGCGAAAAATACACCGTGTAATTTTATTGGGGCTATAATTAATGCAGCCAAGCAGTTCTACGCAAATATATACAATAGACAACGTAATTAGACTGTTAATGATAGAGACAGTAGCGTACAGCAAAGTGTCATCCCGCCAGTAACGAAAGAGAAAGTAAATAAAGCCTTATAGAGCAATGCAAAGGGGAGAAGCCGCTAGTGAGGATCAGGTAACAGCAGGTCTGTTGAAGGAAGGAGGGGAGATTGCGCAAGAAAAACTATGCACCCTGTATACGCAATGCCTTATGACCTCGACCGTACCAGAAGCTTGGAAGAACGCAAATATAATCTTAATTCATAAGAAAGGAGACGCCAAGGACTTCAAAAATTACCGACCGATCAGCTTACTCTCCATTGCCTACACGGTATTTGCAAAGGTAATTGCTAATAAAGTGAGGGCAACCTTACACTGTAATCAACCAAATTATCAAGCAGGGTTTTGTAAAGGATATTCCACAATAGATCATATTCACACTATCAATCAGCTGATGGGCAACCTTACACTGTAATCAACCAAATTATCATGCAGGGTTTTGTAAAGGATATTCCACAATAGATCATATTCACACTATCAATCAGCTGATAGAGAAATGTGCAGAATATAACCAATGCCTATATATAGTCTTCATTGATTACGAGAGAGCATTTGACTCAGTGGAATCCTCAGTAGTCATACAGGCATGTAGAAGAGCTTTATGTAAAAATACTGGAAGATATATATATAGGGACTGCACAGCTATCAAATCTCTCCATAAAGTCAGCAATAAAATTCCAATAACGAAGGGCGTCAGGGAAGGAAACACGATCTCGCCAAAACTATACATGGCTTGCACCGACGTCATCAACAGGAATGCTGGGATACGCGGCCGCCATATTCATGACCCACTGCCGCTCCGTGCGCACTGGAGTGGTCGCGGTAGTGCCAGCTCGTGTTGTTTTCCGCGTGTGCGTAAGCGTTGCAGTCTCAGCATGGTCAACTGCGCCGTTGTGGGCTGCTCCAATCGCAGCGACGTTACAGGGAGAAAGAAAAGGCCAACTAGCGCGAGGTTTTTCTCTCTGCCGAAAGTGATCGAAAACCAGTGCGAGCGAACCAAGACTCTGAGTGCGGAGCGCCGCAGCTTGTGGTTAGCACGCATAAAACGTGCTAATTTCAACCACGAAAGCCCCAATGTGCGCATCTGCGGTGTGCATTTCATAAAAGGTGAGCCCACTGTATGTATCTCCGTTTTATAGAAAAAAAGCCAACACGACTACGTGGAACGCTTTGAAAACAGCTTTGCGTCCGCAGGAGAACCGTCCAACCTGTTCGACGAGACAAATCCCGACTGGGCCCCGTCTCTCAGTCTCGGCCACGGGACCAGGCATGCTGATTCCGCGCGGCACGATCGCAGAGCAAAAAGACTCTCTGACAAGCGACGGGCCGATGTTGAAGCGGCAGCAGTGGCATCGGAGGCGTCGCCGCGTGCCTGTCCCGATTCCCCACAGCCACCGCAAGCCGAGGAAGTCAGCGCCGATGAAAATGAGACAGGTCAGTAGGCATTTTTTTTTCATAGTAATGCATGGTCATTTGTTTTTGCTTACGATGCATTCCAAGGCCTTTGGTGCGTCGGTCCGCTTACCTAGTGCTTGTGATGCCTAGCCAGCATGCAGTTTCGCTGGCTGCCACTCTAGTTAACGAGCTTATAAACTTTTTTTTATATACAGGAATCGCTCTTCAAACCGACATGACCATGCAAGACATATAGGCACTGGAGCAGCATGCTGTCGTGCTGAATGAACATCTGTACATATTGCAGAAAGAGAAAGAGCAGCTCGAGGTGACTGAAGACTCACTGAAAAGTTGTGAATCAAAGGTGCGACTTTACACTGGGATGCCAAACTTTGCTGTTTTATTTGCTGTGTTCGAAGCACTAGCAAGCTTCATTTCACACAATGTCAACAATAAGCTCACAAAATTTCAAGAATTCGTTCTGTTCATGATGAAGCTAAAAGTAAATCTGCAAAACGCTGACCTTGCATTTCGGTTCAATATTTCAGAGGCTACAGTATCGCGCATTTTCGACAAGTGGCTGCACGTGGCGTATTGCAGACTTAAAGATGAAATAATCTGGCCCACACGAGATGCTTTGCAAAAGACAATGCCACAGGCATTCTACGACTCGTTTGGTGCGAATGTAGCAGTCATCATCGATTGCTTCGAAATCAAGATAGAAAGGCCATCATCGTATCTTCCAAGATGTGAAACATGGTCCCAGTATAAAGGTAGCAATACAGCCAAGTTCCTGATTGGGATTGCTCCACAAGGTGTTGTTACATATATATCCGAAGGTTGGGGAGGCAGGGCAAGTGACAAACATATCACCGAACACTGTCGGTTTTTGGACAACTTGGTGCCTGGAGACGTTGTACTCGCAGACAGGGGTTTTAACATCAGCGAAAGCGTTGGTTTCTACTGTGCAAAGCTTCACGTGCCAGCGTTTACCAGGGGAAAGAAACAACTTTCAGCAGAAGATGTGCAGAGCACAAGAAAGCTCGCAAACGTGCGAATACACGTGGAAAGAGTAATTGGACTGATTAGGAATAAGTTTATTTTTCTGAAGTCTGTCGTGCCAATCGATTACGTTGTGTGCCGGCCAGGAGATGAAGTCGCACCACTCGACAAAATTGTAACTGTGTGTTGTGTGCTATCTAACTTGTGTGCATCAATTGTTGCTGCACCAAAGGACGCCACTGGACAGCAGGCTTCAACCTCAGTGGGTGAGTGATTGTGAATCCTGCTTCAGCATGTCTGAATAAAGCACTGGACAGCAGGCTTCGGCCTCAGTGGATAAGTGATTGTGAATCCTGCTCCTGCATGTCTGAATAAAGCAAACTCAGAATCTGCTGACGGCATTGTCATTTCTCAACGCCAGATTTCAGCGTGTCCCATATTGGCCACGTGTGTTCCAGCCTCAAGACGCACTTCCAAGGTTGAAACATGAGGCAGCTGTCCAAGTTGTGTTACAGGTTGCTTAGCCTTTGGGTCCTTTGCACTCTGGACAAAACCACAGTGTAGTTTTTGGTGCTCGCTTGAGTGCCACGCATGAAAAGTGGAACCATTTGTAGTGGCAGGATGCGTTGTCGCAAGCAACCATCTTTCCAGTTTCTGGTCCACGGCAAAAACAGTAGACATCACTGGGAGAGTTTACCACTGCACCAGCATGCTGCCTGGTGAAGTAGGTGCTGAAAAGCTCGGGCAGGATTGCATGAATGAAGAATTTTCTTCCAGCAGCCAGAATTTCCTCACAAAAGTGCCTGTCTTTCTGTATTCTCTCCACGTGCAACAAATTAGGTGTCCACACCACGAAGTCGCACCACTGAACATCACATACAGCCATTTGTGTCTGCACTTGGTAGAAATATCCGCGTTGTCGCCGTAGCTGGACTACACCATTGACAGTTTCCAGGCAGGAACCTGCAGTAGCCATCTCTGTAACGTCCTTCACTTCCCTGAGCGAAAATGGGCACTTAAGTTCAACAACACCCTTCCCACAGCATGCGCAACAAACAAGACCGTCTGGTGTTGCTCCAACAAACGGATATCTTGTACTCAGGTGCAGCCCCGACTTGGAGCTCTTGAACATGTCGTGCTTCTCGGCTTCACTGGTTTGGTATGCCCTGAAGGCACGGGGCTCATTTTTCTCTCCCCATGTGATGGCAGGCGTCTTCAGCGACTGCTTTTCAGGATAGCATATCAGTTTTAGCAGTGATATGCTAGGGTTATCAATGCTTGTGTGGCACAAACTTTTCCTTACAGAAGCAGTCACCCTGCCCGCTCGGTACAAAAACCAATTAGACGAGCTGCTCTGTTGCCTTGTCAAAGCATCAACGGCCTTTACGGTCTCTTCACTTATAATTATTGATGGCATGACATCATTGGCTTTCTTAACCAAAACATCCAAATCATGCGCCAACATTTCTTCGGAGTAGAGGTTTCTCAAACGGGCATCATGCATCGGTACAGGATTTTGAAAGTGTCCATCATATCCGGGGAGGACTGAAAAAATTGAAGGAACAATGCCGGCATCCTGAATTGAGCCGTAAAGCTTGGTACGCTCCTGCTCTGAAAGTGGCGGGACATGAGCCCGCTCCTTGACTGGACCTGCCTCAAAGGAATTGCTATCAAGCTGCCGCTTTTTCCCTTTAGATGATGTGAAGTTTATGTCCTTGAGTCGCTTATATTGTACTTTTTCGACATAAGCGGGCAGCCAAATATTATCCTTCTGGGTGCAACTTCTTGACTTCATCATTTTGGTGCCGGTCTCAACTGCAAACAAACAGGCTCCAACATGGGAGCATGCTTCCCCTGCTCCAGCCATACATGTGCAGTGCGCAGTGATCACAGCGCCATCCTTCTTGCACAAAATCCACACTTGGAGAGGTTTGTGCCCCAGCCTCTGCGAGTGGTTCACCTGCGAAGACAACGAGAAAAAACGTCGGCTTTACTGACCTATCATTTCAAAATTGCTGCGGTTCAGTTGCACTTTGCCTAGGGATGTCGTCTTAGAACAAAACATTTGAGCCGTTTTTTTTTCAGAGTTGCGGTGCACGAACTTGTCTGTCTGAACCTGCTCATTTGCAATGCCATTCAGACTGTGCAAAATAAAACCAAAGGCACATAATGGGAGCTGCAACTCGGTTCTTTTAATCTGTGGGAGACTGCGCTGCCCAGCTCGGACTTGGCTGTTCAACGCCGGGTCCTCGAGCGAGCCACCAAGGTCATCACGAAGCAAAGTATTCTGATCACCTAGATTTGACCTCAAGTTCCGTTTTTCTGTTTGTTTTTTTGGAACCGATAAGGTTTTTCCGCCTCCTTTCACGCTTTGCGGGCACTTCACATGCTCGCGTACATACATAACCGAATGTCGCGCTTCAGATGCGCCGCACAGAGCGCTTAGCGCAAACGGCGTACGGACCATTCGTCACAGTTTTGCTCATACAGATTAACAAGGTTTGCAATCATCAAATGGATTCGTAATGCTTACCTCGCCGAGCAGGACAACTTTGCCGTCCTGGAATTCCTTGGCAGAAAGGTGCTTCACCCAGCCGCTTGTAAAATAATTGGGGGACTCCAAAGCTTTGCACGCTTTCATGTTTTCCAAAGTCACAAAGTTCGCGGAAAACACAAGATACGTGACGATGTCGCCGTGCGAAATCTCGGGGAAGCCACTCACATTGGCACTTGTGTCCACTCCGGGCCGCAGCGTGTATGGATCGATATCATCGCACAGTTTCAACTTGTCTTCGTAACGAAGGCGAATACTGCCGATGAGTTCAGAGTAATAACCCGCGTTTAAAGGTTCATGCGGCGCCATAGCAGGCACAAATCGGATGAAGAAGAGCTGTGAACGGTGCCGGTGCCACGAATTTGAAAGCATCCGCGGCAGCACAGCACTGAACGAAGACTGAGCGACTGGGTCACAAGCATGGTCGCCGGGTCAACGAGCAGGCGGATGTGACGTCACGTGCAAGCCATGTATTCACCGTCTGTTTACAGGAGGTATTCCGAGGCCTGAATTGGGAACAGTTGGTAAAAGAGTTAATGAAGAATACCTAAATAATATGCGATTCGCCGATTGCATTGCTTTGCTGTGTCACTCAGGAGATGAATTACGAAGCATGATCAATGATTTATACAGGCAGAGAAGATCGGTGGGTCTAAAAATTACCTTGCAGAAAACCAAAGTAATGTTCAACAGCCCAGCAAGGGAGCAGCCGTTCACAATTGGAAGAGAGGTGCTGAAAGTGTTAAAGGTATTCGTCAGCTTAGAGCAGGTAGTGACAGCTGATCCGGATCATGAGAGGGAAACAACTAGAAGGATAAGAAAGGGGTGGAGCGCATATGACAGGTTTTCGCAGATCATGAACTGCATGTTACCAATATCTCACAAGAGAAATGTGTGCAACAGCTGTATCTTACCGGTACTCACCTACGGGGAAGAAACGTGGAGGCTAACGAAAAATAAACGAATAAAAATTGAGGGCCTCAGGCTAGGACATGCTTCATATGGGCGGCCATATATTACCAACTTAAAAATAGAGCTTATCGCAACTACTGTGCCCAACAAAAGACTGGTTTACTTCTCACGCGACACTGAAAATTGGCCAAAAAATTTGTGGAAGTGTATTTCCTGCTCAGTACTAGAACGTGTGCAGCTGTTACTGCGAAATATGTATTAGCTCTTTCATACGAACTGATTTGGACTTTAGAAGGTGGATTTTTTTCTCCGTTTACGATGCAGAAATTCGTATGAAATTGAAATACTGCTAGTGCAGAGGAATAGCGAAGGGCTGCTTATATTCCTCCGCAAATGTTCCAAAAGAAAGGCGCAAGGAGAGACACCTGCACTCACAGCTACGATCGCGCCTTTGAAGTCACATATTCATTAACGCATCCTTTCACTTAAGCAGGCCTGTATGCTGCCTATTGATGCACGTACAAAAATTTTTGTCCAACGAAGAGTGTCATCCGACGACATTTTTCCGCACATGCCACAAAAGCCCACCTCTAATAGACCTTGCTTCAGGGTGACTTGCGAAACAAGGATATGCCACTCTTATGGACTTCACTATAGTGACTAATTTACAATTTTTTCTTGCAAAAATAAGCCTTCTCCTCCGCTGTCTATTGCAGAGAAGGGGGAAGCAAGAAAGGCCAGAATATTAATTTATCCCACACTTCATACTGTGGCTGGAGTAGATTTTGAAGCGTGTAAACTGGCCCATTTTTGATGCACACCTCTCTAGACGATGAGTCTACACAACATAACCGGTGCGACAAACTCCCCTATACCTCTAAGCCCGGTGACGGACCCGTTCTCATGACAATTTACAGGAGACCCTCTTTAATGCTCTGATATTACGCTATCTGATTTCAGCCAATGTTTGCTGAATTGGTCAGCCTACAAAAACTTATCGAGATGCGTGGAAATGCCATAATACATATTCGACTATCAAGCTATCAGTCATGTAAGCCTCTGAGCTTTTGTTTGTCATTCAAAAACAGAAACGCGGGGCACAAATAGCACTTCTTAAAGTTCTGGATGGAACTTAGTTGTTGTGTAAGTTTCATTTCATAAAGCATTCCAAGTCTTTCCTGATCAGTAATTTCGCAGGCTGGCGTTTGTCGATAAACGACGAAACGTTAACGTGCGTGGCCTTGCTGCAGCGCTTCCTCGGCAAGTGTTAAGTACGAAAGATACAAAAAAGAGACCAAAATGTGCAGCCAAAAAATCTGCCCTTTTCTACTGAACTTTCCCTAACGTTACGTGGATCTGCATTAAATTTGACGCCCTGTCGGATGCTGCATCCGAGCGGGTAATGCTGGGAACAAAAGACTCAGCCCCGCTGATGAACGTTTTACATCGTTTTTCATATCAGATAATGTTTTTGCGCTGCTTTCGATAAAATGTGAGCTCAAAAGGAAAAAAACTTGTAACTCAAAATTCAGCCTATGAATCTGACCGCGGAAGTTACTCCAAGTTTTTTATTCGAAAATGGTGATGGAAACGACTGCGAGCACAAGGGATGAGTGCACAAAAAGTGAATCTCCCCGGACATTTCGCAAGGCTGGTGCGTGCCTGAAGTTAGTTGGGGGGATGATTCGCTGCCGTCCCCGCCGGGACCATTTCATACAGCTGGTGCTAACGCGGTATGACGCGGGTGCGAAACAATCGCAGCAAGATGACTCAGGATCCCTGCACTATATATAGCCCGTGCCCGTACAACTGCCCAGTTTTACGTGGACCCTCTATTCGTCGCGAGCCTCAAGCGTCAGTTTCACTCCTGGCTAAATGGGCCAAAATGCAGATGTTTTATTTGCATGGAATTTTTTCAAAAACATTTTTTCATAGGCGTAAGAAAGCTCCCGTCCGAAAAAAAAAGACTGGATATATAAAATGTTGCAAAAAAGGGAATAAAGAAATACAGGGAATAAAAAAGGAATGTAGCTTTCGATGCAGAGGCAACACTGCCGGTTTCAGGCATCAAGGGAGACCAAGAGTTTTTTCCTAACCGTGCGTCGTCAACTGTGTCCAGCGTCCCCTTAAGCGCACCGGAGAGTTACTTAAACAAAACTGCAACCAATGGCAGTAGCCGGCAAGGATTCATTCCGGCTTTGTTCTTTTGACTAAGTTTCATTGGTCACAGGCTCTTTCGGTGCTACGCGAGGTGGTTTAAAATGCCCACTAGCGGCACACCCTTATGCTGCACTCGAAAGCGACCAATGTTATTGCGATGGAAGAAATGATTTGAAAAATTAGTTTAACTTGCAACTTCTTGTTGCTGTGATGCATCCATGGCACCGCATTCAGTGAGGCGCTGGCGGACGCTTTCCTTGCGACATTGTCAGAAGTGGCTGTAGGTAAGAGCTTACGGTCGTTTCTCTACCATGCACCTTGGATGCACCAGTCAATCCAGAAGGGTATGAAATTATCACCCTTCTAATTAATATTGCCTACGAATTGTCTATTGGTAATGACATTGATATTTTTAGAAGACTGAAGCTTCCAAGTTTTAACGCTTTGATGACAGAAACTATTGTGCTAAAGCATTTCCGGCATAGTCAGTTCACCATTCCATATGTTCCTACACGTGATTTAAGACGAAATTACCGTTACTGCATTCCTCCCTCCTCAACCCAGTACGGAAAGCGCACACGCTTATACTATGTACCTACCTGTTTCAATATTTTGCCACGTAGTGTATTCCGCATGAAAAGTAAATATAACCTGAAAAAAATTTTGCGGTATGCGTCTGAGTTGATTCCTGTCCCATAATTACTTCATCTAATATTAGTCATTTTCAAATTACTGTCATCCCTCTTACTGGTGTAATACGTTTTGTCTCTATATTTGTCTCTGTGTTAAGGTTTTTTTTAGTTGTCTAGCTCGCTCCAACGGCTGTAGTATTTTCCAATGTTCCCTGTCTGCCAGGCACTGCCACTCAAGCCCTTTGAGGCTTTGGTAGGCCTGATTCATGCTGTATGAAAATCGACACGAACGAAAGTGCTATCTGATTATATAATTATCTAATTCGTCCATCTGTCCGTCCGTCCGTCCGTCCGTCCGTCCGTCCGTCCGTCTGTCTGTCTGTCTGTCTGTCTGTCTGTCTGTCTGTCTGTCTGTCTGTCTGTCTGTCTGTCTGTCTGTCTGTCTGTCTGTCTGTCTGTCTGTCTGTCTGTCTGTCTGTCTGTCTGTCTGTCTGTCTGTCTGTCTGTCTGTCTGTCTGTCTGTCTGTCTGTCTGTCTGTCTGTCTGTCTGTCTGTCTGTCTGTCTGTCTGTCTGTCTGTCTGTCTGTCTGTCTGTCTGTCTGTCTGTCTGTCTGTCTGTCTGTCTGTCTGTCTGTCTGTCTGTCTGTCTGTCTGTCTGTCTGTCTGTCTGTCTGTCTGTCTGTCTGTCTGTCTGTCTGTCTGTCTGTCTGTCTGTCTGTCTGTCTGTCTGTCCGTCCGTCCGTCCGTCCGTCCGTCTGTCCGTCCGTCCGTCCGTCCGTCCGTCCGTCCGTCCGTCCGTCCGTCCGTCCGTCCGTCCGTCCGTCCGTCCGTCTGTCTGTCTGTCTGTCTGTCTGTCTGTCTGTCTGTCTGTCTGTCTGTCTGTCTGTCCAATCTCTCAACTCCTTGTCCGGAGTACTAAGATCTGCGCAAATTTCGTTTGTATGTCCTTTCGCTGTTTAAAATTACTTAATAAAAGCAGTCCCATTCTGTTTGTGCAGGCTACATGTTACCGCTCATCGAATTGTAGAATACACGAAATTCCATCCCGCTGTAGTTACATTCACACCTTATGGACTAGGATGGAGCTCGAGTGCAATGCCGCCTGCACAGGATGGCGTTTGTGTTCGACATAACTCCGCTGCAAAGGCAGATGAGCTAGATCTATGTTGAGATGCGTGTTTAAGATGCGCCTATAGGAATATTTTCTCGAAAGAGAGAGTGCTGTAATTACTGTGTATTTGCGTGTTTTATGACGCGCAAAATGAACAGGAACAAAAACTACTCAATCGTTAAGCTAGTTGTTGCAACAATAGTATGTTCCATACTGTTATCAATATTCCATGTTTTGTTTTACCTCGCTCGAGGGGTTGCACAACGGACAGTGGATGTGCGCACGAACCATTGCTTAGCAGGGCGTAAAAGCAGAAAAAAAGACACGATCGAACGTTGTGGGTTTCACGAGGAACACGTGTTGAAAGCACGAGAAATAAGCCTGAAGTGATGAAACGCAAATCAAGCTTCCATAGCCTGAATTCAGATGACAGGATATGTTTACGTTCACATAATTCTCACCGGTTGTACTAATAGCGCATTAAATTTTACAAGTCCTACTATATAAGAAAGAGTTTACTCACTCAGGTGGACCAGCCATGCACAGCCAATCCCATGGAAACGGCCGCAGATGGAATAGAAGCTTGAAATGTGGGAGAAAGTTTGTGAAATTTTCATGGCCTGTGGGCTGATTAATACGAGCGTCAGGATAGAACACCGGTGTGTCGTGCTTCGATAGGCCGAAATAACGAGAACCCAGACCAGCAAAGCGGAAAACAGGGATGGAAATCAGATTCTCCAGGAGATAACTTACAGTTCCGATAGCCCTCACCAGCGGCACATAAGTAACCACAATGGCGAGACAATGGAAAACAGAACCCTATTTTTGCTTACCGCATGGTAGAGAGGGTAGCGAAGGGCACACTATTATATTCGCCCGGTGGTGAATTCGTGCAACGAGACGAGCACCGAGTAAGCTCATTATTGAAGCCAGAAATTCGCTAATGGGAATTTTGTTCACTAACGGTAATATCCGCAGGACACCAGATGTTTTTTTGTGATATAAATGATTCAGTTTTTAAGCAGCATAAATAGGCTCTCATTTTAAGAAGTAGAAACCGTGAGTGATAGAACCTGGAACCAATGTTTGCATCTAATAACAGATTAAAGAATTCTTTTTTCCACGCACTGTCACCCAGTCGAATGCACTCCCAAGAGTGTTTTTTTCCGCTGATAATGTAAGTTTTTTAAGAAAGTGTACGAAAAACCCTGGGTTGATTTTTGGCTTCACTGATTGCTGATTCAATTTTCCCCCTTTCTACTGTATACCACGGGTTTGGACTGCACCCTGTTTGTTTTATATTTTGTTATTGCTTGCAAGTGGTGGCGCTGAAATGCATTTTTCTTGTCACTTGTATGCCTCCCCCCCCCCCTCCTACTTGGTCTGATGAGCAGTATGTTTTAAATACAAAAAATAAATCCACCATACCCACTAGGTGTTACAATTGCGTAGGTACGAAACACTGTTCTTTTCATCTAAGCAACAAACCGGGAAACGCAGGATCAGAAATGCATTTTATTTGAAATAAGGCAACCACTGCCACCGTTATCACTTGCAAAGTCAGCAAAACGCATTTAATCTATGGACAAAAGAAACTTCCTGTGACAACTCTGCCCACTCGCAGCCGGGGTTCGGCTGAAAGAGTGTCGAATAGGCCCATGTTTATGTTCAACATGTCGCGGCTGTATCCCCTTGCTAGTCGGCTTGAACCGCTACCGAAATATCATTGCGTGGTCTAACTACGCTGGCGTGTTGGGCATTGCGAATTCGTTGGAGAAAGTATGTTGGCACTCAATTATTACGCTGAAATGTTCACACGGAAGCACGGAAGCTTAGGATGCCTGTGCTGCATCGAAACCATGTCCAATATTCTGGAATTAAAAAGTTTGAAAATTGGGAAATTGCAAGAGACTGTTATAGAAATATTGAAGGATATAAAGCAAAAGCTTTCTTTTAAAGCGTTTTCATGAACAGCGTCGGAGAGTTAAGACTCGAAGAAAAAAACTGGGGAACGCTTTTGATGATAGCAAAAACGTTATTAGAAAAAAAAATACAAGACTGGCGTCGGGTGTTCAGCAGATATATTGATTCTTATAGTGAAATCTTACATTATATAAAAATTTAATGAGTTAATAAATGATTTCCCGCTCATAAAATGTTTTTGTCCAGAATTGTTGGGTAGTACTTTGCGTACTTGAACCTCTCTGCACTGGTCCGCTTACTTTCGGCGGTATATTTAGGTACGGGTACTGTACCCCCAAGAAATGTGCCGTTGTATTGATTCCGTTCCCTGAAAGGCTGTAATTATATCTCTGCTTTAGAGTGGGTGAATATAATGTGCACCCCCAGCTTTCGAAAACCAGCGCACTTCATGAAAAGTGGCGTCAGCGTAAACGCGGGCGCCGCGGAGTCGGCCTCTACTGTTGTCCCGGCCATTTTTATGGGGCGCCGTATTCCCTTCCAAGTTCAGGACCTCCGTGAGGGTAGAGTAACGGTCATTTATTCCGAGTGCCATAGCTTTTCTTTCTGGCACTCTTGTCTGCCGCATGCCAGTGCTAAACTTGGGCGGAAGAGGGGTAAAAATGGGGACCGCAGCGTTGGCCTTTCAGTATTGCGGTAAAGGCATCGTCCTGTTGACTCAATGACGCTGATGTCCGCAAGGCCGATCCTTGACCGTTAGTGTGGCAGCCTAGTTGTATTCGCATTGCCCCAAGGAGGACATAAATCTGAAAAAGGTCAAGGGACCCCTCCTACCATTCGTGTATTCGCGGCTGCTTTCCAGCTCTGAGAGCTCTCACAGGGACTGGAGGGGCATTTCTGTGTGTTTTTTTTTCGCAGACAGTGTGAATGCGGTTGTTTTAGTTTATTTACCAACAGCTTTGACCCCTGTCTCGAAGACTGACCTCAGGCTGTTTTAGTGTGCTGAACGAGGTGTTTTAACGGTACCCTCGCGGCCCATGATGTTCTCAAGGCCACATTTGTCAAGGCCACATCGTTGCTTGAATTAGGCCAGTTATTCAACACGTTCTAGTTCATATCTTTGTGTTTACATGAAATGTTTTTTGACTGTTTTTGTGAATTTATTCGTTTTGGTGTTGGTATTCCTAAATATTGTATTGTTTCGCTTTTTGAATCATGTATTTTCTTGCAGCTAGCTTCTTTTTTTTTGTAGGCATGCCTATGTATGCGTTAACCCCCTTTTTGTAAGAGTTTCATTTTATATCTATGTACCACTCCCCTCAATAATGCCCTGTGGGCCATGAGGGTATCAGAAATAAATAAATAAATATATAAATAAACATAGAGTTATCAAGTATATGGCTATACAGAAGAGGCTAGATGTCGATTAAGCTAGAGTGACCGGGTTTGTAATCTCGCATGAATATTGCAGGCGTGGTCGACACCTTTTCAAGCAGTATTACTATGCTTTAAAAAAGAAAAGGAGAAAAATTGGCACTGCTTTTAAACCAACACATTCCTATCAATTGCACTCTGCCTCGCCCTGACATGATAGTACAGCTCCGGCAGTCCGACTTGAAACGGCGGCCGGCACCAGTGTCGAGAAATAAGCGTTTTCTCTCTTTCTTTCTCTCTCCAGTGAACAATTTGCAGATAGATAACTAGTCTGAACCGTCTGCTTTGTTTGTGCCCCGTCTGCCTGTTAACCGTGGCTCTGAGAAAAATGTTCCACTTAAGAGGGAGATAAAATGAAAGGTCGATTATAGAGGATTGCAGGTGGCGCCTGTCACCAGAGAGAGAAATACAGCGAGAATCGTTTCAATATCAGCATATTATTAAGCGCTGGGCAGGCCATGTTTGTTTTACGTATTTTATTAAGCTGTGCCTTCAGAAACGGGGAATACTACTCTTACGGCAAGGCTTGCGGAGCTGCTAGAATAGGTTTAGGTATCTTAATACTCATAGGCTGGGTCACGGGGGTCTAACGCCAAAATGTGACTCAGGATATGAGGGACGCTGTAGTAAAGTGCTCCGGAAATTTAGACCACCTGGAGCTCTTTAACGCACCCTTATAGCGCACAGTACACGGGACTCTAGAATTTTGCCTCCATGGAAATTCGACTACTGTGGCCGCGATCGAACCCGCATCTTTCGGGTCAGCAGCCGAGCGCCATAACCGCTGAGTCACAGCGGCCTAAAATCTCTTAGGCGTACAATGCAATAGTTGAATAACTGTAATGACTGTAATTCAATTTTTTTCTGATAATTTTTAATTTACGGAATTTATTTCTGGCGTTGTAATTAAGTATTGAAATGAATTGCATTAAAGCAGGAATTTTGCCGCAAAAGTAATTATTTCTTTTGGAAATCACGCATTAAAATCCACCGCTTATCTTTGTATAGGAAAGACTTTGGTGCCTTGTACGCTCACTAGGGCGCTTTGAAAGCAAAAACAACGCGCATATATTAAACTTGAGCCAGCGGACAAGATCGGCAAGTAGAGACAGAATTGAGTAGGACCGTGCTTCCGAGACTTCCAGTGTCCTCCGTTGTCGGGTCACTGCCTGCGGGTATCGGATAAGTAGGCAGGTGTGCACGTGTCGCGGCATCTCCTACAAGATTTAAGACTTCGACTAGGCTGGATGCCTACGTTGGAGTTCAAAACTGGTCAGGAGAGCGTAGAGGCGCTCCGAAGCTTGCGTTGGTTAAGGGCAGAGCGTTGCTTTTTTACGGTCACCGGCCCGGACCGCGGGGGGGGCACAGGCAGAATTTCGCATGGCAGGAACATTACTGAGCGCAAGCTGGCGAGGTCGATTCCTGGCATCATTGAAGCAATAAATGAACTGCTTCAGAGCTTCGGGGAACAAGGCGTTAGGTTCTCTGCTCGTTTCTGTCTCGAGCGCAATTAAAGTGACGAGTGTTCGGCTATGTTTCTGCTTGGATGGTTTTTTGGGGCTGTCTTTGTAATGACCAGTGCTAGAGGAAAAAAGAGGGATTAGGGAATAGTTGGCTGTGACAGAATTTGGCGTGTAGGCCAAAGATGGTGTGCGTCACGTCTAGAGAGGTTCGTGTTTCTTTTTCTCTGTTTGTTTTAGACTTTTTTAGGCAAGAAAAGAAGAAATTTTCATGCATTCACTTTATTTTTCAGAAGCAGCCATAATGTTGTGTCATTACTTTCAGGGAAGAGTAATTGGTGTTGTAATTTAATTTCAATCAAGTGATTTATGGGAAGTATTTAGCAACGTATTTCATTTGGTTTTCAAAATTAATCTGCCACGTATGCTCGTGGACGGTGGTGCATCTTTTCTGATAATTCAGTAGGAACGCGAAGACAACACAGGAGTAGAGAGTTGCTCAGACGTAACCCACATGAACCTATGCGACAAATGAGATTACTGTTGTTCAGTGTATTACGATGCATTGTAGTATTTTCGCTTCCCGTGGAATGCATTGGAATGAAAGGCAGAGTGTAAAGCTCGTGGAACAGCCCTTTACATGTTGTACGACCCTGCGTGTACTTCACGGTTACGGCAGAGAAAGGCAAAGAACACGATCGCGAAAAATTCTCTGTGGCACCTAATTCTATTATGTGTTGGCAGTGCGCCATCTCTAGACGCTGCTGACGCCTTTACCGGAATTGACGTCGCTTCAGGTCTGGTAACGTCACTTCCCACCCAGCGATGTCACTTCCCTCTAGCGGATGCGAATGCTCCCGTCTGTTGGTGTCAGTTCCTTCCGTCTCATTGGAACACAGGGCCTGGTGACGTCAGTTCGTTCCAGCTAACGGGAGAATTTTATGAGCGCCGACGCTTTAAAAATCGAAAAGCAGTGAGCTTTCATTTAGGCAACCGATGGGGACATATATGTGCAAGGCACAAAAGGCTGCTCTATAATCATCCTCCTTGTGAAGTCAACTGCCTACAGTTAGCTTATTAAACACATCCAGCTGTTCAGGCTGATAATGGAGGAGCAAAATCGCACACACAGCGTGCACTATTTCGACGCCGTGAACGCGAAAGTACGCAATGCGGCAGGCCAGCCTCGCTTCGCGTATAATGCGTCTTGTATTATGCTCCAACTCACATAACAGGTTTGAGCCAAATGCCCATCTGCCTAATGTCAGCGCATCGTGCACGAGTGGCCGCGAACATTTCGCGCCCATCCAGCTAGTTAAATGCAGTGACGATCCAGAGTGCGCAGTATGCGCGCCTTCCATTTTCCCAATTAGCGTTTAAGGTCTTTCGCCAGGCCGCTGCGATACTGCATGGAATTGCGTGGTAGAGAGACGGGGATTTGCTGCCTGGCACCCGTGGGAGCTTGCACGCTGTGAGATGTGCTTTTTGTGGAGGACTGACTGAGTACCGGTCTCGGGGCGAACGCAGTCCCCACCATACGAATCCATAGAAGTTGCAGAAAGCAGCAATCTGTATTACTGTGTTGCAAGCGGAAATAATCAAAGGAAAAGCTCTGGGCACCCACACGAGCTCTATCGCCCTCTTGGGAGCAATCTCCAGGGCGCTTACTCCACCGCATTGTTCTCTTTGTTGAGGCCGTTTCTTGAGGCCAGGAGGGAGCACTGCGTTGAACAGAAAATATCAATGTTTGGTACACTCCTGGCTATGGCGTGGGTTCAAATGGGAACCATTAGTGTTTATGTGGATCACACATTGCGGAAATGAAAAATTCTGTTTTAAGGTTATAAAAACAACACATTCTGCGCGGATTGCAAAAAGATAGCAAGAGTGACGTCGAAGTGGACTTGACTGGCTTTAATACGTATGTGTTTGTGGAGGGAGTATTTACTGCGGGGATGAGTATAGTTTTGTCCTGGCGTTCCTAGATTGCGCCATTGAAGTAGTAAAAAATATGGAAGAGAACGGTGGTATCAGGTTGCAAGAGCGCCGCACCATATTTCGGAAAATATTCTTCCATCGCAGAGCCCAAGTGAGAAAACTAGTGAGCATCGTTATGTTTTTGCTTGCTTATCAGAACATGTGGCCCTTCAGCATTGCAACATGTATGTGTTGGCAAACGGGGGATTATGTTTCGTAGCTTAAAGGCTGGTCGGGGAACTGATAATGAGAGAGAAGATTGCGCACAAATTCATTGCGTTACGACGAAGAAACGTGTTACTGTTGATCTGTTACTGTTACTGTAACAGAAACGCGTTACTGTTACTGTTGAAAAAAGAGGAACGCAAGTGGTTTTGAAAATGCTGTATTGAATGACGCAGTTAATGACAAGTGAAATGGGCCGATTCCTTCGGAAATAGGAAGAACTGGAAGAGAGCATAGCTATTTTAAATCTAGGCCGATCGAGTAGGAAGGAAGGGAGTATGGTCTTCAACGCTATGTGCGAGAGAATATCGTCATTTTTCTAGCTAAAATGACGCGCTTGTTTGTTACCGCAGAAGCAGGCACATTATTAATCAGACAACTCTTAGTGTTAAGTGGAAGCCCACAGGGTAGATGGGACCTCCCCCCCCCCCCCCGCACCTGTTACCAGGAGCGGTCATGCCCGCGGGGAAATCGAGGAATGTACGTCGAGGCGTGACGCCCGCGCTTAAGGTGAGCTGCGGCACTAATCCTTTCTGTTCCGACGCGTGGCAATCGGTGGATCGAATGCGCATGCAGCGAGCTGCGTACGCGGAGTCACGCGCCCAGCATGTTCCAGGAGGAGCGAGATCCACTGGGCTCGGACCTGTAAGCCCTGGACTCCGCCCACTTGTACATACGATGCTATTGCTTTGCTATTGGTTCAAATTGGGCGAGAGCCGGTTTACTAAAGCTCCGCCCAATTATTGAAGGGGTTAAAACACGCTGTAAAGAATGACTTGGGACGAGCGCGCCGAGTCTCATGCTCGGCCGTTTTTAACAACCTTTTTCAAACAGCCTTTCTTTAGACTGCCTTGTCATCACTGCCTTGTATTTCGGTCCCGTCTTTAATAAATGAGTTTTGTTCTAAGAAGTTGAAATTGCTGCCCCAACCGGCAACGTGTCGCCGGACGAGCGGACGAAGACCCATAGTTCTCTTCGTACTGCTAACCGCCGTTCCCCTCAGTAGGAGTGCAGGAAAGTTTAACTGGTGCCGTGACCAGGATCGTCTGAGCGGCTTCCTGCACAGCGGTTGAAGGCAGTACCTTCCGGAAGGTGGACGGGCACAACATCTTGGTGAGAAGCCCCGGGGTCCAAGGTCCAAGTGAGGCGATACGCTGGTGCAAGGCCTCGGAGTCAAAGCGCCACCAGCTGAACGTGGTCAGCGGAAAGACAGGCACCGACCCAGTGCAGCACGAACAAGAAGTCTGCGGAACACAGGTGGGCCCTTTCCCGTTTTCTCCGGGAACGCGATGTCAGTCACTACCCGAGCACAGAAGCTGCGCGTGGGAAGTCAAAACGCTAGTGACACGGACTCTGACGGGGAAGACACGGAGAACGTGACGATTATGAATGGGCAGAGCGCTAACACCCCGCCGAGTGACAGCAGCCAGAGTAGCACGCGCTTGAGGGAGCAGGAGCTCGAGATTGAAGCTCTTAGGCTAAAAATTCAGCTCCAGACGCTGATTCAGAGAGGTCAGAGCACCTCGGGAAATGGCAGCAGAAGGGAAAAATTGGGTCGGCACGCGGATGATCTAAGGGCAGTCCTCGCGCCAATGCCACAGTCGGAAGACCTCTTTGCTGCATGGTTCAAAAGTGCCGAAAATATGATAAGGGCCCGCGAGATCCCGAATGACATCGCGGGGCCCTTTCTGAATGCCCTTCCTGAATGAAATAACTCGGGCACTCGTGGCTAACCAGTCGGTCGACACGGTAATGAGTTTCGAGGAAATTCGGGAGCTAGTACTCGCGGAGCTCAGATTAACTGCTGAAGAATACAAGCGGAGGTTCTACACTTGTAGAAAAGATGCCGAAAGCTGGGGTCAGTTTGTCACCCAATTGGACGTAACGCTTGAATACTACTTGCAAAGTAGGAAAGTGAGAACATTAGAGGACGTTCGGGCCTTAATGGTGGCAGACCGCGCTAAGCAGACTATGCCGGACAAAATGCGCGAGTACATTCTCGAACAGGAGACAGATAAGTGGTTGAAACCCAAGGAGCTTGCGCAACTTGCCGAACAATATGAAGATAGTAGGCGTGGGCGCCATCAAGGGGCTGCAGAGGAGCCGAAAAAGTATGAGGCAAAGCCGCGCGAGCCACGGAACCAAGCAAATCGATCCAAGGACGAGCACAGGGAACCGCCAAAATGCTATGGCTGTGGTAAATTCGGCCACGTGCAGTGGAACTGCCCACAGAAGAGGCCCAATGTGATGTCTGGTAATGAGCTAGGTCGTCACCAGCAGGACGCAAAGATGACAGCGAGAGCCGCGGTCGAATCCGTAACGCGAGCTGAGGTTATGTATGGGCGCGTCCCTCAAGGCCCATTAAGCATCCTTCAAAAGACATGGACAGGGAACTGGACGCCACCTACGGGCCTAAATAAGGCTACGTCAGAGTATCTGATCAAGCTGCGGCAGCAAATGGCTGAAGTAGCAGAGAAGGTAGATCACCAAATCAAGCAGCTGCAGAAAGCGTAGCGGAGAAATACAATACAAGGGCATGGGCCAAAGGGTTCTGTGAGGGTGAGGAAGTCCTCGTGTTAGATACGAACCAGCAGAACAAGATGCGACCTAAATGGGTGGGCCCAGCAACGATTAAAGAGCATAGACGACCCGATAGCTATGTTGTCAAGTTCAGAGATGGTTCTGAGCGGTGGGTGCACGCCAATAGACTAGGAAAGTATTACGCCAGAGTGAACAACGTAGGCGTAATTTCTGAGTCTGACGCAGAGTTTGGGGATATAAAAGGTGTTCCGGAATTGCATAGTGGGAGTTGCACCTTTGAATCCACACTACATGAGCCCACACATCTGACCCAGGAACAAATCAGGGAGCCGCCTGTGCTAGGTAGATGGATCCGACATCGCGGGCCAAGGAACGTACGGGACGGTGACCAAACCTGAGTGTGTGTGTGTGTGAGTGCTTGTGGACTGCCATCTCAAGTGCATTAATGATGGACTCCTTGTGTGATGTGTGTTTCGACTGTTATTTGATCGCAAAGAGAAAAGATGTAAATTTAAGTGTAGATGCATGCAACAAGATATTCTTGTGAACATACTCTTTTCGCTATTGCCATAAGTAGGATGTGAAGTGCCCCTCCTTGTTTTTTTTTTGTGTGCTGGTACAGCAGCCAGTGGGGGCCCGGACCCTTGTGCTTTCGCGCGTTTTATATATTGTTGAAGGCCGCATCCTTGGTGCTATTGTGGGTTTCAGTATGTTGTGTGTACAGCAAGTGTCCCCCCAACATTCTTGGTGGGGAGGTGTTAAGTGGAAGCCCACAGGGTCGATGGGACCTCCCCCCCCCCCCCCCCGCACCTGTTACCAGGAGCGGTCATGCCCGCGGAGAAATCGAGGAATGTACGTCGAGGCGTGACGCCCGAGCTTAGGGTGAGCTGCGGCACTAATCCTTTCTGTTCCGGCGCGTGGCAATCGGTGGATCGAATGCGCATGCAGCGAGCTGCGTACGCGGAGTCACGCGCCCAGCACGTTCCAAGAGGAGCGAGATCCACTCGGCTCGGACCTGTAAGCCCTGGGCTCCGCCCACTTGTACATACGATGCTATTTCTTTGCTATTGGTTCAAACTGGGCGAGAGCCGGTTTACTAAAGCTCCGCCCAATTATCGAAGGGGTTAAAACCCGCTGTAAAGAATGACTTGGAACGAGCGCGCCGAGTCTCAAGCTCGGCCGTTTTTAACAGCCTTTTTTAAACAGCCTTTCTTTAAACTGCCTTTTCTTTAAACTGCCTTGTCATCACTGCCTTGTATTTCGGTCCCGTCTTTAATAAATAAGTTTAGTTCTAAGAAGCTGGAATTGCTGCCCCAACCGGCAACGTGTCGCCGGACAAGCGGAAGAAGACCCATAGTGCTCTTCGTACTGCTAACCGCCGTTCCCCTCATTAGGAGGGCAGGAAAGTTTAACTCTTAGGGCATACGGCAGAAGACGATGCATGGTGCTAGTGGAATGCCCTTTCACCCTCCTACGTTTTTGAATACGCCCAAGCCCAGGATGTCTGGAGAAATGCTTCTAGTCGGGCATTATTAATGCGGACGCCGCTCCCTGTCTTACTGTGATGGAATTGGACGGCCCCGAATGTTCACTGATTTTGACGCTATTCACGGTACAGACGTTGTGGCAGCTCAACAGCCCACTGAGCGGCACTGACATGCAGAAAAGTGATGTTTCCAATAGCCCGATAGCGAGGAAAAACTGATGGCTCGGTCCGTGTTAGCGCAGAACGAGAAAGTGAAAAAAGTGGCAGCTAAAGATATCCTGTTCTTCAAATGTATCTAACATGAAACCGGTACCACTTACGAATATCGCTGTGAGATATATTTCGTCCGAATCATTCCCTTTTTATCCTAACTTCAAATCTGAGTGCTAGTCACAGTCCTTAGGGAAACGTTCAAGGGAATACGACGGGCACCAATATCGTCTAATTTGTTGGCGAGCCCTTCCTCTTTTTTTATCAGGGACGGGAGCCAAACCTTTTTGCTGGATGACGTGTAGATGACAGGATGACTTGGACTAAAGGAACAATGAGCACAGCTGCGTCCAAATTTGTTTACTATTAAAATAGATTCTCTGTGGCTCTTTCATGCGGCTGGGGTGGTACAGTAAGGCTGCAGTACACGAGGCCGCCACAGAGATTCGAGCTCCCATCGTTTTTAAAAACAGCCGAGTTGCAACCAATTTTAGAAAGCAGAAGTAAATAAAAAGCGGAGTGAAATAGTAGCTTGACAATAGTAGAAAATAAGTCGGCTGATTCATTCTTAAAAGGGCCCGTCGGGAGTTATACTATTGGTGACAACTGGCATCCCACCGACTCCACCCCCCCTCCCCTCCTCCCCCTTCATTTCCCAGCTGCTCCTTGCGATGCGGAGGATATCGGTTACCTGTCTGCCTTTAGACGGCGAGAAAATAATTAGGTGACACAGACAGTGGGCGATTATAATGGCTTCACCTTTGAGCATCAAGATAAGACCAGCGCAAAAAACCAAAAGGCAGTTGCACGTGTTTCTTCACGTCGTTTGTTTTCACTGGGTTGGTGTGTTGAACAACGAAACGTCGCACGCATGCAGTGATTGTACTGTCTTCCAAACGTGTGGACAGTTGCTAGCCGTTTTGTACATACCTAAATTTATTTTTAACTTACTGCGGCGACATCATGCGTGTGCGTTCGGCTACGCTGTAAATCCGGCTTTATTGCCACCTAATCAGTGGTTGTTCTGTTTCGTTTTTCGCTCTGACACTCTGCTGCTCCTTGCACTTGGTAATAGATATGACCAGTTATATTGGTAAGAGTTTTGTCACCTCTTATTCAGCGGATTCAGTGATGTGCACACGCAAAGAAGGCGAAAATGATGTCCTCAATGCCTGGAAGAAACTTCCAATGCTATATAGATTACAGGCCTAAAAACTTATCACAAGCTTTTAGTCTGTGTTTCGCTAAGAAAACACAGGAATGAAAATGCAACTGTTGCCAACCTCCACAAAAAATAAAAATATCCAGAAAAAGAAGCGGGCAGCAAAATTATCGTGCCCAGTTCACGATCGGAGCGGCGTTAAGGATGGCGAGGAAAGCAAATGCGAATGCAAGGCAGTTAGGTCTCAATTCGTGTCCTCTAAAATAAGTGGTTGGAGCTCAGCTTCACGCGCCGCATCGCGGAATTTGCATGGCTGTCATGCTTCGGGTAGTGGAGAAAGAGAGAGAGAGATTAACTTTATTTTTAAGTTTCCTGCCGTATGCCCACAAAATGTGAGAGGAAATGATGAGTTCAAGGACATGCTTTACTTCGCTTTTTGGGGCGACTTCCGTTTTGCCGCCTCGTTTTTTAATCTTTTTCGTTCAGACTACTTATACTTGGAGTAATCCTCTTTCTACCACTTCGCTCAAGCAAAACACTAGTCTGTAAAACGCTTCGTGCACTGTCCTGCAACTGTCTTTCGGAAAAAGTGGACCCGCGCTAAGAGCTATTAACGTTGGCTCGCGAAAAGCGGAACGAAATGATTCAGCTTGGCTCGGCGCGTGGAACTTTTTAAGCGCTGTTCCCGTTTCCCACTGCAGTGAAATAGAGATATTACGACGCGCCATTCCCCTGCAACTCAGTTCTTTTTTGCCTTTGAAATGGTCAAATAAATCAGACACCCATAATGGCAACAACAAAATAGGAGCCTTCATGAATTAGAAAACAAAATCCCTTTCTCAGGAATGAAGCTTAAAGGGGCTGATTTACGTCTTCCCTTAAGTGCGCACTGTGACTGCGTGGAGAAGCGGCCCCAGGTGCGCACTTGTCCTTAATGTGTCGCTAGCCTCTTAAGGCCTTTTCATGATCTGGCGTCTGGGGAAGTTCAAGAGCTTCCGCGTCTCAGGAGCCCTGTTGCTGCACAGCGAACTCAGTTTCTTTCATTGCGCATGCATGCGGAAACGCTGGACCGCCGCGGTCAGTTCTGTAGGTGCGGAGTACTCAATGCGTACGCTTGCATGATTAAGTGCGGACCTCCCGGGCCACACACTTTATCAGCCCCGGAAGTGAGACTGGTGCCTTGTTTCGCCAGCAGCTGGGGCCTCCTATGCCGAGTGCTTGAGTTAGAGCCTGCCTGATTTGCATTTCTCTACGAAGTCGCGCTTTTCTTTATTGTAGAATATTCTTGAGACCGTACCCCGAAATTCCCTGTACTTTAACAGAAGGAGCAGTCAGAACTTTAAGAAGCATCGGCTGCAAGATATCACTCATTAGCCGTAGGTTTTCTTCACAAGCTCTACAAACGTAAAAAGTGAAGGCTGGTGACATCGACGATTTAGAGCTGGTCCCACTCTCTTGAGAGTGCCGCCGCTAACTAACTTATTAATAATAATAATAATAATAATAATAATAATAATAATAATAATAATAATAATAATAATAATAATAATAATAATAATAATAATAATAATAAAAATAATAATAATAAGTATTATTATTGATATTAAAATTAATAATTAATATTATAATTAAGTTAGCTAGCGGCGGCACTCTCAAGAGAGTGGGACCAGCCCTATATCGTCGATGTCACCAGCTTTCACTTTGACGTTTGTAGAGCTTGTGAAGAAAACGTACGGCTAATGAGTGATATCTTGCAGCCGATGCTTCTTAAAGTTCTGACTGCTCCTTCTGTTAAAGTACAGGGAAGGCCAAGCGATGGTTATAAAAGACCAACAGAGTGAAGCTGCAATGTTTTCGATAAGATAACCAGTAGGCCCAGTTCAGTCTCCTTGAGAAAAGTCCTTTTCGCATTAGTTTTCTCTCCAGGTTTCTTTTATTATATCATGCCATTGGCATCTAGACTCTGCGTCATCGCAGAGCAGGGTTTGCGTAGGTGGTCTCTGCTCGTTAATGAACGCAAGAATTTCAGCTACAGTGGCACTTTCTGCGGGAGAGAAATCTAGCATTTGTTTCCAATAATCGAAGGTACAGTGCTTTTTGTCTTTGTGTCAAAGTTACATGTATAAGACGAACTAATAAAACAATCTCTTTCTGTCCTTAACCAGCAGGTCAGCCCCATTAGCGACTTGATGTTAAAACTAACAACCCTTCTGTGTACTAATTCCCCCAGCCGCTTGTAATACAGGGCAGCGAATGGCCGATGGTATTGATGGAAGAAAATATTTACTCTTCGCTTGTAGCTATGTCATGCCATAAATCAGTGTCATGAATAGAATCATACAGGGACTCAAAGAGATTGAAATGATAATTTTATCGCCGTACGGCAAACAAAATAATGAAACAAAAGAGAAGTGTGAACGAAAAAAGGAGCAAATATCACGTGAACGGCGGCTGTGTAAATGTAATATTCGTTCGATGTGGAAGAGACCAAAGAAACGGTACATTTGGATGCCAGCCAAGAGAGAGGATAATGTATGGCTCATTCAGCTCTTCGGCCAATTGGATCGCACTCGCCTTATGAGGTAGTGTGACGTAACGTCATGGCAAAGACTAAACCTTCTGATTTTTAAAAGCAGACCAAAGCTTCAGGAATAAAACAGACGTGTTAAATTAGTCTACATTTCTTCAAAAAGATAACAAATTTAATTTTTACATATACAAATATATCCCTGCACCAGGACACTTTGCCATTAAAAACCGACAAAAATACAGCTTGATGATGCGATATCACGCTATTTTACGGCATCTACCTGAAGCCCAAAATAAAAAAAAAGCTCCAGTTCAGACCTGCCGCGGTGGCTCAGTGGTTTGGGCGCTCAGTTCCAGAGCCGGAGTTCTCAGGTTCCAACCCGGCCGCTGCGGCCGCGTTTCGATGGAGGCGAAACACAAAAGTCGCCCGTGTGCTGTGCGATGTCAGTGCACGCTAAAGATCTCGAAGTGCTGAAAACTATTCCGGAACCCTCCACCACTGCACCTATTTTTTCTCTCTCACCTTCCTCTTTTTATTTACTGTGCGGTTCGGGTGCCCACCGAGATGCGGGACAATTACTGCGCCATTTCCTTTCCTCAAAAACCAAATTTATTTTGTTTTCTTTTGCCAGTTCAGGAATGGAAGTGCAGAGCAAAAGGCAGAAGCGATGGAATAGGATAGGAAAACGTTTTTTGTCCAACAGAAATAGGGTATCCAGAGGGCTACCCGCCTTGATGACGGCCGAAAGGTCTTGAGTGTCCGCGGCGGCTTCGCCCGTCGGACGAGTTGTAGCAGAGTCGCCGGGTCGGAGCTCACAAGTAAGGCCTCCCATTGGTCTTTCGTCTTTATGCCTCGTGCCTCCCTGGGGGCATGAGGACATTCCCATATTATGTGGTCTATAGTAGGATACAACTTAAAAAAAAAACAGCAGTTGCTAACACTGGGACACGGTCCGCGGCGTACTGTATTACTCCGCTGACCGATTGCAATAGTAAACGAAATCAACTGTATAATGTTTGACTATATTAAACAAGTCTGGTAACAAAATTCTAGATCCTATAATATTTTTTCTTGTGATTAGTTTTTTGTTCACGTCACAAGAAAAATTTCAACAGCGGTGTACTTTTTTTGACGTGGAGGGATTCTGTGCACAGGTCCTAAATATGGCCGGAGCTTCACTGCAGACTTAAGTTGTATCCGACTATAATTTTGCACTAAGCAGTTTGCGCATTTTTCTGAAAATAGGCCTCGGCACATGAGACTCCAGAGTGCCGTGTTTGGAAAGGCGTAAGTTTGCAGCAGACGCCAGCTGATGGCTTGGTGTCTGGTCAAGGATCTATCCGCTGGAGAAAGTGTAGCTCGTTGGAAACGATAGTGCTGTGTAATTTCTCTGTATGCCACCATGCGATTCCTGTCTGTGAAGACACCCTCGCTCGGGCCCGCCCGGAAGTAAAAGCTTCGGGAGAACTCGTGGGCCGTCTCATTGCCAGGCAGGGATGCATGTGCTGGTGTCCAGACGCGTAATTTTTCCCGACCACGGAGCTGCGTTTCGATGGAGGCGAAACGCAAAGGTACCCGTGTGTTGTGCGATATCAGTGCACGTTAAGTAACCCCAGGTCGTAGAAAAGTAATTATTCCGGAGCCCTCCACTACGGCAACTCTTTCTTCCTTTATTCTCTCAGTCCCTCCTTTATCCCTTCGTTTACGGCGCGGTTCAGGTGTCCGCTGATATGTGAGATAGATACTGCGCCATTTCCTTTCCCCCAAAATTAATTTTCAATTTTCTACACTCGTCCATGTAAAAGATCTGCTCAACAGCAAGCACCCTACTCTGCAAAGCAATTTGCACCCTTAAGGGTGCATTAACTCATCTAAAACACGCAACCTTGCACGCTCTCAAAACTCTCAAAAGGGTGCGAAGCATGGCTTTCACAGCAGTATAGTGAGATGTGACAGTTATAGCTGCACACTTTTTGCTACTGCTTTACGGTTTGTTCTGATTGCTTTAAAAGACGGTGGTATTTTTTTTTTGCGTGCAGTTTCAGAGCGAAGCTGAAGCGTCCCTACAAAGAGCTGCCGACGAGCTAACTACTCGGCAGGACTGCGGACTTCCGGACTATTATTACAATAGCCAGTTGTGTCTTTCACGGCGTGTCTGAACCTTTTTGCGGTGGAACCACTTTTACAATCAATATCTGACTAATGCTGCCGCCGTGATATCTTGCTCTATATTCGAAAACGAAGAAAGATCTTGCTCAAGGGGGCTAACCTTCGGCAAACCCGCTATCACCGCAGCACGAAGCTAGCATGTTCCATGTATTTATGCCGGGCGAACACAAATACGTATCAGAGTCCCTAGGATGATTCGCACGAAAATACTGACCTGAAAGATCTCAGCGCAGAAGACACTACTACTACGCGTGATACTTACTTGCCCATGACACGCATGCTTTCTCCACGTTTGTATAAGCCATTTGACCGAGCCCTCATTTGGAGTCAGGGATGGTTTGCAGTTCAGCTAAAATAATTCAGCTATTAATCACATTATGGTTGCGCAAATCTCAGTCATAGTTGCCTGCATACAAGCTGTAGCTTTCCTTTATTGGAAAGTTCGAATAGCTCGCATCAATTTTAAAAAAAACGTGGGATTGAACAGATGGGAAAGTTGTTCAAAAAGTCTAAGAGCACCCTTACACTCTCATGCACCCTTGCATTCGTACAGTTTTAAGGAACACATTCGTGCATCAACGGTCCTGGCATGCTCAGCGCACCCTTCTTCAAAGAAAGAAAAATAACGGTGTTAAAAAGACGCTTTCAGTAGTATTACGCTTTTAAAGGTGCATTTTTTTTACTGTTATAGCGCATTATTATTGCAGCTAAGACGTGAAAAAGTCATTCAATTTGTTCCTTGGCAAATTTTTTGTGCTATATTTTCTGCTTGAACTGCAAGTAAAGCAAAACTCGGAAGCTAGATGCACAAAGCCCAGAGTTCCATAGAGGGCGTCTAACCTTTAAGTTGTGCTGGACGAGTACAGTAGTTCTTGTCCCTTAGTGGGCTCTGTGTCCACTTTGGTCGAAGGGGCAGCTTTAGCAAGGGAGTAGTAGCAATAAAGGTTGAATGTCAGACAGTAACTTCGGGGAATGCACAAAGTTCGCTTGTGTCCAATCAAGGGACTGCTTTCGCAGTTGTCACTGCATACAAACTGGGCGTCCTCAGTCAGGCAGATTAGGACTCAAGCGCCAAATTGGTGGAACGAAAGAAGCCAAACGACATTTAACGCAAGCATTCTTTCAGTCAAGGAATTCTGGGGGTGAAAAACAACAAACTGAACTGCGAAAAAAGTAGGCAAGGCTTGTGATTCTTGTCTTGGTAAACTCAAAAGTGGCCATCGACGGCTATGCACAATTTTTGGCTGCATGTTTGTTATAACTATACAAACAAGAAGCAACGAACGTACGTGCTGACTAAATTGTGCGTCTACTCTTGGGATAAATTCTAGTCAAGCCCAAAGAAAGGAAGTATTCTGGGGGCTAGAAGCAGTTCTAGATGTCAGCATGTTCGCCGTAATTGAAAAGCGCATCCAACAACTTCTTCGTGTACGTGTAGGCACCGTCGCATGCGTTTCTTCGTGGAAGTTTATCCGTATAGGTGTCGCGGTATTTAACAGCTAATGCGACGGCCACTAAACAGAGTGTCGAAGGAATGCTGTAACCATGTGAACTGGAAGGCTTAACCTCTCTTCAACTGCCTGCAGGACACTGGTGTAGCAATTGGGAAGCCCCGGAAACTCCTGTGGCCCAGGTGGTGGTGGTGATGATGATGATACTGTTTCTAGTTCGAATCTCGTTGCTAAATAATTACTTCCAGTAGCAAGGGTTTAGACCCAGTCAAGCAGACCTATTAGCCAGGACAGAGTTCGCACGCTCTGAACTCTATGTCTATTCACCCGCGATATATCATATCAGAGAGAACATATCACGGTACAATGAAACAGGAAGTAGCAACGAAAAGAAACATGGCGTGGCGTCATATCCTTGATCCTTTCTCATTAGCTGTCTATAGCGATAAATATCGGTAAAATTTGCGTCTACGCTCGGCAGAGGATATTTGGAGTGCAGACTGCGCAAGTGAGCGGTATTTACAGCATGTAACGCAATCTTTATATTGTAGTCAGCAGGCTGAAGTGCAGATAAGCAAGATAAAGCGTAAGCACACCATGTGTGTCGTCGTTCAGTGGATAACCGGCTGCGATATGAACTCTTTACTTAATCGATGACCTGCAGTCATCAGCGACTGAGAAGATACACACCTTAAGAGTGGTCGGTCTTGCGACAGCAGTGTGCGCTGTGAGCGCTGAAGAGTTCCGTGGAAAGAAACACAGTGGCGTTATAGATACGTTGTAACAAAATTCGAATAAAGTCATAGAAAAGTGGTGCGCAAGAAGAAAGAGCTTATACGCAATCATAACACATTCAAACTGGAAGGAACCCTTCATGCAGTTCTAGTGGACGATGCAAGCGCCCGAGTATATTTGTGCATTCATACTAATATATTTTGTAGGATTTGAAACGAGCACATTTATTAAAATCAGCACACAAAAACAAAAGGTTCTGAACCCAGGTTAGAACCTTATGTGCAAACTCCAGTCACCATATTCAGACAAGGCTACGAGTCACTTATTTGAAAGCATTATAGATGGACTTGACAGTTACGTCCTGACCTTCTAACCAGAGGCCATCTGATTCTAGACTCCAAATTCTGTTATTCCCGACGACAGCTGCACAGCTTCAGAATGTTTCTGAGTAAAGCCATATCAAATCTTCTTACATAAGCTTTAAAATAATAAACTCAGACACTTATATCCGCGAATACTTTTTGATGCCGGCTGTTTGAATGCCGCCACGCTCTTTCAAAGTAACAAAAATAGCTAAAATTTAAAAGAGCTAGCTCTCATGGTATATTGTATCGTGATCACATGCGCAAACAAACTTTCTTAATAATAACACAGGGCTGACAGGTTTCAAAGTTGCTCCTCAACAGGCATATATGAACACCGGTGAGCACTTGATGTAGCTGCGTTAATGTTCATCGTAATAACCTTCCTTATTTAAAATTCCGGTCGAGACATTGGGTTCGAGCTCTGACATGTGTTCTTTTCTACAAGGCATAAGTCACCCCATAAAAACGTAAGCATCAAAATGGACGCAACTTCATCAGTCCGAACCACTCCTGCAGCGTAGCTCGCCACCGGCGCCATCTTTCATATTTTCGGCAATATCAGGTTTCAGATTAAAAGGCCTCAGGAAGGTTCTTGATCAAAGCGATGCAAGATCTTCGCACACCATTTTAAGCAGCATACATAAGAGTACATAATACCGGGAAGCATTCTCGATATCTGTCCATGTTACGGCGCTATACAGTTTCAAATTCTGAGAAATTAGGCGAAATTTGGCCCTCTGCCGTAGACAGCATCGCATAATATTCAAGCGCGCTGGGAAGCTCGTGTATAAACAGCACAGAACTGAAACTTGGGCACATTTCTCAGCCAAGTGTATATTATACAATTCCCTGCAGCAGTTTTTGTAGGTGCTTTTGTTCACGTTATACGATTTTTTGTACCCCTTCCCTTTCAGTTACGCTCCCTGCCGCCGCCACTGGCGGCAGACGGCGCAAGTCGTAGATGTCCCGGAAAGCTGGGCAACAAAATAAGCGCCGCTGAAAACCCTTTTGCAGTGCATGTTTCGTCATTTCATTTTGTAATCTATTACGACGACCAATAAATTAACTGTGGTTCAACTCGGCTGAACCTAGTAAGAGGAGCGAAAACTCAGTTAAGCACGGTTAGATATTGTTTAGCTTTTATTAAACTTTATTGCATATCAATGGCTTGGCGTTGCACTTTATTAATGTGAAGACTGTCTTTGATCCGTGATGTATTTTGCCACTGTTTCAGTTTCGTTCACGACTAGGTCACAACCCGGTGAGAACCATTAGGCCAGGCCTACAGCTCTGTGCTTTTTTATTTGCCACGCGCGTCTGGCTCTCTCTTTTGCCAATCCAATCTGACGCCTTTCGAGATCGTAAACAACAGGTCCCGCTTGACGGCGAATATGCATCGTCGAATCACTAGTTCCGGCACGTTGCTCATCCATTACTTTGTGTGAAGGTTAGCTAAGGCCACACACTTTTACGTATCGCACATCACGCGATTTGGGGTAGTTGCGAGAGTACCGTCGGCTCCGCATACGCAGTTGTGGGGAGGCGCAGCAAGTCACGCGATTCGACAGTTGCGAGGCGAGCGAGCGCCCTCGGCTCAACGCGCGCAGCTGTAGCGAGGCGTGGCGAGTCACGTGGCGTGACGTCATAGCCAAGCGCCTCCTCCTCTTGATTTGAACGTCAACTTTCATTGCCACATGACCTTCAGATTTGTGTGGGAAAAGTAGATTTTCGGCTCTAAATGTTCAGCGGTTGTTTTCTGCTCCCCAGGACGACGATGCTCGGCATGACGCTATTGGCTGACGCTCGTGCAGACGAGTGCAGCGCCTTCACGTCAAAGCTTTAGCCCCGCCCTCCACTCGCCTGCACGTGCTTGCGCGAAGTTAATCCACATAAGTAAATTCTCCGTTCTTGTCGCACGTCTGTAGTGCAAACTTCTGAAAAAACTTTTTTTTTTGGCGATTACTTTCCAGTTGAACTTGAGAAGCACCTCAATTATAAATAGGGAAGCACCTCAATTGAGGAATCACCTCAATTCTAGCCAACGAGCGCTAGCGAAGAGCCTTCTTCTCATTTAGAATTAGCTCTCCAGGAAGAACACTGGCAACGACTTTGTCTTTTTTTCCTCCACGTGCAGATCGGAAGCCATGCGATCTCTTTCGACAGGGTAAACATTTGCTCACGTGGTTATTTTTCTCCTTCCATCTGTATATCTTCAATTTCTTGCAATGTTGTTTTTTAAAGGAGGTTTCTCACTATTTCATCCAGCAAAGCCAGCAGCCGAGTACTTTCTTCTCTGCTGCGCGGATCGTCTAGAGATATAGAGTCCTTGCTCGTTGAAGGTTAGCAACGCGGCGAACTGCCTTTGTTGACTAAGAGAGAGGGTACGAGGCGAAGAAGGTTTCAATTTACTGGAGGAATCATTCGGATTTCCCCTTTCTTCCTGTCTTTCCGGAAGCATTTTCGCGCCGTTTCTGCGCTTGCCTGTGTTGCTCGCAGGTATTGGATATTGGCTGAAGCGTAAACAAAGCCGAAAGGATGGTTTCAGTGCTTTGTCGGCAGAAAGCTGTGGAGTGTGGAGAAGCTCGAGCGCCGCTTTCGGGGCTTTCCATACGGCAGTATACTGGATATAGCCTGTTATTGATGCAAGAGTATTATACAGATCATCGGCAACGAAACCCAATCGATGACCAGAAAAAATGGCCCTCGTAGCAATGCAAAGAAGAATAAACTTTCTTCAGAGGCTGAGGAGAATTGAACTCCGGAGTTTTAAAGTGCGAGGCGAACACGCAATTCATAGTCCACAAAACCGCGTTACTTCCTTGGCGAACAAGGGTGGACGTAATGTGTGCGTTGCCTTAGGACTCTATGCTATCAGTAAGTGTGTCGTTAGAAAGTAAAAATAAAATAAAAACGAAAGGGATTAAAAACAACGTTTTAGCAATCAAAGCACATGCCCATTCTCCTAATCCTTCATTAATTCCATATCCCTCAGGAAAATATTTAGCATTATAAAAAGATAGAGAAGCCGAAATTTTAGACTTCGTATTTTTTTGCTGATAACAGTGGGCAGGACATCAGCTATGATGCAACCGAGATAGATTCCCAATAATGTTTGAAATGTACAAATGACTTTTTTCGCGCCTTCAGTCTCGATTCTGGCTTCGCCGGCAATGACACAGAAACCGATCACGAAGTATCTAATACTGCCACGTGCGCTCACAAAACAGAGTGCGTAATCGGCGCTGTCGTTGGTTGGAATTAAGCACTTGGATTTCCATCAGCAATTGCTTTCATGATTTGAATCGAATGAATGCTTTTACTATATTCCAAGGCTTCACTCATGCGGCAGAATTTTTCGGGAGGGATAAGATCGATGGTGGTTTCTGCACGGTGGATGTAAAAAGGGAGGATTTTGGAGGGTGGCGGTGCGTGTGTATGTAGCCTCCTACCAAGGGTGTGGCTGACGGGTTCATTAGGGTAGCTGGATTTCCCACCGCGTCTTTGTATTCCATGTCGGATGCTCTTTTCATTCAGATGCTGCGTTGGCTTCTAGTTGGTGAATGCAGTGTAGAAAGAGAACGTACGTGAGTTCGTGGTGGGTGCAACTTCTGGAGGGTAGAGCTAAGTGGGTGGAAGGTGGATGGTGCTTCTAGAGGCAGGAGCTGGGCGAGGATCGAGTGGGAGGTTGGATCGAGGATGCCGCTGGGTGCACGGGAGGTGGCTGGAACTTCTAGATCAAGAAGTACTCACAGCCACACTCGAGTGTGGCTGTGGGAAATGCATCTGGAGCTTAGGCTGGACTTCAGTAGTCATCATCCTTCACAGGGGATGATTCTGAACTGCTTTCGCATTGACAGCTTTGCAGCCTTTACACGACGCCTGTCACCGAGCGTGCCTAGAGGCATGCGCATATGCGCTCTGCCGGAACCACACCGAGCGTGCGTATAGGTGATGAAGCATGGAAACGAAAGGTGCTATCATTCAGGAGCGCGCCTCTCTGAACTAAAATACTGTCAAGCTTTTGCTGCAACTCGACGGATGGTCGGCGCTAGTTTCTGGTCGAGCAGTAGAACAATCGCAGCGCCGCCTGAAAAGATTAGGTTTTTTATCAGCGATACCGAACATTGCCACACATTATCGGAGCGTCTAGTCGATTGGGTGGTCACCGCTCACGCATTCTCACCTCCTCCATTCTCACGCCTCTGGCCCGTTTCACATGCTGCGACTGGACCGAAAATATCCGGTGTAGTCGGTGAGGCCGCAATGCGATTTTTGGTCACTGCTTTCACGTCCGACACCGACACAACGAATTCGGTAGCAGGAACAGGCAAGGTTCCTTGAACATCACACAGAATGTGTTGATGATTTTATGACCAGCGTATTTTTATATGCAAGGCATTATTCCGAATGTTTTGATTAGAATAAACAGATTTGCTTCCACCGGGGTAATAGTTCCCACGTGACCGCACGTCGCACGCAGTCTCGGAGCTCCCCATTGGTCAGTCGCAGAGCGAACACACCGACAATGTGACTGAATACCAACCGGACGGAACTCGATCGCAAGCCGTCTGCGACTAGACCGACGGCTCTCCCCAATCGCAGACCGACAGAATTCGCAGTGTCGCAGACGAAATTCGCATGCATGTGAAACGGGCCTCAGTCGTTCTGGACGGCTGGACATGCGCAGTCGCACGCACACGTTTCTACAATCTTTTCCGCGCCAACCACAGCCATAACATCAGCGACAGAGTTATAGCTAGATAGTAAACCATTGACAACTCTCCTTAGAGCGGCCCCCACATTTTTTTTTATAAACTCCCCCCGTCTGTTCGTTGTTTTGCTCCTAGTTAGTGTGTGCAAATATAATCCTGACGTTTGAGTCGCTTCCACGCCGTGTGGGGTAGTAGTAGGGGTTTGTTCAAAATAATAAAAAGGAAGGAAAAGATTTTTGCTAGACCCGGCATGTGCCGTCGATACTGAAGCACATGAGCTGGGGCAGCGGAAATAAAGGGTAGCAGGCAGAATGGAGAAATGAAATGAAAGAGGTGAGGGGACAGGAAGGGAGGTACTCTATACTAGTATTCTATTTACAAATTAACATATGTACAGATCGGGCGCGCCGAATGTTCTTGAACGAAAAAATAGCTGTGGTTTAAACTTTGGTTAACCCTAGTGAGAAGCGAAAGATTCCTTTGCATGGCTACGTTCTCAAATGCCACACACTCTGCCGAACGGATTTTCTGTAAAGCGTCGATGAAATGCCCAATGCCCGATGGGGCAGTTGCCACCTGCCATGGTGGGCAGATTGTGATACCGTCAGTAGGTCACATGACCTGCCACGTGACACCTGACATGACACCTAGTGACACCAGTCATGTGACTGCACTGACGCTGCTCTCTTCAAAAACCTAGCATAGTGAAACTTTCGCTTCAGAAAGAAAGAGCGCGCGCGCGCAGGTCACACTGTAAAGTACAGCTGGAGTGGAGCGTCCAGCTGATGATCGTCCATGGTAGCACACGCGGAGTGTTCCGCCACTGCGCGTCACTGCATGGCGGAAAACAGGCCGGACGACAAGCCCGTCTGTCAGAGGAATTCACAGAGGCAGTCTGGCGTCGTGGCTTGCAAGCAATGATTAGATAGAAACGGTGTAACACACACAGTCCTGCATGCTGCCTCCGGCAACCAAATGTTTTCCATTGCATATCCAATCAGACAGAAAGCTTCGCGAAGTTCATTTTAGGATTGGCGTTCTGCCCCAAGGTTGGTGTCATGTTAGTATAAAGTTCCCCTTAGGTAAACTGACATTCCTGAGAACGGCAGCTAAAAGAATCTCATGCTTAAACCACGTCTCATCTTAATGTCAAGTGAGTTGCATCCGTAGCACGAGTCTAATTAAGCCAAAAAGGTTCCTCCCTTTCGCTTTTGGCCGCCATGTCAGCGAGTTCTTTAAGAAGTATCGAACAAGATCGCAGGCCATTCAGCTGGGTTCTATATACTTGGGAACTACGTTTTCGAATAATTGGGCCTTATAAAATATTTTGTTTTCTGTGAACCATGAACGGGCAGGAAAAGAAAAAAAAAGGCATCACTGACCTCCACGATCATTTATTAGCTGCTACTGTAGTAAGAATAACATGGTGCTTGACAGCTGCATAAAGATTTCAAGGACTAACCAGTCAATGAAGAACTGCCCTTTTTACCGTATTTTTCAAGTTTCTTGGCAAAAACAATAACTTACACTTATAATGAAAAATAAAAACACGGAACGTGTTAGTGAAGTCTTAAAAAAATTATGAAAAGCTCCCAAAGCCTCTTGGAAAAACGCCCAACTGTAGTAGGTGACTGGAGAGCGCATCGGATAGAAAGATTGGGATCAGGACTAATTAATAAATCAGCGCTCAGAATTTGTAGCCGCAGGGCAAGGACAAGGAGTGGACAGCGTTTTTTTTTTGTCGATGATTGCAAGCACGTTTCTTCTGTGTTTACTGTGTCAAACGTTTTCGATTTGTGTTGTGCTAGGTTTGGTGGGAGGTAAGCAGCTGAGGTAGGGAAGCAATAGAGGGCAACACTTAATGCCGGCAAGAAAACGCGTGCAGGCAAAATCTCTCGAACGACACACCGTTACCATATAAATGCGATAGTTAAAAAAGCTCTCCTATTTTCTGGTTGGTGGCTATCCATTTTCTCTTCATTTAGATGTAGCTCCTAGACACACAAGCACGATCTTTGTACACGATTGATCGCTATTGCTTCTAAACATATATGTACGCTTCATTTTGAGCTCTCGTGGTTATCGGAAGCCCGGTAGCGCAAAGCGGACGTGTTCAAAAGGAATGCAAGTTTTCGTCCTAAGAATTGCAACAGCAGTTATTCCTCGAGTGAAAAGTAAAACTATAAAGAAGAACAAATAAGTTTGACACCTGTAGCAAAACGTCTGAAATATCCGAGTGACTGGAATTAAATTGAATATTAGGACGTGTAGCAATATGGTGAAATTTTTCGCAAAACAACATAAAGCATAGAATTGAGGTTCCCATGAGTACCATTAGAGAGAATTGCATAGTAGGCTCACTCCCATGCTTCAATGCTAACGAAATTCCTTTAACTTTGTTTCGAACTTTTCCGAGCGCGCAACCTTCTGAAAAGTACTCGGAAGAAAGAAAAAGTGACAAAAATGGAACCCCCGTGGCAAATGTCGAAAGGGGGCTCGTGTGACGATCGGTTTAATCACCCTTTGTAAGTATTTTAATTTTTCGGAAGGCAGTATAGCAACGAAAGGCGCGGCCGACGTCTCTTCAAACAGGCTCGATCTTAATAAAGAGGGAGAGGTGGAAGGATCGCCGCCCATGGGTAAAAGCACGACTGAATTCTGCAGAATCTGGACCTCTGCGCCGGGCACAAGCAGTTGATTACGATAGTGCAATTAGTGAGTTTACTTGCTTCTTTTTTTAGCAGAAGACAGAACTTGAACGGCTTTCTCATTCGGTCTAACTGAAGGCTCTAGAGAATCACTTCACGTATTAGTTTTCTACATGCTCATTCCTATGCATTTTGAGGTAAGGTTCTTCTTTCGGCTAACTTTTTTCTGTCCCTACTTTCTCTGAGAACATGCACGTGCGGCTTTTCGACCTCTGAACGGAAGGCTCGAGCATCGGCTTTTGGCGGAGGTCTTCACGACGGCACGTAGAGTACTTGTCAAGGGTTTTGCAATCGACCGTGATTTATGCACTGCTTAAAGTCGGGCTTCATCACAGAGGAGTCCCTCATGATTCGAGCACATAGGGAGGGGGAAATAAAGAGGAAGAGAGGACAAATGGCCTGGCGTGCTGCCCTTGCCTGTGTTATTGCTCAGATTTAGTTTAAACCCTTTGTGTGTTGGTCTAATACATAACAACGCATTAGATGCTGCATGTAGTCTGAACCGTAGCGCCTCTTATTCCTGGAGTTTCCTACACAAACTGTCACTACACCAGTGCCCTGTCGCGACCCGGGAAGAGAAAATCAAATTTTTTTAATTTTTCTTTACTGTTTACGCGTAATGTAGAATTTGGTGCTTCTTGTAAGCTGCGAAGTGATTGAGATTGCTCGTAATATTTTCTTCTCATTTCTATTGCAGGCGGAAGTAATATTGAAGTTTTTAACGTGCCAAAGACAAACATATGCATCACTATAAATTAGTAAAGCAGAATGTTTTGCGATGAAAGACTGTTATACAGAATGGGCGTTAACAAACAACAACAAGCAGCAGCAGCAGCCTGCAAATGTGGCTGCAGAAAGATTAACGCAGCACACAATTCTGCTAATTCAAATAATTGCGCTAAATTCATTTTTTAGGTGTGCCTTTGTCAGCGGCCCAATACTCATGATATGCATTTGTTTGCCGACTTGTAAACGTGTACAATGCGCTTATTTCCAGAGACTAGCAATTTAGAACGGAGGCAAAAGGACGAGCAGTTAAAGCGTTAGGTCTGCCCGGATAAGGTCACTTGTCATTGTTTCTTCGCTGTTTTTATGCAGTACGGGAAGCGAAAAATTCTGTTAAAGGACCTTGAGAGCAGTAATGTTAGTTAGTGAGCAGTGCAGTGCAGTGCGGTGCAGAATATTAGTCCTCACTAAAACTTGACAACGACTTTTCTTATCTGCGTACATCAGCTTCCTTTTTAACTACGACGTAACGCAAATCTATACACTTACTACTATTTACTTCATAGTATATTGTAGTATTTATATACTAAACTGTATACTATAAACTATTACATCATTCCTGTGTTGTTAAAATCTCCATTCCTCGGCCTACTCCAATAAGGTTCTCAGTAGCCGGTGAGGGAAGTTTGCTTGCTAGACAAACCAATGACGTTATAACCACTGAAGAAGAGTCTCTTTAGTGTAGTGATTTAAAAGACTTGGAGTCATTATGTATACAATCATTAAGAACGGGATTCCTTAAAATTAGTGCGTATTTAGCCACGTGTTTTTACAAGCTGCTAAGAGAAGAAACAATAATTAGCAATGTGGTTAAGGATGAAAACAAGGAATGGAGGCGAAAACCAGCCCTGCAGACAAGCCTCTGGTGTGCAAGTTCCACTGCTGCCTGACACGGGGGCAGTGACGCTGTTCCTTAAAGACTTGTTTTCATTCCCATGCCAAGTACGCTTATTTTAAGGAAGGGGGCGGTGATCGGAGGTAAAAATTTTATTTTTTGTGTAGAGCTTGAATGTTTGCCCTGTTTATTGGGAAGTGCACTGGATACTTAAATGCATTTCATTGAAACATCTCAAATAGTTTGGAGATGACATTTACAGCAATAGCTGTTAGGAGCTCGTCCCTGGCTTTCTCGTCGGCGTCGGCGCCGTCGTCGGCCTAACCGATGGGTGCGTTAATGTCACGGTCGACATGGGTCGCATAAGCCTACGGGTGGCTCTGTTTGGAACAAGGGCCTGTCAGTGCAGGGGTGCATCACTTGACCACTACAGCAGTGCCTAAGCAAACTATCCCCAAAACTAAACGCCTGAACAACTATCGCTGAGCATCACGTTACACAGTCGTAACCGCACTGTGAGTTTTATAAGCTTCATTGCGATGCAAAACTTCCAGAAGGAATGGCGTGACAACAAAACTTGGTAGTAGCCTCCAGTCACTCTCAAACTTTACAACAAAAGATGTTTGATGCAGTGACATACTGCAAACATTTTTAGCATCCTAATTTTTCGACACATAATTGCATATCCACGCTTGCGTAATGCAGTCATTATCGTCATAACAAATTAGTGACATAAGGGAAAACTGAGAAAGTAATTCAAAAATACGAGAACGTCACTGGACAAAGAATGTATCAAGTAACACAACGCAACAAACTGCAAGAAAATCCATGAAGCTATTGTCATGTTATGCTTCTCGCAAGCAGGATAGTCAGGTCAAAAATAGACCGTAAGGGTTCTACGACACGATAGCTTAATAAGCTAATGCTCATACATGCAGAATTGGTCATTCTCTGCTTTATGTTTACATATCTGTGCGAGCCCTCATACCAATTCCTGGCGCAGTGGTGCAGCTGTTAAGCGATGCGTCACTGCCCTGCGATGGCATTCGCTTCCATCGTTGGAGCTTGCGCAACCGAGGTTGATCTTCCCGCGCGACCTCTATCGACCAATCATTAATTTACCTGCAACGGCGCACATTTTGCTCAGAATCGAGTAGGCAGGTCGGGAGGACGCCGCAAGGTTACGTGGCCTAGGTGACCCAACTGCTTCCTAGGTTGCTTCTCTGGGAATTTTTCGTAGACTTTTTGTTGACGGTCAACGACGACGGCGCCCATTTTGTGCAACACGAGCTCCTTAACGCTACCGGGTAAAGGCACACTTCTGAGAAGGTTTGCCTATTCAAGAAGATTTTAGCCAGTTTTTTGCTACCTGCGGTGAGGAAAATACTTTTTAAAGCCTCTTGTGGGATTTCCGGATATAACTGAACACGCCTTATAGATACAAAATGCGCAGTTTTTTCAAAGTAGATATTTTTCCAAATTTTCGTGATTTGAAACCCACGTCCCTCTTTAAGGTTTGGCTAACAAAAAATAAAGTGTGGTCATAGATTGGCCGAATGAAGTCTTATTCATGCTGCTTTTTGTTTCGACAGTGAAAGCGCGAGTAATCGTAAATATCTTCTGTCTATCAAGCTTCATTACTTATATCAGCAGCGACTAAACATGGAATCATATTCAGTGGATGCAACAAGAGTGAAACAGGGCAGGCCTTCACAGCTAGGTGTTAGACCAGAACGATAAATGCGGCGCTCGAATGACTCTAGAGCAATTGCAGTGACATGACAAAAAGGAGAACTATGATAGACTACCAGACATCTTCCCTTCCCATGTCTGAGGAATGGACAGAGTGAAGGAATCGACAACCCTTCCCGACAAACGGACCGACTGTTTACAGCCTGCTAGATAAAATTACACTCAAGGGTATTTCTCGGTATGCTAGCAGTATATGTCAGAAGACCAGAGACCTGGATCATGTTCTTCCTTCAAGTGCGAAGTCATGCAGTTTTTAGTGAGGCCATATTACGCGAAGAATGACGAAAGACATATGGTGGCTAACTCGACAGAGCTCTCTCGACAGAGCCATTTTGTTAAAAGATGGGCTTCATATATTTTCGGTATTTTTGTCCAGTGGATGTCGGCAGCTGCAAATTTCACGTCATTTAGACCACTCGGGCAAGAAGGGCACATTTTTTCCATAGCTATTGTTCCAGAAGACTCAAGTAGATTGGCGTAAAGAATATGAATAATACGTTGTTGTGCCATATTTTAACTTAGCGGCATAGCTTTTAAGATATTTAGCTTGCTTTGATACACTGTTGTCTCTACAACTCCAGGTAATGGCGAAGACATGAACAAAAACACCTGAGAATATTTAACCAGCTCACAGAAAAAGAACAATATTTGTGATGACAATTTCTTTTTGCTCTTTAGTTAATATGCAAAGACGAGCGCGGAGAATGCCAGAGTTTCCTTCAGTTCACATCTCATTAGCAATGCCCTGTGAAGTATGAACTTTCGCCATACCTCTCCGTAGTTGTAGCCATACTAGATTGAAAAAGAAACTGAGACTTTTAACTGCTTACGAGGATAAGCAATCATGAACTCTTGTTCATTTTTATTCCAAAGCTTTGAGAAGTTTCCCGAAAATTTTCCTGGATATATTCTTATAGTTGCTTTGTATACTGCGTTTGCTCTTACGGGCGAAATTACTGAATAATATGGCTCTTAGAGTGGGCTGGTTAGATTCCACAATAGTGGCACTAGGTGCACAGTCATTGGGTAAAATTTTTTTCCAGTTCGTGACCATTTATTTCTAGTTGTTTTCTGTTGGGAAAGGGCTGTGGAAATTATTTCCGTGCCTTGAATTGGTTTCCAGCATATATTTAGCATTTTCTAGTGTCTCGCGTGGAAACCAGTCTAGATAGAGCCACCTGTAGTCATGCGGAAAGACTTAAGGGGCCAATAATTCTCATTCATGCAGCCGTTTGACATGCAGTAAACAGGCGCGCTTGAACATCGCTCTGCAGCGGTTGCTGCTGTACGCCGTCTCCCCGTCGTTTCCACGCGGTCGTGCGTGTCTCCGCGTCTTTGGGAAACGTTCCGCAGCTGCAGCGTCGAGTGTCTCCGGCGTGGTCTAGTGGCTAGGATACCTGGCTTTCACCTAGGAGGCCCGGGTTCGATTCCAGGCGTCGGAATACGTCGGTCTCATGGTGTAATGGTCAGCACTCTGGAATTTGAATCCAGCTATCCGAATTCAAGTCTCGGTGAGACCTGCTTTCTTTTCATCTATTTTTCTTAATTTTTGGCACTGGCGAAAAGAAAAGCTCCCTTTCCACAAACCTTTTTGTTTCCTTTCAAGTGAAGTCTTCCATTTTATTGCTTTTTGTTTTCTATCTTTGTGCTTGCAGCGCGAAAATTACGCTACGGAGAGATTTATAGCTGCTTTTTATTTAAGCGGATGCGCTGATCTGAATTCAGAGTATCACCTAATTGGCTTCTGGCTATGCATAGGCAATGCGACTGCCATACTACCAGGAAAGTTTGGGCTAAAGCCTTCATTTAACCTTATTCGCAGAATACAGAATGAAATATAAAATGTAATTATTTTTATACTTGAACGCCTGCAAAAGGTTATATTCAAAGCTACTACCAGGCTGTGTAATAAAACCTATCGTCAAAGAAAAACCTTGATAACCTGGTTGAAAATAGTAACAGGTTCTGGCTGCTATGAAGAATCTCAATTTGGCCTAACAATTCTGGAAGGCTAATTCCATTTGCGAAGTTGTTGAACGTTAGGGAAACAGATTAAGAGATTGAACCGTGTGCGCTATCAGGACACCTCAGCCGTAATCTGTCCTTCTGTCGTGTAGAAATCAAAGTTACATAAAAAATAGAAAGCTATCAGAAATGAGTTTTAAATAACGTTATCAGAAATTCTCACAATTCGCGCTGCCAGCAGAGGAGCAGGATAAATCTTATCAGAGCTGTTCTGGCAGGTTTCGCAACGGAATTGGTCTTTGTAGTACGGTAATGAATTAGGAGCTCCTATTGGACATGTAAGTACAAGAAACCCAGAGACTTTTCGCTTCCTGAACAATATACTGAGCGCAAAATAAAAAGAGGTTCATAATTAGGGCGCCATACTTTTTTTTTAAATTAGAGATCGTATTTCTAAAGCAGAAGGACGGTCCTGTGGGGAAGAATATATGGTAAGAAAGAATTTTTAAAAAGTGGAAAGAACAAGAGCCACGAGAAAAAAATAAGTTGAAAAAAACAGGGAGGAAAGTTAAAACTGCAGAAAAGATGTAAAGCGCTTGTTACCCTGTGTTCTCAAGAGAACACTTAAAGCCCCCAATTGAACTTCGCTAAGAAAGAACAAATCTTTTTGTAGTATCTTTACAACGCAGCAATCATTTTATGCGCCTGGAAAATTAATTTTTTTTTTTGCTAAAAAAATTCGCGCCCTTTTTTGTTTTCTGCGCTCGGAAATAAAATCAGAATCCACTGAAGGAATTACATGAACGTCAAATGAAAACTGCGCTCATTTTTCATTGCACACTCTACAGCATAAAACGGCAAGCAGAACGGAGCCTGCGCTTAACATAGCAGGGAAGTTGTTGCAGACCGTTAGATACAGAAATGTAAGATTTATCATTATTTATTTCTCGAAAGAAATTAAGCAGAAGTTAAGCAGAAAGAAATTAAGAGAATGTCGCTCATCTTAGAACGCTTTACCACAGCATCTGTAAGAATAATGACGAGGCAGATTTCCGGCTAGTATCATTTTTAACAATCAGCAATTCTGATTCATTTGCTAGCTTGATAATGGCGTGATTGGACCTTCACTGCGATCCACCTAAAGGAAAGTGTGAGGGAAAAGCATTTTAAACATATTTGTGACTTTATTGAGGCCAGTACTTGCAATGGGTATAAAAGTTTGGCATACGTCGCATCCACACTCTGGTCTGTAATACCGCACACCACAAGTCAAAACCTAATTAAAGTCTAGACAGTGGATTGGTTAAAAACATTAACAATGTATTTGAAGTCGTAAGAAGATAGTGAAATGAAAAAAAAAATAAGTTGGCACGTGCAGCCGGTTATTGTTTCGTAAGCATAGACCCACATTAAAATACTGCGACATATTCTGTGAAAATACGGTGAATGCTAAGAATCTTAAGAAGTATGAAGCCTGGTAATATTAAAATGTAACAAGATTCCCGGTTAACTGGAGGAAAAAAACTTCAATGAATCGTTTTACCTGTGTGCCCTACAAACATTAGCACGCAGTGTTTCGGCCATTACTGTTAAGTACGCAGAAAACACTTCTTAGGCGCTATTGCACTCTGCTCCCTTTTTAGACGAAATTTATAACTCTTTAGAATAATGCAATAATTCGCACCATTTCGACCGGTACCTTAAAATCTTCTGGCAGAGTGGGATGAGTTCAGCCATCTTTCAGACTGGTGAATAATGCGTTCATGGTGTCGTTTGTTATCCGGGAGGTCTGTCATTGATCTCTATTCCCAAAACGCACGTATCTTCTTTCTACGGGCGCCAGAATATCCCGCTGTGTGCACCCGTCATCCAGGAAAATTCTGTATAGAATGTACCTTCAATATGACAGTGTGACTTTCTTACAAAATGTATGTTTCGATCGTTACTAAATCAGAAATTGGGAGAGGGGCACGTATATTTCACAGTGCTGATAATTGTTCATTCTCTTTTGTAAATTTTAAGTTTTTGTTTTTTGCTTTTGACATGGCGCGGCTATAGGCACCGCACGCACATGTCATAGAAGCCTGCCGCCCAAGAATGTCATCGGACAAACAAAACAACTGCTGGGATCATTTTTGCAGCGTTGTTAGCTTACTTCATTGCCTTACTTTCTGTCTTAAAGACAAGGCGAAAAAGTCAGTTTAAGAAGAGAGCTTTTTGGTTCCACAGACACAGGCTGAATGTCTACAAGTTATTTTCGATAACCAATTGGACTAACCTTGCGAAAGGTTGATGGTTGTCGCCACAGTTAAACGTGAAAGGGGTCCACGTATGCACGTCGGCGGCACTCTCGCCTGACCTTCGACGGAAGCGACAAAGAAGAAAGTGGATTAAAACTTCGCCAGGCGTCATTCAGTTTGTCAGAGTTGGGTCCTGCTTGAGAAGCCGCCGCGACTGCCTGAAACACCACACTCGCACGGATGGGCGGCGCAAACACTTGTCGGTATGCGCGGTGACGGGGTGCGTCATTTCCGCCGCAGACTTTCGCGAGCAGACGCCATTATGAGGAGAAACCCGTCCAAACAATCCCCAGACGGGAAGCGAAATTCATTGCCGCCAGGAACTGAAGGGCGTCTCTAAGACTCTGCCACGACTCTTCAGCATTTTATAAAAGTTTTTCAACCGGCTGGATAAACACTCGGAAGGTGTTTATTTTGTTTGTTTCTCGACAACCAGGGACCCTCAAACTGCGGCGCGTTGTACGGACTTGTTTGAAAGTTACCCCCCTCTGAAATTTCTTACCGTCAAAAGCACTCCTTTCACACAACATTATTAAGTTGTCCAAAGAGTTTATTCGAGCGGTTCTCTTTGAACAAGCAGACAAATAACGTTTCCTTCTAGTGTGCATATATCCGAGTTATATGGATTATCATATGACATCGATGTTGAAGAGAGCGCTTATATCCTTATTCAAACAGTTATTTTCCTCTTTTGATATTGAGAATGGCTCAGCCACCTCCTTTTTACCCTAATTTATCGGTTTCTGTATAAGGCTGTCAAACACACTGAAATGTAAGCTCCTGCTTTAAGGCAGCTCTTGCCTTAGAACCGCCCTGAACTTCGACCGCGGATATATGACGTACGATGCAAAGGAAACGCGAATTCTTGTTTAAGGCCATCGGCAGGCCCCTTGATGACAAAGACGTGAACCAGTTGAAAGGAAATATTCGATCTATAGTGTGAAAATATTAAAAAAAATATAACTGAGCTCTTAAAAGTAGCCCAGTATCTAAGCGGTTGTCCGCAGATGTGAAAGCAAGTGCATTCATGATGCGTTTTCAACTGGTAGCATTCTGGTTTTTCTTTTATTGTGGCTTGGCGACAATAACATAGAACAGCACACAGGGGTTGCTAGATATCATTGGTAGATTATTTCATCCTGCACTGAACAAAACCATGTTTGATGAAAATGACGACTGTGCTGATTGGCTCCGTTATATTGTTTGCCCGTTGGAAAAAGTTATTGTCAGCTCGTCGCCTGTCGCATTAGTTCCAGTTTAAAACAGGGGTTTAAAGGAATGCATTTCTTAATATCAAATACTGCTGTCTGCTCTGCGCATTCGAGCATGAAGTTGCGTTTGGTTTCAAGGCAAAACCACAGAAGCGCTGCACATGGGGGCTTCAGAGCTTCCTTTTTGGAATTTCTTGTCCTAGCAAGGGCATTTTTGGTTGCAGTTACGACACTTTCGGTGGAGTTTGTGATAGTACAGTTTGGAGCTCGCTGAAGTTGGTGTCATGCACGTAGTTGGGAAATAAAGTTTGTGTCTTATAAACAGGGAGACTATACCCTTGCGAGTACTCCGGCCAATCAGACATTGGCATGAGAGTAAGAAGGACGCTAATGGGGGCGGCACACCGTATGGGACATCTAGCCTGGCTTGTGAAGGTGGAAGTTTGATGGAGGGGACTGAGCGGTTTAAGCAAATGGGTCGCTCAAAATAATTTATCTCGAATAATTATTCAAGTAACATGAGCAAAAAATTGTACTGAAACTTTAGGTAAACCCTATCAGCATCCATGCGATTTCAGTTCCCTAAGAGCGCTTAGGTTTCTTTAATATCTTGGTGCAATATAGCTGGGTGCAATATATAACACACACACACACACACACACACACACACACACACACACACACACACACACACACACACACACACACACACACACACACACACACACACACACACACACACACACACACACACACACACACACACACACACACACACACACACACACACACACACACACACACACACACACACACACACACACACACACACACACACACACACACACACACACACACACACACACACACACACACACACACACACACACACACACACACACACACACACACACACACACACACACACACACACACACACACACACACACACACACACACACACACACACACACACACACACACACACACACACACACACACACACACACACACACACACACACACACACACACACACACACACACACACACACACACACACACACACACACACACACACACACACACACACACACACACACACACACACACACACACACACACACACACACACACACACACACACACACACACACACACACACACACACACACACACACACACACACACACACACACACACACACACACACACACACACACACACACACACACACACACACACACACACACACACACACACACACACACACACACACACACACACACACACACGCACGCACGCGCACGCACGCACGCACGCACGCACGCACGCACGCACGCACGCACGCACACACACACACACACACACACACACACACGCACACACACACACACACACACACACACACACACACACACACACACACACACACACACACACACACACACACAAGTAGGTATCGTTCTCTCTCAAGTTAACTCTGATGTAATAGAGCATGTTGATTATCAACGAATGCTTATTCAATATTTGTTCCATAGTTCATTTGGAATGCCTCGTGGATACTGTAATGGGGCAGCTTTGAACACGATAGCGCAACTGGTGTCGAAACACCTTTATTGTCATTGCATTCACCACACCGCATGATTCCACTTTCATGGTTCGCCATGCCATTTGGAACTGTGGTTTTTAGAAGAGGACACTTAAAGAGCGGACGCGGATTTGAAATTCAAGAAAATGCCCAATTAATTGATTTTATGGAATTAGTTCGATATGCTTGTATGCGTTTCTTATGCTGTTCCAAAGTTTCATTCAATAAATCTAGCGAGAAGTACTGTAGAAAAACCGATTCCTGAGCTGCTGCGGCTGTGTATTGTGGGGAAACGCTCGAAAATGGGCGTCTTTTTCAGTTATGCATTTCTACCTATAGATAAGCACTTTGTGGGGCAGATTCTATCACGACTGTTCTATCTCTTGACTACGTTTGTTTCGCTGCACTCCTAGGACCACCGTACAGTATTAGAGCAGAGGAGAGGAATGATGGCGATGCATATTGTTCCTAACTTCAAGTTATTTTATAAAAGCTGCCAATTTAGCATTATGTTTTTAACAGGATGAGATGAGATGCACTTGAAAACGACGCATGTTATAAAGAGAATGTGATTTCTATTACTACACGCTATTGAACTACACTCCCTCATGATTCTTGTGTGATTATGGCGTGTAGGTTGCTTAAATGAATTATTCGCCCAAATAGCACTTCGTTGTCATCGTAAAGCGCGAAAGGTGACTGAAGTTCATATATGGATGAAGACATTTCCTAATGACGGGTCGTTTTTCGGCCCTCTTATTATTAATAGCTTAGTAACCTTCCCATTTAACCTGCTTTTAGCACACCTGACTGCGCGTTGCTTCCATTGCACAGTCATACACTGTACAACTCCATTTACCATAGGCTGCATGTTCTTAATATTTCATTTATTGAAATCGATTTTAATTTTTTTGCGCTATATTTCATTGAATTTTTGCTTTGCCATTTACCGCAACTGCGCTCCTAAAGAAAGCAACTTCACAGCAGGAACCTCACACCTATGTATAACTTAAATATACATGTATTACAGTAAAATACACGCATTCCGTACTTTTGATATAGTGGCAGAGGCTCCTCGTACAAAGACGAAAATGGCCGTGTTTATCTAGTCGTGGAGATCAGGAGTAAATTTAAGACTCCGCTCTTCATAAGAGCCGCAGCAGTGAACCAGCCGGTGCAAATAAAAAGTAAAATAAACGAATAAGCTCGGCCTTCCCAGACTCATCTACTGTTGGGAGTCCTTCAACGATAGCAGAGGTGAAAGAGCGATGGTCACGGGACGCGACGGTAAGGCCCTGCATGCATTACTCTCCTTGAATATATGGAGGCCGCTGTAATGAAAACGACTCTGTGGCCTCTGCTTTTCCGTATCTTTCACCCGAGTTCAGGGCTCACTCCGCAGCCAAAGAAAGTTGTAGTGAGGAAAACAAAGTCTGTTGGGAGTAACATCCGTTGTTTAATGGCCGTGAAGGTCCCGACCTTGGAATGAAATACGATGCCGCATAAAACGGCCGAGCCAACAGCTTTTGGAGCCAGATTCGGCGCCAGGGTCCACTTTCTAAACTCGGGGTTGCCGGAAGCTCTCTGAGCATATTAAATGCAGGGAGTCGTAGAGCGTGTTGCGCTTGCAGTGCCATGAGAATGATAGAAAATATGAGGTTACTTCAACCCTGTGAAAAGGAGGAAAGTTCCGGTCAACAAATGGATGGTACAGTGTTCGAGAACCTAGTAACACGTGTTAACGTAACGTATAGGAGTAAAGGAAGTGGTTAAGAAACGGAATGACACTAATGAGAGAGCTTTTAAAATTCAGGAGGCATACATTTAATATGTTTAGCTTTCTGACAGCATTATAGCGGAAAGAAACGCCTGAATTCTTATATCCTGGACTCTCGCGCATTGAGATGAATATTTGATTTACTACTCCTGCAATTATTAAGTTCAAGGCATAAAGTATTGCACATAACTTGACTCAAAAGTTAAAAAAAAAATATTGGAGCACAGCTAGGTGAAACCAACGACATTTGCCGTACTTTTGTACTCGTCAGTACAGTTCTTGAATTCGGCCTAATTATTGAATCAGCTGAGAACAATCGTACAAAATTCGGAATTTATAACCTTAATTCTAGACCTAAAAGCATTTCATTGATTAATGGGTGGTTCAGAAACAGTCGAGTTTGATTCTGTAGCAACGCCTCATAGGTGGTCCACTTCTACACTAAGAAAGCCCGTGAAAAAGTAAAAAAAAACACTGCGACTATTTCCTTGCAGGGCCATTTTGAACGAAATAAGAGTGCGCGTTCACCGTCGCGATGTGCCGGCCGACGCCGCTGTGACCATTTTCTTGAAAGTGTCAGCACATTAGTCTGGAAAACGGAAAGTCGTGATCCGAGGTGAGTGATAGGCAGCCCACTGGAAGCAATTCAGACTGAGGTTTCATTGAGCAGTAAAACACAAAACTGACAAGGAAGAGAAAACAGTGAAGTCGAGTAGTTTAAAGTAACCTCCTTTTTCTTTATTTGTGTCGTTGTCCAGCCCATTAGAATGAGAGGCGGCTGCTTACTTGGGCACGCTCAGCTTGTATGGTGTATTTGTTGATAACATGGCTGTGAGCGCTGCGGTGCAGTAGGGCACGAGTGTAAATGCGCATTTTTTTTCATATTCCATGGCCTTTCTTTGAGTGCCGGTAGAAAGCTCCACGCAGGGAGTAATAAATTGGAACAGAAAACTTAATCTCCTTCTTCAAGTGCTCCTCTACAACTTCGTCATAAAGTGTTTAAAATTTTGAATAATTTTTTTAGTTCATTAACTAAGCGAAATAAAGTAAACACCCTGAGGAGCACTGCACACCGACAGAGTTAGACGTTCGTAGCACTCATCTGCCTCCTGTAACTTTTTTGTTAATTGGCGCAAGTTACGTGAGCCACATTGTATATCACTGCTCAAAAATTAGAAGCTAGCGTTATTCCTAACTGAAGGACCTCATAAATAATCGCTGTCACGAGGTGAGTTTACATCCAGCCAATAAAATATGCCCTCGATTTTCGTTTTGCTGAGAGGGGCTGAAATATTATTGGCGTTAGCGGCATAGTTTTTCTGATGCAACTATTTCGAGTTTGCATTTTGTTTTTTCTTCATCCCAGAAAACCAGAAGGTAAATGACTTACAGTTAGGCTTGTTGTCACATCAGGTTAGAGCACTTCAATCTTCCATCACCACATTGCTCGTTCTATGAACTGAACATTTTTACTTCTGTAATGCGTAAGTCCGGAAGCCCACCTTTATTTGCGTGTTTGAACCTGCTGGAAATACCAAATTTCAAGGCACCAATTTAGGCTTCAGTAATCACTCATTGGGGACCACAGTGCAAACTATCAGCGGCAAAACCACTATCTAATGCTGTGAACATCACTAAGAAATGGAAGTGTCAACGTACGTGAGATTCTTTTTCCCGCGCACACGAAATGCGGGCGCGTTTCAGCTGTATAAGTCATACACCATTTAGTTGTTTGATAGGCGCGGGAAGAAGGCTCGATTATCTGGATGTGTTTTTCAGCTCTCTCATGCGCTCTGCGCATCGCCATCTAGGTTTTCTCTGTACCAGTTACTAGGACAGTTATTTCACCTTCATCGCTCTTCTGCCCTGACATCTGAGGCCAGTGAGCTAGACAGATTACGAAATATAAGAATGCGCTCTGAAACAATTCTGCGTTGATGTGTAGTATTATGTTCACTTTCACGTGAACAATTTTCTTGGACAGGGGCATTTTCGTGAGTTTATGAATCAGAGTACACAAGTTTTGTTGCCTTCATTTGCTGTTGTGCTGATATGTAAGTGGCGCCCCTGGTCGGCTAGCTGCCGACTACAGGTTGATCTTACGAAACACAGGTTTTTAGCGTCCTCAACATTCATCTTCTCTACAATACAACTGTGGGCTTCCTATGCAGCTCTAGGTGAACATATTTCGGGCAGTAACGTGCACACAAGAGGTACAAGTTTAAACTTCAGATCCCGTTGTGTCCAGTCGACGTGGCGAAAAGATTATGATAGTACTTGTCTGTGGATGCTTTTTTTAAAACTGCAAAAAAGTACAAATTCGCTATAGTCTGGCACAGCAACGCGACAATGCCGCCTGCGTCGAGAACAGAACCGGTACATAAAAAAATTTCCCAATGGCACGAGGAAACACGTGTTTCTCTTTATGTTATCTGGCTGCCCAGCACACCCTAGCACAATAATTTGAAATATTGGGAAAACCGGCTACAAGATAGATATTCGAAAAAACAATTCACTAATTTGAATGGTCAGGACCGGTGAAAAAAAAATTAATGTGGATTGGCTCAGCTTATCCACATTCCCTCCAAAAAGTCGGACAGTCGAAAAACAGGACTAGCCCATGGCCACAGTGATAGTAATAATAATAATTGGTTTTTGGGGAAAGGAAATAGCGCAGTATCTGTCTCATATATCGTTGGACACCTCAACCGCGCCTTAAGGGAAGGGATAAAGGAGGAAGTGAAAGAAGGAAAGAAGAAGGAGGTGCCGTAGTGGAGGGCTCCGGGATAATTTCGACCACCTGGGGATCTTTAACGTGCACTGACATCGCACAGCACACGGGCGCCTTAGAGTTTTTCCTCCATAAAAACGCAGCCGCTGCGGTCGGGTTCGAACCCGGGAACTCCGGATCAGTAGTCGAGCGCCCTAACCACTGAGCCACCGCGGCGGGGCCCGCAGTGATACTCTGAATTGCTTCTGATGAAGGACCTTAGTTTTGAACTTGACGCTGATTAGAGCGTACGAGTCTTGAGTCGAACTCTTCACTGGGGAGTGAAACACGAACCACCTTTGCAGGTTGAGTTGTTCGAAACTGGGTTTGCCCACGAAGGGGCGCAGCGGGGTTTGCGGAGCCTCCTCCAAGCACACACCCCTGAAGAAGCCGGGCGCCATTCCGCGGGTGTCTTGTACCCATTTTTACTGGTTGGTGTCCGGCGGTGGGTTTCGAACCAACCACCTCCCGCAGCCGAAGCGGACTCCCTCCTATGTCAACGCGACTGCTCACGCATGGAGACTGCTGCATAGTGCCTACATGGTAACACCGGGTAACTTTCAATATATTCAGAGCCCATATAATGCAGAGCCCATATATTCAGAGCCCATATAGTGCAGAGAGAATAACGTAGCAGCCTGGCTTCCAAAGATAGAAGGGTAAGTTGGTCTTGTAAGACCCGTCCTGATAAGTACTTCCCCGGTTCAGCATGAATTACGTGCATCTTTGCTATCTGAATGGCGGTCGTTTCTTTCCCGGGATGAAATAGTGGGTATGTTTGCTGCCATATCGGAAGCAGCTCATTGAATAATGTAAAAAAAGGTAAATCCAGATGAACTTAAGAGAATGTTTACAATGCACAGTTTTCCTACCTTCATCACAACACTCCCAGTCGCGTCGCTCTGTGTGGTGCTACATATATTAGACAAACGGCCAGAGCTTAAACGACAGAATTTGTATGAGCATCGGTACAAAACTGAAAATCAGCTTTCGGGCCCCATAAGTGTTCACTGTAAGGCTCATGAGTGTGCACCAGTCTTCCACAAGGCGCGTCTTCTGGACAAGAGTGAAGACCAGTGAACCAGAGAAACACTGGAAGCGCTTGAGCTCAAGAAGCCTGTTGAATGTTGTGTCAGCGATCCCTCAGCGTATTTAGTGCCGAAGGAGCTCACATAACTTGTGTATGGCGCGTAAACAAAAAAAAAATGGCATTGAATGGTGTTTTTTACACACTGGGCATGACGGCACCGATTTCCTTGGTGTTTATCACTTCACCGCAGGTATTTATTCGGGGCAACAAGAATGAACTATCAGTGGTTGGTGCGCCTGCGTATTTGTCTCTTGTCTCCTTCTCTGTCTGCCCTCTAATTTTTTCGTGAAGTTTAGTGATAATTATTCTTCACTCTATTTCATAGCAAGTCCTTGTACAATTGTTCAGACTACCGTTGGCCGGCGGGCAAAATAGGCATGGAAAAGGCACATAAGGACCAGTCGAAAATGAGAACTATTGCTTTAGGCTTGACAGAGCAAATGGCTTTTCATATCGAAGTAGGTCATCGAACGCAAATCCGTAAATAAAAATCGCTGCAATTTGATCGTTATGTTAATATTTCATTCAAACAAGGAATGAAACATAGTGGGAGAGCTACGGCATGACACCTGAGAGTAATGCCATGTACCACGTTCTCAGACATCCCGCCCGCCTTCTCCTTTCTTTCGTTTTTTTTGCCAGCAGGAAAACAAGAGGTAACCACTCATAAGTTCTGCCCGTCTGGTAATGCTGCATGACAGAAAACTGAAATTCTCTGATCTAGCTGCGTAATCCACATAATGAAACCTGCCATTGTGTGTCCGCTGCGAGCTAATTCATGAGTGAATAAATTTTGGCCAGACTAAGAGCGTAGCTTGTCGGCAAATCGCCTATGATCAGAAAAAAAGAAACCTTCTATTCATCTAAGCACAAGTCGAAAGCAGCTGTCCATTTCGTTTTTCCGTGTGCAGCAATGTTTTCCTGTAAGAAGGCACAGCGTGAAGTCGTATGCATGCACACAGCGTTCAACTAAGGATCCTTGTTCAACTAAGGATCCTAAGAACCGTTTTCAGATTGTTTAACACCCTCTCTAACAGCTTCCAAAGCCTGGATATACAGCAATATTAAATTGTTCTTCGCTTCCCAGACTGCTGAATTTTTGTATTTATGTTCAATGCTGTTAGGTGTGGTGCTCCAACCCCATAGCAGGCCGCCGGTGTTGGGGGATTGGGCTCCGATCCCACCGCTGCCAGCAGTTGTTAGGTGCGGGGCTCCAACCTCATAGCAGGCCACCGGTGCTTCGTAAACAACCTCGTCTTACATTAAGTGATTTTCCTTATACGTGGAAGCTTCTGCAAAGTGCAGTGGCAGCGTTTCGTTCCCACGCTACCGCTGTGAAGTGCAGGTGACTGACCTTCGACGCTGCCATGGGACCCCCTTCGAGCTATTCATCACTGCTGCCTGGACAGTGCGGGCCATAACTTTCAAGAAGTGGCGAGAGTGTGTTGTTTGGAACGTCCGGGAAGGCAGATCTTGAAGGCTGGACACGTGATCGACGTCACAGTGATTGGACGCATTGTTAATGAACTAAATTCCCCAACTAGAGACCTGGGGACAGGGGGCCCTATTTAAGCAGCGATCTGGCAGGTGATCAGCCAGCTCCCGATTCTCTATTGAACTATGTAAAAATGTAAATAAACCCTTTCAATCTCTTCTCCACCTCGAAGCCCATCTCGTCTCTTCGTCACCCCGCAACAGCAGTCTCCCGATCCGGAACCCGTGGACCTCGACCTTGGCGTGAGACGGCCCAGGCGAACCAGGGGCCCGCACCTAATCACTGGTGGCAGCGGTGGGATCGAAGCGCAATCCCAACACCGGTGGCCTGCTACGGGGGTTGGATCCCCACATCTAACAATGCCTATATTTGTAAATTTCTTGCCTAGGTCATCTTACTTACTTAAAAGGACATCGTGAGTAAACAGAAGGTAGCTAACGTTTTTTACTGTTACCGCGTAAACTTAGTACTTATCCTGTCTAAACTTCTCAAATTCTCCTGAAAACTAGCAGCAGATAAGATAGAAGACAGGTTTCTAAGCTTCCGGGTGAGTATTTTCACTCCAGTCGTTTAAATAAAGGAAGATAAAAAGTATTAACGCACAAAAAAGGCGGCAGCGATTTCTACGCTCAACCTCTTTTCTCAGTGCGTCCCAGCACGTACGATAATGAACGTTCTTCGTTGCCGAGAAACTCATTGCCTGCAGCAGGCATGCAAAGCTTCCCTTAACTTGGAAACATGGGAATGAATCGGTGCGGCTTGTAAAGGAGTAAATTCTATTTTGCTTAAGTGCCATGTCTTTATTGCCTCCTCGTATGTTCTCGTTACGGTTGTTTCGCAAAATGGCGCTGTTGAATGTTTTGGGTCTTCCTATTTACCAGTGAAGCCTACGGAGGATGAAAATTCTAACATCCATTCCTTTCTGTGGTCCGTGTAAGAACTTGGATGGGTTTTAATCGAGTCTCTACACCAACAGTGCTTCTTTCGGTGTGTTTTAAGGCGTGATACTTGCGAAAGCGATTCTTTTATATCCGTCCACATTTAATAAATAATTGGTTTTGGGGGGAAAGGAAATGGCGCAGTACCTCTCATATTTCTTTGCACACCTGAACCGCGCCGTAAGGGAAGGGATAAAGGCGGGAGTGAAAGAAGAAAGGAACGTAGCCGGTTTTTCCAAGAAACCTGCTCCTTGCATGCTTTCAATTCGTTTGATCTTTAGTGTGCACGCATTTCACTGTTTTCTGAAATAAATTTTTGAATTATTCGTGTACTCTTTCCAAGCATGCCAACCGATGCGTCCTTGGTGCCAATGCTGCTGATGAAACCTGGATGCGGTTGCAATCTCGTCGCATGCAAACGTGTTTCACAGAAGGAATTCAATATAAGAGGTGTTTGGAGAACAAGGATTCTGCAGTCTCCAGACGCACGAGCCAACTTTGAACCTATTTTGGAGTGCGACACACCAATGACGTTTCAGTAAGGAAACAATAGCGTAGCGAGGCGAAATAAGGTTGGACCACACCATAGCGACGCAAGCGAGCAATGACTTCTAACACGCCGCGCATCCGAAAGGAGATGTAGGGGAAAGGAATGCTCCTAAAACAAATGTAGACAAGGGCTTCGAATGATCGCGCAACAATCCATCCACTGCTCTGCGACAAACGGGAGACGCTGCCGGTCCAATGCGAGCTGTAATACAGATTCTCCTTGAATGCTTATTGAGTGTGGCTTGGTCAACTGGAAAAGGATACATTTGTGAGGATCGCCGCGACGCAGATATTGCTTGAGGGAAAATTTTATAAGGCCTAGCCTGATTAGAGGATAAAAAAAAAGGAGTGTTTACTATGTTCTGTGTGCCGAACAAAAACGACTAAAGACTAAAAAATATGTCGAGCAAATCTTCGGAGTATCCAGCATTGGTAAGGTGACTACGTGGTACATCTTTCATTAACACTATTTCCGCATTTGATTCATGTTAGAATAACTTATTTGCGCTTGTAGACTAATAACTGAGTGTTGTTCCAACATTTATGCGAATTTAATAGGTTTCTACCTACTAATATAGTTCTTACTAAGACGTCTTGTTGGAGGGAGAAAGGGAGGTCACCGTTCGATGGCCAGCATTTTGACGGCAGGAATTGTGTTAGTATGTGAAACTGCAGTCGCCGCGGACGGCAAATACACAAACCTATCCTATGACAAAGGGCAAGGGCGAAACAGATGGGAGAAAGGGCACGAAGATGTGCTTAGTAGGCGTGTACTAATAATGCAAATTACGCCCCTTCTTGTTTCTCTTTCCTTCACCTATTGTATTAACCTTTTTGAGTATTTGCTGCAGCTGTGTTCTTTTACTACTACTTTTTGGATTCCTTCAACACGCTTTCCCACTCTTTTCTTACTTGCCAATTTCCTGCCCCGGCCGCCCTCCCTCCCAAACTGTCCATGTAGTCGGAATAAGCGACTTTTCCATTCCTTTCTTTTTGAATGATGATGTCCGTAATCTCCAACACTACGATAAGTCGCTTGTGAAAACATCGCTCAGCAGTTTGATGCTTTTCTCTCGCCCATTGCTCATATTTTTGCCTCAAGAAATCTATCTTCTCCTATCTCGTCTACCACGCGTTTGGAAAAGTGACATCAGCTATATTATATTTATTTGTCACAGATTTGGAGATTCTTTTACAGGTAAAGTTTTGTCATTCGCTTTCATCTTCTTCAGCTTTGTTGCCGCTCCAATCATAGTTACTTTCCAGTTGCTTCTTACGAATAAAAGTTGAATGACAACTGAGCGGCGAGCAGTGGAAAAAATGGTCAAGTTGTAGCGCGCACTTACAGACACCTTCATTTAATAAAGTGACTCAGGCGGAGAAATTGGAAGAAGACCGCAGTAAGTCTAACCCCGCGCTATATAAGCACCGCGACCACCACCGACTTCACCCTTTCAGACAAAAAGTGAAAATTTCAGCCTGCAACACGGACTTCGTGCTCGTTTTAATAAAAAGTCCTCACCCCTTGCTACCATCACCCCATGCCATCACCCCATGCTACGCGATGCCCTCATTTTATCCCCCAGAATTGTGTCAAACCGCGTTGATCATCGACACAAAGTTGGCATTGAAACATGTAGCACTACAACGGCATTTAAGTCATTCTTGCCTCGCACATCACGTCAATGGAACCGCCTTCCCGTAGATATCGTCGACATAACTGATAACCAGCATTTTCGTTCTGCACTAGCTTACATTGTAGAACAGGAGGATGATAACACTTGTTCTGTAATGTGCATTGTATTTATTTATGTATTTTTTGTTTTGTAACCACTTCCTTCTTTAATGAATTTGGCCCTGAGGGTTCAATAAACGAAATGGAATTGTAAAGGCTCTTCGAGAGATGTATAATAAAAGCGGATCAATTTAAGCCCTTTTATTATAGTCAAGTACTATTTCTATCATGTCTACTCCGAGACCATGAGCAAAGGAGCCACGTCTTTCTTTATGTTCTTAGAATTTTTTACGGTACTGTGCACTGTACTTAACAGAAAATGGTAGTCAGGCGGCTTAGTGAAGTGTCTACGGACACATCATTACTTCTCCCCATATGTTTGATTCTGACCGCCGAAAGCCTGCAAGGCAGGGTGCCAGAAATAACTTTAATAAAATACCCATATTCTGTATTGTTCTTACACGTTCATATTACCGAGAATTATATATTAGAGAAAGAAGTGCTAACGAAATCACGGAAGTGGAAGCAAACAGTTATGACGACTCATTCAAGATCACCACTGGGCCTTCGCACCCGTCGCGTGTGCTTGAGCGTTTGCGAGACTTGTTTTTCCAGATATTTTGAGACGTACTATCACGATAAAAAGTGTACGGGATGCGAGTGTGCAGGAATACAATTATTTCAGAACAGTAACGTAATCCAGTCCCCTGAAATGCATCAAAGGAATAAGGTGCGCGCATACTCGATCTTCTGGCAACAATTCCATGCGACTGTGCCGCGGTGGAGAGCAGCGATAAAATTTTTCTGAGAACATGCGGCCCGTCATATTTTGATGGCGATAGTGCATACCATGGACCACGTCGACTGCAGCGAGCCTCCAACAGCTGCACCCTGTATCGCCTCCGAAGTGAACCATTTGCCGTAAAACTTTGTCACAAGCTGGCCCGCTATTTTATCGCCAGTGACGTTATCTAATGAAGTTTTTCATCCTAGTCAGGGTCTTAAATTACAGTAACCGGAAGTCTCTAAAGTGCTGTGCACTTCTTAAATACAACTACGCCTGTGTAAGTTCAAAGTTACTCCATAGCATCCTTAGTTCTTTTTCTTATGTTGCTCAGCGTGCCTGTTCTTGATCACTGGTGGCTCTTGCTTTAAACGGGCCTTCCTGGAGTGCCAAGCCTCAGTTCAGGTCCCGGGCGAAACACAACAGCCGGTATCTCACGCAGGCACCTCAGCGGAGAAAAGATTGCGATGGCACCTATTTCTTTGCAGGTTCGCGAGATATTGTCATTATTTTCGCGAGCGTGATTATGTTTATTGCAGGAGAAAGCCTCCGCCAATTTTTCTGCAAATTTCCAGCACTATATCTGTATAACATCTATTATCTAATCTCGGCACCGAACTTTCGGTCAACGCCGGCGAAATGCAATTTTTTTGCCTTGATGCACCGCCACCTACCCCACAGGTTAAGTCCCAAACAAGCATCGGCGATATCCCCTCCTGCCACGAATTTTAAGGAAGGTGGAGGACAATGCCCCGATTTTCAGATTCTTCCAAACAGTATATCAAGATTGCTATAGAAAAGTCCTACCTTCTCTGAGGAAACTTATGCGGTTTCTGCCGGGGCTTGTTTTGTCGAAATCGCAAGGGCAATGAAATATCCTGGTGTCAGGTATACACTGTACCCATTCCTTCCATACGACGTCTTTATGTAAAGAGATCCGCACATGTTGGGAACTTTAAAGCGCTTGTACGCTTAAAAAAAGAACAAATTCAACCCATACTTTCACCACAGAAATACCAGCGCTACAATAAAACACGTGGGCATCTGTTTAAAAAAAAAATCTCCCGCATTGATTTCACAAGCCTGGCCTGATATATTTCTACGCTTGCTTTTTCTAATACGCTACACTTTATTGCGACCTAATGCGTAAATATTGTGCTTGAATACAAAAGACTGGATAGTGTTCAGGCCACAAAAAAAAAAAAACGCGGCTCCTGCTCAGCCGTCTGGCATATTCATCTTTCCGGTCTAGTCTACCTCGTTTGAATGGAGGTGACGTTAAAAAGTGTCCATGTAGTCAGATTTCGGGCCATGTTAAAGCAACTCACGTAACAGAAGTCAACTCGAGCTACTCTTCTGAGGCATGCCTCAGCGTTGCTTGTGCGCGTAAAACAGTCCAATAATTACAGGCTCCGTTTATCGGCCTACCCTGTCCGGGCATCCCTCCTCCTCCCCTCCCCCCCTCATTCCCAAATTTTCTCTCCTCCCTTCTTTTCCTTCCACTCATGCGCAGCGTTAATTGGCACTCATTAGTCTGTGCTTCTGCAGCGAGCTCACGCTACGAAGGCTCCAGACTGTCCCCACCTGGCGGTTGCTACCAGTGCGTGACTTGTTTGCCTTTAGCCTAGCCGGTTGGCTAGCCAAATAAAAAAAAACTGAAAATGGATGTTTTGCTTAACCTCGAGATTTATTTGCGACAAAGCCTGCCGTTTTCGCCACCCCTCTTATCGTTGTTTTGTTCTCGAGTGTCAGCTTTTATACTCGTTGGTTCCGTGGTGGCGCTGAAGGAAAATTGCAATTAGCTACCTGCAGAAAAAAAGCGTAAAAAAGGCTTGTGGTCGGCCGCGGAACGCCGTACTCTACTCTTCTCCTTTGTGCCCTACCTTCCAAAGCGGCCGCTAATTAATTAGCCCGCACGAAGAGTAGCGATACGACGCGCACCAACGCCTTCTTCTCGCACTTCACTTTGTGTCACGTGTCTACGCCAACTGGTGTGGTTGCTTTCATTACTATCTTCACTATCTTCACTATGTTTTTGTTTCTTGCGACAAGTGGCCAGTGTAAAAGGTGTGTTCCGTGTTCCTGTCCTGCGTAGCATGAGACATCATTTACTTTTTAGCTTAGAGTAAGGGCACCCGCTATGCATCGCCTCGACACCTCTTTCATTGACAAGTGACAGAATATTGATTGCCACGTGTATGCGCCAGCTGGTGTGGTTGCTTTCATTTCTCCTGTCTTCACTCTGTTCTTGTTTCTTGCGACAAGTGGCCAGTGTAAAAGGTGTGCTCCGTGTTCCTGTCCTGCATAGGACGCGGGAGGTACAAATGAGAAATCATTTACTATTTAGCTTAGAGTAAGGGCACTCGCTGAGCATCTCCTCGACACCTCTTTCATTGAAAAGTGACAGAATATTGATGATGTGGATGATGCCAGGAAGAAAGCCCACTGGAACGCTAATATCTTCAAAGCACGGGCTTCGTCATAATCACCAGCCTGACGGCGCCCACTGCAGGACAAAGCCCTCTCCCATATCTCCAATTAACCCTGTCCTGTGACAGCTGCGGCCACCCTACGCCAGCGCAAATTGCGTGCTTGCAAAAACTGACTTTGAAGAAGAAAGGATGAAAGTTTGACCTTGAATTGCAGAGGCTAGATTTTCCAGATGACATAATCAACGGCATGGGAACAGAATCGGTTTACTCTTATTGAGCATATGATATGGGAGGCCAAGATAAGAAGGGGTGCCAATTATTAAACTATTAACAAGTTATACATTTTTCTAAAAGAGTGGTCATTTTCTAAAAAAATGATAGCGCAAGTTCTGCAAACCGTTATCACTGTTAATTGGCAATCCCCAGAATAGGTAAAATTTTGATATCATTTGCATAAACCAAAGTGCATAAAGTATGTTGGGCATGGTAAGAGGCTAGGAAGCAAGTGTTCAAAGCGTTTCAGCGAATGGAAATGTGAGCCGTTGGACAGTCAGTTGTTTGCAGCGATTACGAAACAGGCAGAACCCCGGCCGTGGACTGGGATTAAAACTAAGCGCCATTCTCACAGCAGTCGCTCTGAGGTACTATTGAGAAGTGCGAATTCCTGGGCGATTTGATTATTCATATTCAATTAAAGAACCACTGTCGCCGGCAGAGTGTGTGCGCGCGTGCGTGTGCGAGTGTACGTGCGTGCTTGCGTGCGCGTGCGCGTGTGCGTGTGCGTGCGCGCGCGCGCGTGTGTGTGTGTGTGTGTGTGTGTGTGTGTGTGTGTGTGTGTGTGTGTGTGTGTGTGTGTGTGTGTGTGTGTGTGTGTGTGTGTGTGTGTGTGTGTGTGCGTGCGTGCGTGTGCGTGTGTGTGTGTGTGTGTGTGTGTGTGTGTGTGTGTGTGTGTGTGTGTGTGTGTGTGTGTGTGTGTGTGTGTGTGTGTGTGTGTGTGTGTGTGTGTGTGTGTGTGTGTGTGTGTGTGTGTGTGTGTGTGTGTGCGTGCGTGCGTGCGTGCGTGCGTGCGTGCGTGCGTGCGTGCGTGCGTGCGCGCGCGTGTGTGTGTGTGTGTGTGTGTGTGTGTGTGTGTGTGTGTGTGTGTGTGTGTGTGTGTGTGTGTGTGTGTGTGTGTGTGTGTGTGTGTGTGTGTGTGTGTGTGTGTGGTCCTTGGCCTGCGTCTTCGTTTTCGCTGTTTTATTAGCGTTACTATTGCAAGCACAATGCAGCGCACATTGTGTTTCGACGCTATCCGGGAAGCCTTGGAGCGAAGCGAAACTGGCAGCGATACTGCAGGCCCGCCCGTCTGGGTCTCAGGTAACGTCATCAGTGCAATGCAAGGCGCCGGGCGGAGCGATGGTCATCAGAAGCGCTCACTGCGGCTGAGTTATGGTGCGAAGCCGCCTACTAGATTGTTTTGTCGGGTCTCGTAATAGCGCTAAAACATTGTTCATGAAATTCTTTCCTTCCTGGGCGGTTTCGAGGACACTGTCCAATTCTACTAACACAACATGCCTTAAAATAAAAATTAGAAAAGCTAACCAACATATTTAGTAAGCTAGCGAATGAAATTGAAATTAAGCATTCTGCATTTTGCCTGGTGCCCGCAGTAGCTCACATTATAGCCCCAGAGCTAAAATAAATCTAAAGCAAGTTACCGTTATTTTAAATTTTGGACATTCTAGAAAAATATACCTTTATAGCGAAATATTTTAACAAAAGCTTAAAAAAAAAGCAGCAAGGGCCTCATTATTCCTCAGTGCATTTTTCAATCTTTACTGAGACGGCAGATTAGGTATGCACAATAAGCCATAAAAGGTGTGTTCTTTAAGTCAATAAAATTTGGAGCTTGTTATGAACGTTTCACTTGCTAACAGGTAGGCAGGCCATCAAGTTCGCATTCCTCATTGTGGTTTCTTAAGCTACTTCTTCAGGCAGAATGAGTTTCTTGTGGTGAATAACATTTCAAAATCACGGCGCAAAGCAAATGAACTACAGTATTCCTCTCTCTTATCCTAGGCGATGTCTGCTTTCGAACATATATATATATATATATATATATATATATATATATATATATATATATATATATATATATATATATATATATATATATATATATATATATATATATATATATATATATATAGTGACTCTATTAGATTTGTTCAAGACGCGTCCAGGTTCTTCCAAGCGTTTAAAATCCTTGCGAAAGACTTATTCCAATGCAGGCGCCTTAACGAAGCAAGTCAACCTCTACGTTTTGTTTGGTCTCTTGGCAGGCAGCACTTGTCTAAGGCCACTGTGAATGTACACAGTCACTCGTAAGCGGAGTCCATGCCCAATTCACTCGTCGTGAGCATCGAAACCATTGTGTCGATATAAGCCAATTCTCTAATTTACCGTCTTCGTGTTCTCGAAAAGGACATTGAAGGATGGCTTGTTAACTTCAAAGAATCAAGTTTGCGCCGGGAAACGTGGTGACGTGCATTGGTTCTGTCTTTCGAAATTCACCTCTGTATCCCCCTGGATAGCGCCTTCGGTCATTTACACAAAATAGGAAAGGACATAAAAATGCAGAGAGAAAACTTTGTCTTTGAGAAGGACAGGAAACCGAACTCTTCTCGCGTGATTTTTCTTTTAGGGACAGAAAATGCAGTCATGAAATTTTACTTGTTTTTCTTTCATCCTACTTTTATGGGACATCGCACTTTTTATCGCGAAGTTTCTGCCTCTTTGGCACTAGTTTTGGTCTATACTGCATAATAAGCCTAAAGATGAGGTTCCTCATGCAGTTCCTGCGATTTCAGGCGGCTAACGTAATTTTATGCACGCAGCATTTCAAGGAAGATGATAGTCTTCCTGGCAGAAACCTCTCAAGATTCCTTGGCTTCAAAGCACCGAACTTAATAAGCTTTGCATGTTTGGCTTAATAAGGTCGAGCACTCTGCGTTGATTCGGGAAGATTTATTACTTTAGCTTTTATGGCACGTCTTGGTTGAGTAGCTGCTTTGCATAGATATTTGTGTTTTCTATTTAAACATTTTTTTCCCTGGCTTGGTCTGGATGCAAGACAGGCCGCTCCGAAGATGGGAAAATGAGAACTTTATGTGTCTTGTGTTTAAGTAACGTGCCCAGAGATTTTGATTCAACCACTGGGAATTGAAGAGCGTGATTGTCGATAAGCCGGCTCAAGTAAAATCCGCCTTTAGGTGAAATGAAGAAAAGCCTTCAAATGTTGGATTTCGCACATCAGCAATCTGTAATGTTCCTCAAGAGATTACACTGTTTTAGAATGGACATGCTCCAATACATTGTCTCAAACATGGTGAAGTTTGAAGTAGTTGCGCCTATTTAATGTCTCGCTGTTCCTTTACATTTCTAATCGCTTCTGTGTCAGAGAAAAAGTGTTCCAAAACTTTAACAGTTCATTGCTGGCGTTACGAAAACATGAGCGCGAGGCGGGAACTGCTAGCTCTGTATTATTTGTGTCAATACAAATTGGCATAACAAACAGAAGATTTATAGTTTTTTACTCAAATTCCTGAAACTTTCACAACATATAAAACAGCTCCCGTAGCCGCATTATCGCACAATGCTGTATTATTCGTTCTTACCAAACAAAAAAACCATGTTTTTGCCCGGGGATCGTGAACCAATACAAATTTTTAAATACACAAATGCTAATGAAATTGTTTCACGCTTGTTTCGTACCTGCGCACACGAGCATAAATCCGTGGGGGTTGCATTTTAATAGTGTATTATGAGCCACACATCCGTTGCCTCACTTCGCCCCCTCCCACCTTTGCTTGTATGCGTACATTGTGTGTTTATAAAGTTCGACAAAACACACAAGAAACACAGCCCCAAGCAGAAAACTCAACGAGAGTTATTGAATCTACAGATCAATATGGCGAAGCGCCTCGGGGCAAAACAGACGGAGTTGTTTTACGATTCCAAACGCAGATCGATAGCGAAATAAGAAAGACATAAATAATAAAAGACACTCATAGCAAGTCTTGTTCTCGTGTACGCGGCATCTTTTGTCGTGAGAGAGCGGGAGCGTCAGCCGTCATCCGCACGCCAGATATGCTGCAGGGGTTATTACCTAGTGCGCCTGCACGCAACTCTGTGACGCCGTCGAAGAAAAAAAAACGTTTACAGGACGTCAAGTATGAAAAGCATTGTTACAAAGCGTCGAGGTCTCCTCAGAGCAGTGGCTGACGTAATGGGCTTGTCAGCATGATAATAAAATGGCACCAACTGGCAAAAGAAGAGAGAAGGCGCTTGCCTTTCAGCGGTCTGTGTAAAGATACACCGTTAGAAATGTATGCCGTCAGCTTTTTCATGGTGCCCACGAAGGCTGCCAATATGTGCAGTCGAATTAGGGAAGAAAGACGACAGAGGAAAAAAAAGAGAACAAACACATACGCCGACAACTGATCGGCGAATAAATTTGAATGTCTGAAAAATTTTTCATTTCCAAAAGAAGACATGTAAGTTTTATGTGATCAACAATCAACATGCTTTTGGCAACAGTGTGAAGTGTATCATCGACCCGCTGCAGCACAAAGCTCTGTAAGTAGCGCTTCAAGTTGTTTCGGCGCTGTAACTTTCCCGGGCACGCGTGCGCGTACAGACTAGTGAGCACAGACAGACTGCTGAAGAGAAGAAATAGGATATTTGGCGCTCTCCTAGATAAACTCTTATTAGCATAACTAGTATCGTAGTTGTATGTAGACAATGAACAGGCCATTAGTCTAATAGGAAATGGATTAAATATCTAATGGACTCTTAGACTCCTTGATAGAGGGAAGTAGCATTTGCAAGGCGAACACAATGACAAGGTTGTCATTTGGAGAAGTTGTACACTAACGTCGTTTCAGAACATGGTAACATTATAGGACAGACAATAAAGCCTCTAAACTTACCGTATTTAAATAGGCGTCCTTCACCTCGCTTGCAACTAGCCACTCTGAACATTTTAACCGTAGGTACTTGCGAGAAATTGTTGATCAGCGAAGCTATGAAATAAGTATTACTACGACATATTCGGTATGCGTGGTGTAAAACTAGGTTAGCCTGTAACGTTGCCTTTTTTGAAGACAGAAATATTTTCTAATACAGATCTTCTTGATTAAAATTATACATGTTGCTTCCCCTTTGAAAAGTTCAAACTGATACGCGACTAATTGCGATTCTACACAAAAATACAGGAATATAATAGGTGAATACATGCTTGCTTCAAGTTTTTCTATGTAGTGAATCATTGAACCGGAGCACCAATGTCCAAAAAAATAGAAGAAATTAGCTAATATAGAGGCAACTAACTACGCAATTGCTATCCTCCAAAAAACAAACAGTTTTAGTGCAGCTGACTTCGAAAACACTTTCTGGCATATGGCCTGCCGTGTCGGTACGGTAGCGCCATGCTCACGTGTATTTTTTTTCCTAGTTCAAAGCAGCCCTTTCCTGCTGTTTCTCATTTGATTGTCTAACATATCGGTCGCTCCCTAAACTTTTCCACTTGCACGCCCCTTCGCAGCCGCTACGTGCACCATGCTATATGGTTAACTTGGTCGGCGCGTTGTGTTTGCCTACAGCTCCTTCCATTCGTCTTGGCCACTCCACGCGCACCTCCCCATAGAGTTTCGGCTTCTGCAACTCCTGCGATCATACTTTAATCAGCACATGCAGCTTCACTTCGCCTTCTACGCCTCAGCAGGTTCTCTGAAGCTGCTATGAGGAGCACTGATCAGTTTCTGTTTTGTAGCGAGAGCTACACTACGCTAGTTCGAGCCGCGTTTCGCGTTGTCAGCGGAGCCAGAACTGCGCATGCGGCGTTATTATGGCAACCAGCTGCGCCGTTCAACAGAGGTTCGCCGCGGCTCCGCGCTGGTCTCCACCGCTGCACCGATGCGTGACGTCAGGCCTCACTACCTCGCATGCGCTGTTACCATGGCAACGAGCTGCGCCGTTCCTAATAATATCTTGGTGCAGACTAGATGACGAATCATCATCGAAAGGTGCTGTGCAGTGTTCCCCTAGAGGGTAGCCAAATACCGCTCTTGTAACCTCAACCATCCAACCAACCAAGCCACCAAGCAGCGCGAAGGAACAAGGACGGAAGAGAGATACGAGAACGAAGGACAAGCGCTGACAAAGGGTGCCCAGTATTTCAGCGCTTGTCCTGTGTTCTCGTGCCTTTCGTTCGTCCTAGTTGCTTCACGCTGCCGCTTTCCGTGATGCGCCGCTCCGTCGGTGTTGTAGTTGCGTCTGGCTATGCAGCTTGACATATAAAAGCCCTCAGGGTATGCACATTGCTAGTGGGCAGCTCCATGGGTGAAGAAGCTGACAGTGAGCGCGTGTACTGAGCGTGGTTTCTTCGTCGGCTACGAGAAGCTGCTTTGGACGACCCAGTTGCTTGGCGTGAACAGGCCTGCCAGCGTAAAAAAGAAGCTCCAAAGGCTAAGCGTACGTACCTAGCTGAGGCTACGCATATTCTAGCCCAGCTTAGCTAAGCTACTGCCAATTTTTTTTAGTGGCGAGAAGGCCTTAAAGTGCTAACATCTGTAACAGTGACGCCCTCCCAACAGTCTTGTCTAGCCGCATAGAAGCTAAAAAGAAGCTGGGTTGTTTGTTGAGAATTAGACGAGATCCATGGATTCGAGCGTACGAAGGTTGTAAATAAAGGGTGCCAAATGTTTTTGTGATAGGATTTAAAATGGTGGCATAATCGCCGATTAAAGTCACGAGAACCTTCTGCCTTCTCTTGACTGCCTCATAGAAGCGCGGCTAAGCTCAGCAATGACGTCATTGTTGGTGAGAAGACAGATTTCAGTGGTCTTCACCAGCATGCTGCCGTGCGTCGTATAATGCTGCCAAACGATTTTTTGCTGGAATCATCTTTGCTTGCGTTGGTTTTCTTGCTTGGAGTAAACGTATCTGCCTTTAAAACGTATCGCTGCCATCAGTCGCGTTATCATGGGGCCACTACCTGGTGCTCTGAATTGCGGAGAAGCCCGAATGCTGTCGCGTCTTTATTCGGCGATTTCGTTCCCATTTCGAATCGTAGCACAGAAACATTTCGCACGCCTCACCAGAAAGCTTCACACTTTTCATATGTTTTAGCTCGCCTTATTTCGGAAATTCAGTTTCCTTTTAACAACAAACAGTTAATTTGTCGAATATGGGCTTACACCGGCATCAGTTTGGTTTGGTCATCCAAACAATCACAGAAGTCTGAAATAAAAATATTGACCTTATTAAAAGAAGTAAAGTGTCAGTCAGCAACGATTACTAGATTGCAACTCAACACAAAAACTTTCGGAGCACAGACAAGCAAGGATAGTGAAAAACATGACAACATAGGACGGACTACTGCAAACTGCATCGGTTTATTTTCGAGAACAGTACATACTCTTCAATGAGTGAAGGAGTAGTATTGCAAAAGAACGCAGCACATAAAACGGTAAATTCGGTCAAATTTTGCAAATTGTAATCTTCTGGTCCCCTGTGGTCTTCATCTCTCTTGTGTCGAAAATTTACAGCAAAATATGCAGTACAAATACAGAGAAGGAAGAGTTTTTTGAAGTGTGGTTGTCGAAGATTGTGAGCGAATAGCACTACAGATTGTCGGGGCGCATCGCAAATTCCGCAGGATTTCGACCACAAAGCGCCGTTGACTTTATAGCACCATGAAGAGGGAAGATCAGAAGATGAAAGCTTCCTTTCGGTGCAGTGCCCCGTTTTAGAGCGTAAGCTCTACTACGCCATGTCCCCCAAGGTCATTCATCGCCGACGCCGTGACCTTGAGCTCGCTCGCAGTGCAAACTCTGGCAGGCGTGAATGACGTCACGCCTCGCTATCACGTGACTTGCTCAAGGGGCGGGGGGGGATGACATCTGCTTTACGGCGCTGGCTCCTCACTCTTGCTATGGATGGTGCGCCGGCTGGGCCGTCTCTGTCTTCGCTACACGGGCCCTAACCGTTATCATCTTTTGGATGTGCCCGTTGATTCACAAGAACTGGCAAGTGAAAACGTCTCCGCCTGCTGTGCCGCTGCACTAAGCCTCGCCTCATCGAGGCGAGCCTCGCCGGCGCGCGGCGTTCCTCACTCACCGGCAGCGCACCTACCCCCAGCAGCCATGGAGGTGCAAGCGCAGAGGGAAGAACTTCGTCCCAGTTAGTGGACCCCGATACTCCGCGCGTACAAGGGTGAAATCTCAAGCGCGGAAACGCTGGCCATATACCATCAAGCAGCGTCTGTTCCATCTAGGCCTACGGCGTCCGCGTCCGCTACCCCTGCGACTCTCAAGCCTACATACAGGCCTCAACAAGAACAGCTGCGCGCGACGCATGCAGTCGCACACCAAAGCAAACAACTTGCTTCACTCCCTACCGGCACTATACGGGTCGTTTACCGACCAAGAGGAGGCCTCGCTTTGAAGGGCACCATGGCGCAGCCACTCCTGCAAGCCCTGCAAGTCAGCGCTGCTGGCTGTGACCTCAAGGATATGCACCTGAGGGTCCACCCTACGAATAACACATTCACGGTCGCTACCCCTCACGAGACAACCGCCCTTCACCTCGTCCAGCTCAGGGAAGTGGTCCTCCAAGAGACCGCTTACCCTGTCGCAGCCTACATTGCACCGCCGGCGGCTGTTGTGCATGGAGTCATCTCGCAAGCCTACTGGGAGGAGACGCCGGAGCAGATGCTACGGGACCTCCAGACCCGTAACCCGTACGCTGATATCATTGCAGCCCGCATAATGGGAAGGACTCATTCCGTACTGATCACCTTGGCGCTCGGACCAGTCCCCCATACCATACGCTACATGAGTGTAGTGTACAGATGCACGCCGTACAAGGAAAGTCCAGACGCGTGCACGAACTGTCGTCGGCCGGGCCATAGGAATGACGTGTGCCCGCACCCCAAGACTGGTCTCTGCCCGCGGTGCGGAGACAAGCATGAACCGCAAGATGTGCCCTCCTGCATCCCGACCTGCATTCTCTGTGGAGGCCAGCACCTCACGGGCACCGGCTCATGCATGGCTAGAAATCGCACCGCCCAACCACGCAACCCATCGCACCAGAAGGCAATGCCCCCTAACAAGGATGACTTTCCTCCACTGAAAACGACCCTCCCGTCTACTGCAACATGGGCCTCCAAGGCTGCCGGGATGAACACCAGGACCTCCCAGGACCCGGACGTGAAGGCTCTGCGAGAGGAGGTAAAGCAGCTCAGGGCAGCCCTCTCTACCGCCACCTCTGCTGTATCTCCCCATCCACCACCCGCCTCCCCTTCACCCACCCAACCCGCCACACCTCCCCCTAAAAAAAGAAGGCCTGATGAGAGCCCAGTTGAACCAATAGACCTAGACGCCAAATTTCAGGCCTTCGCCCAAAACTTGGAAGCCAGGCTCACAGAGCGCATTACTGAGCAGCTCACTGCACAGTGCCAGCTTATGATTAAATCTAACATTACCCGTCTTATGAATAGTGTCATATGTAACATCATGACCAAGGTAGAGGAGCGCATAACTCGCCTCACTCCTGGACTCTCAACGGACTATCCTCCCACAGTCCCACTCTCCATACCCCTCCTTCCCCTCACTACCCAACAGTAAGGCTCCTCCGACGGGCCTTAATTATTTAGAGATTATTCAGTGGAATTGCAGGGCTTTTCGGCGAAAGCGCGATCCTCTGCAGCAAATTATCGCAAGTTCATCATCCCCACCAGACATCATCGCCATTCAGGACGCCAATGTTTGCAGGCAGCTGCCAGGATATGCTTTTATCCCCTCAGACTCCACTGATCTTCCTCGGGTGGTGACATATGTCAGTAAATCTTTGCATTACGTGGAGCACGTAATTACCTCCCCTATAACTAACAGCCTTATTGAAGTCTTACCGCCCACCCCTGCAAAATCAAGTCTGTTCTTTCTTAACTGCTACCTTCTCCCACGTCAGCCAATTAACTTACTCCTCTCACTTCTCAAATCCGCCACCCAGTTGGCCGGATCAAACCCCCTACTGATTGCCGGAGATTTTAATTGCGCTCACGTGGACTGGGGCCATCGGCGCACCAAGCACAGCGGCACAGTTTTATACAATGAGACGCTGGCGCTCCACCTGACCATCTTTAATAATTTCAGCTTACCTACGCGCATTGGAAACAGTGTTACTGCCGATACTAGCCCAAACCTCACGCTTGGTAGAAACTTGGACCACCTGAAGTGGGAAAGAATGCTTTCCACACTAGGCAGCGATCATCACCCAATTCGAATAACACTAAACTATCGCCGACCTCAGCGCAAATTTACCGTTAAGCATACTAATTGGGACGCGCTCCGCAAATTCAGAGAAGCGCAGCCATCACAGGCCCCCTTCGACCTTGACACCTGGATTATTCACTTGAAAAAGGACACTCGCCAACACACTCAAACGCTCGACTCTACGCCAGACACCCCTGTTATTGACAGCAAGCTCGCCCACCTCCTCCAAGCACAGGACAACATACTGCAAAGGTGGAAGACTCAGAAGCATAATAAGAGACTAAAACTCAAACTTGCCCAGATTCAATCCCAAATAGTACAATGTAGTGCCACTCTTTGCAAAGCTAACTGGGCTCAAGTTTGTGACGGTCTCCGCGGCAATCTCTCTACAATCCGCGCTTGGCATCTATTACGACACATGCTAGACCCCACGCAATCCAAATCTCAGACGCGCCTTAGCAATCAGACGCGCCACCTCGCTCACAACCATCGACAAGACACCGACGCCTTCCTCGCCCAGGTGAAATGCACCTATACAACCCCCGGTCTCCCTTGCAAGTATCCTGATTACGCAGGCCCACCCCAGCCCGAGCTTGACGCCCTTATTACAGAATCAGAATTTCGCGCCGCCCTATTGAAATTAAGGAATACCGCTCCCGGAGATGATAAAATTACCAATGCAGCTATCAGAAATCTTGACGATGCTTCCATCTCTGACTTAGTCAACTACTTTAACGAATGTTGGGAGGCAGGTATTCTCCCTGCCTCGTGGAAGCATGGAAAAATTATCTTTATTCCAACACCCCAGAAGCCTATCACCCTAGACAACACCCGCCCCATTTCTCTTACATCCTGTCTAGGCAAGGTCTTCGAGCACATAATTCTTGCTCGGCTAACAACGTACATGGAAGAGAACCACCTTTTCCCCCACAGTATGCTCGGCTTTCGTGCGCATCTATCTGCGCAGGACGCCCTACTTCAAATTACGCATGACGTGTTTGATAATACCATCCCCCACCACACTAAAGCTATCCTGGCAGTTGACCTCACCAAGGCATTTGACAGAATTCGACACGATGCCATCTTAAGAAAACTGCAGGCTCTACAGGTAGGCCCTAAAACCTACAACTACGCTCGCGCGTTTCTCTCGGGCCGCACTGCCTCCCTGCACATAGATCAGATTACCACATCCCCTTATACACTCGGAGAGCTCGGAACCCCTCAAGGGGCGGTCCTTTCTCCCATTTTCTTTAACTTTGCTCTCATCCCCATAGCTCACAAACTGGCTCTAATCCCACACCTAAAACATACCCTGTACGCTGATATTACCACATGGACCACTCATGGCTCTGACAGGGAAATTGAGGAAACTCTTCGGTTAGCAGCAGACACCATCTCCTCTCAAGCGTCATCCATCGGGCTCGAATGTTTCCCATCTAAGTCCCCGCTCTTCCTTATTAGGCCAAAATCTGGCGCTAACTCACCCATCCAAATCAATTTAAAAGGATCCCCTATCCCCATCATACCCACCCTCCGCATCCTTGGCCTCCACTTGCAGGATTCTGGACGAAATGAACATACCGTTAAAAGGCTCAAGGCCTCCACGCAATCCCTGTTGCACCTTCTGCGCCGAGTGTCGGCCCTTAACAAGGGTTTAGACGAAGCGGACAACATGAGAGTAGTGCACGCATCTACGCTTAGCCGCATTCTATACGCAACCCCCTATCTCAAATTGAACCGCACGGAAACCGAACGCGTGAACGCAATGATCCGCCTTGCGACTAAGGCAGCCCTAAACCTACCTCGTAGCACTAGCACAGTCAAACTTCTTGCACTAGGCATGCATAACACCATTCAGGAACTAGTTGACGCGCACCTTCATACACAGTACCTTAGACTTACCACGAGTGTCACTGGCCGCCATATACTCTCCTCCCTTCGCATCAATATACCCACTAACCAGTCAACCCTTATAGCCATCCCTCGACACATCCATACACCTCCCGTTGTGAAACCCCTTCCTCGAAACGTCCATCCCCAATATCACATCCCTCGCCGCGTAGCTCGCGCTAATGCCCTCCATAAGTATTATGGGCAAGCCCACGATGCCATTTGGGTAGATGCCGCATGTACAGCGCATGAAGCGGTAGCAGTTGCCTACAATCCAACCCTACCTCACCCCCTAACTCACCGTCTTCCCTCGGGCTCTACGCCTGAGGAGGCAGAGCAGACCGCCATCGCCCTAGCCCTTGCACATTCGGACGCCCAAAACATCTTCAGCGACTCCAAAACGGCTCTGTCCAACTTTGCCAGGGGCAGGATTCACGCCCCTGCCTGGCAATTGTTGAACACCCCTACCCAAAATTTACCGCTCAGGGTAGAGCTTCAGTGGGTGCCGGCTCACTCTGGGAAGCCTGGAAACGAGGCTGCCGATAAATTGGCCCGAGGTTTGATTTGCCGGGCTCAGGACAGTCTCGATCCAGGATTCTCGAGGGAGCGGGCGCACACCTTTGCGCTCACGCAAATACCCCGTTTGGACCGTCAGACGTACCCTCCTCCCCACCGCTCTCCCAACAGATCCTCTTCAGACGCCTCCAGACCCGCTCTCTGTCATCCCCTCAGCTTTTATCCCTCTATTGCGGCACATCCCCTGCATGCTCCCTATGCGGTGACCCCCACGCCACACTCTCCCATATCCTTTTCGGCTGCCCTGCCGACCCTCCCCCGCGGGGACAGCACGCCATCTCGAGCTGGGAGGACTGGGAGGTCCTGCTTATGTCTGCAGAACCAACATCGCAGCTTGCTGCTGTGACTCGGGCATACGACGTCATGTCCCGGCATGACCTACTTGATGCAGTGCGGGACCGCGCAGTGGCCCAGGGACCCAGCTGGGTCTAAAACTCACTTGTTCAATAAAGTCTGTCTGTCTGTCTGTCTGTCTGTCTGTCTGTCTGTCTGTCTGTCTGTCTGTCTGTCTGTCTGTCTGTCTGTCTGTCTGTCTGTCTGTCTGTCTGTCTGTCTGTCTGTCTGTCTGTCTGTCTGTCTGTCTGTCTGTCTGTCTGTCTGTCTGTCTGTCTGTCTGTCTGTCTGTCTGTCTGTCTGTCTGTCTGTCTGTCTGTCTGTCTGTCTGTCTGTCTGTCTTCGCTTCAGCGCAAGCGTCATTCGGCTCCCATCATCCAAGAAGACATTCTTCGGTACAGTGATAGAATGAACCAAGACAAGCCATGAAATTTGCAATAAAGCAAGCCTTTCATAAAAATATGTGTAGTCACCTGTAAAACCAAGCATAACCGCGCTTACGCTCGTGAAACTTGGTTCAAGGATAGTTGAACCTCTGCATTTTTCTGGCCAGCAGAAAAAGCGTACGCGGCTTTAAACGAGGGACACGACTGAAGGACTTAATGGTTGATTTCTCCAAATTATTCTATTTTTCTGTGATTTCGATCATCGAGCCACCCGGAATTTATTAACGAACGAGCGCAGAGTGATTCGGTTTTTTTGTGCAATGATTTATATTTAGATGTTAAGGGCTGCAATAAGCTCTCGATATATTTGTACACGTGCAATGTTTTTGAAACTTATTTTCGTAAGAAATGTTTTATGTATCTGTAGCGCCCCGCGCGGCTGCCAGTGCGCCTGATACCGAAATGGACGAAGTGTTCCCAGCACGCGGTAGAGAGAATGCTATGGAACTTGGCCAGGGCCGGACGCTGCAACCGCCGCTCCGCTGCTGTCTCTTCTCTAGCAGCCCCCAATAAATGTTGCCGCGGTCGCCTTCCTGGGCGACCGCCACATATATATGCATGACGGAATTACATTTTAGTTCCATGAATAATGGCCATCTAAATAAAACTAAATTCTTCGTGGCACGGGGCAGGCCTTTGTGAATGTGCTGACATTAATAACGTGCACATTTAGCCTAAATATTTAAAGGCCCTGCGGGTGTTAGTTATACTCGCTCAACAAGTGTACCGGCTAGTTTAAAAAATACAGTTCTGAAATGAGTATCAAAGTTACATATGTCTGAATAATTTGGTTACATTTTGTCCATGTCTACCGTAATTCTAATTCACGCGTCCCCGTTTAAGAGAGAGAAACAGAAGAATGGAAACGGCGGGAGGTTAACTAGGCGACGCTCAGTATGCTACCCTGTACTTGAGAAGAAAAGAAAGTACGGAAAGAAAGGGAGGAGAGTTATTATCCCCACCCTTAGAACATCATGTGGTAGATGAGGTAAAACCAAGGACTGAATAAAATCAAATGCGATAATTAACACGCTTCTTGCTCCACGTGGAAAGCCCACGAACGCCTACAGGACAGCTCTTTCTTGAGGAGTACGAACGACTGTGTGGTTTCTTACGAATGATATCAGGCCCAGCGATTTCGCTAGCCTTATTAAAGCGAGATTTACTGGCTGCGAACTTGCGATTTCGCCGTAGCGGTGCTCCGAGGAGGCACTTGACGTCACAACGCGCGCCTCGCCGCGAATATTTCTCTCTCTCGCTCTCGCCCCCTAGTCACTACTGCGCATGCGCCACTAGTAGCGACCAGCCAAAGGTGTTCCGCCGCTGCGCAGCGCCGCGCCTTTCCTCAAAATCCAACTTTCAGTTTTCACTTTTCTATTACTTTTTTCCCTCCCTCCTTTATCCGTTCCTTTACGGCGCGGTGCGGGTGTCCACCAATATATGTGAGACGGTTACTGTGCCATTTCCTTTCCTCAAAAACGAAACAAAACAAGTCTGCCGACCTCGTTCAAAGAGTTCATTGGCGTTGACAACTTTGCAAAGGCAGTTCATTTTCACGAAAGGAAAGGCGCCAACCGGCTCCGTGGGTCAGTGGACACCTCACTGTCGCTTTTATGTACGTGGCGTTGGTTTCCAACTGCAAAAGCCTGCTTTGATTGCGTTCCGCACACTGGATAGGCAGCGCGCCCTCCCTGCCACCCTGGGAGGTGGCATGCAGTTAATCGTTGATCGCAAGATATTGATTGAACGCTGCAGCCTAGCTATTGCTGCAGTGATGCATGACAGCCGCAACGCTGTCAGCGCTAATGCATTCAGGCCATATCTCTCTCTCATCACCGCCACATGTATCGAAGCACGAATGAGGCGTCCGCATATCCAGGGAGCCAGTTATGCGCCCTTTCTTGGCTCAAAGCCATCGCCGTCGAGAGCATTGTCGACGCCAACGCCAATGGACAGTGAACGCCGACATCTTTCGCTTTGTATATCCTGGATTAGCTGAGCTAATCCAGATTAATTTTTTATTGCGAAGCAATACTACTTTAGGTCGCACTTCAGCCCGTTCCGTGGCGAGGCGGCGGTAGGCACATTGACCTTTAGCGTGACCCCGCTGCGTGACGTCACACCAGTGACCTAGAGTGACGTCACACCAGCTGTATAAAAACGGTGCCCCATCTCACGCCGTCGCGAGGCGAGGCGGTAGCCACCAACGGCGGCCTAACTCCCGCTCCTCTCACCAGGGGCGCTACGGTCGGTGTGACGTCACACCAGCTGTGTAAAAACGGGGCCCCATCTCACGCCGTCGCGAGGCGAGGCGGTAGCCACCAACGGCGGCCTAACTCCCGCTCCTCTCACCAGGGGCGCTACGGTCAGAGTGACGTCACACCAGCTGTATAAAACAGCTCCACTCCTCTCGCCAAGGCAGTCATACAGCCAGATGTTACGATGGTGCCTACGAACAAGGCAGCTCGGCAGAATGCAAAGAGGAAGCATCAGCGAGCTACGGAGACGTAAGAAGAACGAGAAGAACGACTTTCTAAGCGGCGTGCCCAGTATGCAGCTCGGCGACAACGTGCAACCTCCTCTGTGGAAACAGCAGAAGCAAAGGAAGAAATTATGAGTTTGCCCGACAGTGAGCCTAGCATAACACTAGCATAACCCAAGACTACCACCAGCCATACTACCAGCTGATCCGAGAATAACACACTATTGCTTCGCAATCACTAGGCTTAACCAATCTAAGCCACGGCCCTTTTTTTTTGATAACGGTCGAAGACACGTGTAGAGGAAAGTTGCGGTCTTGTTCCCCTGGCAGTGCAATAAAGGATAGCTTCCCGGAGCTGTCTTCATCAAATTCACATGCTCACGTAACACTCACAGGTAGCAATATTGCAGGGACCGGAAATTTTAAACTCGTGAGGCTTAACCTGCCTTCGACTGCATTTTATCTTCAAGAGTTTTCTAGTGACGTTGCCGAACGGAAAGACAAATTCGTGGACACGGCGAAGTGATTACGTCAGCGTTAAATAACTTCCTGCATTCATAAATAAATCGAGACATTGAGGAGGGCGACGCGCTGGAGGCTGTAAAAATGAGGACACACCACATGTGCGTCGTAGTGACTGTGCTTGCCCAGTGCTCGTTGGGCCTATTCAAGGAATAGCCGCAAAGAAAGACAACAACCCAAGCATACGCCGCGCGGCGAAACGGAAATCTAACACCCCCCCCCCCCCCCCCCCCCGCAGGCTCTCAACTTTCCATAGGACAAATATGGTTCCCTCGAAGCCGCCATGCCAACATCGGCTCCGAACGCCACTGTTTTCTGCACGCTCTGCACAGAACCTGTCATTTTCCGCATCCGGAAGGACACCGGCAACCATAATGGGGTGCGCCATTTATAGCTCCATCTCCGGGCTTCTCTTTGGGTCATATCGAGTAGCAGGCTATTTTTAATAGATTGCTTTTATGCGCTCAGGCACGTGCAAGACATGAGCGGGACGTGCTTTCGCGCAAACATGTTATGAACAACCTGGCTTCTCCGCCCGGCGGATCAGTCACGGTAGTCGCTACACGTGGTGACGGCCATGTATCGTCGAAAATAAGCCTGCCTCACTGGAAGAAGCAGCTAAGGAGCGCACACCGGACATGAAGAAACAGAATGCAGAGAACAATGAGAAGAGACAGCGCTGTGTGTGTGTGTGTTCATCTCGTTCGCCATCCCTCTAGTCTTTTAATTAACAACGGTGTACAAATATGAAACAAGCCCAAGTTCCGGCTTCACCTGCCGCTGGTTTCTTTCTCGACCCTGTTTCACATGGAATGATATTTGTTTTCTCAATTTTAGGCGAAACCTTTCAGCCAGAATGAGTCTCAGCCAATGAACGCACAATAAAGTATTTTATCAATGCTTCTTTCAGCTTGCCCGCAGCTTCGGTATTTCCTATCCCACCGCAATGGACTTCAAATAATGTGACATTTGCTTAGAACGAGAAACTGTGGCGTCTCTGTGCCCGTGTGTATATTTTCCGTAACTCGGAACACAAGAGGTTGCTTGCGACGGGTGATGGACCTGCGAACGAACGGAGAACTTTTATTATTAATTATTAATTGTTTTTTGGGAAAGGAAATTGCGCGGTAGCTGTCTCATATATCGTTCGACCCCTGAACCGCGCCGTGAGGAAAGGGATAAAGGAGGGAGTGAAAGAGGAAAGGAAGAAAGGTGCCGTACTCGAGGGCACCGGAATAATTTCTACCTGCTGGGTATCTTTAACGTGCACTGCAATCGCACAGCACACGGGCGCCTTAGCGACACGGGCACCTTTAACCATGGTTAAGTAAACTGCGGTTACCCTTAACTATAGTTAGCCGCGCTCACACGGAAAGCCAAACTGTAGTTACGCCACTAACCGTAGTTACCGTAAACCGAGCTGGCTAACCTCCGTTTGCGCTTAACCGACAAAATGGCGGCGTCCGCGGAAGGCATGGAGGCAGCAGCAGCAGTGTCGCAGGAATCGTCCTCCCAGAGGCGTGTCAACTGGCCTGATGTAACAACCGCGGCTTTGATTCGCATCTGGGAGGACCAGCTACCCGCTCTGCGGGGAAATACGCGCAATGCGCGTATATACGCTGCCATGGCGGCGGAGCTGAACGCCGGGCTAGCGCCGGGCGAAGGCCCCTACACTGCAAAGCAGGTCAAGCAAAAAATGAATAATCTGAACAAAAAATACCGGTAAGTGCTATCTTTACTCTCATTGCATTGCCCACCTAGCGCTGTTTTTATGGCGCGACGTCAGCCCCACGTGTGCGGCAGCAGTGTGTTGGTTCAGCAACGTGCAAACTTTTCGCCGTCGTCGCGTATTGTTTACCTCGCGAGCGCCCAAGATGTTTCAATTATGTATGTACTCATATAGGAACTGAACAACGAGTGCCTTGTGACAGGAGCAGCGTATGTTACACAGCGCCAGTCCGTTTTTTTTTTCTTCGTAAACTGCGTAGTTGTTGGCCTAATAAAAGATGACACATACCCACACTGGGGGATCGGCCAAGAATCGGGTGGCTATTCACCTGTACTGAGTTAATAAAAAAGAAAAGCACCTTTTCGTCTTCGTTTGTGTACGCGTGCATGTACCGCTCTGCATGCAAACTTTGTCTTTCTCATTTTCGCGGCAGCGGTTGTAGTTCAAAGCTTTTGTTTCAAACTGACAGAGCGCTGTACATAGTGACCTTGCCATACAGCCGCCAGCACGCATGGCAGCACGCATGGTCAGCGTTGTGATCATTACTTATCTCCTATTTAACTTGTACTGATTGATTGGCAGGCAAAATTCTCAGTCAATCAACTTCCGCTCAAGTGTAAGCATTGCGTGCAGAACCGTATACACGTGCTTCAAAATTTCACTCTTTTTTTTTCTGAGTTAAGGTGTCTTTATAGAGGGCTCGGGTACTTCTGGCTACCAGCTAAGGTAACAGTTCAGCAAATTTCTCGATTTTCTGAAATATATAACTTTAGGCCTCACTGGCCTACTATGCAGATATTGCTAGAATGCTATCAGCTGAACCAATCACTTGAAAAGCTCCAACTGGTGCAGTTAAGTGCCATTTTCACCAGTACCTGCCAGTTGGTACCTGCATATTGATGTAACATTTGTCTTAAGTACCAGTGTTCACAGGAAGTTTGATGGCCTAAAGAGATCACCAAGAGCACATTTATTATTGAAATTATTTCTACCTTTCCAGGCAGCTGAGACGAACTGGAACTGCCACTGGCTCTCCTGGTGTCCCGTGGCAGTTCTACTGGCAGCTGCACAGTTTCCTCGGCAGCCTACCCATCAATGATGATGGGCGGGTCGAGGAAAGTTTGGAGGTAATTTACAATTTCAAACATTACCCATTATTAGACCGCTCAGTCACTGTGGAATTTCATCACTATGAATTTTTTAAATGTACAGAATACTGCACAAGGCACGCCGGCTGCGGATACTAGAGAACTGAGTAGAAAAGGGAGGGAAGAGGTTGCACAGAAAAAAAAACGACACTTGTACAACCATGGTTGTCAGGCAAGCGCGAACAAAAGGTTCTTAACCCACAGCAGTTCAATCCAAAGTGTCATACTGCAGTTACCACCTCATCTCTGTCTACTTTGGTTCATTGGTTTGGCCTCTTGCCAAGGTTATATACCAAGTTGTACGTACTTGATTACTTGTAATCTGTTACTTGTAATTGAATACATTCTATGAAATTTTGTAATCAATTACTTTTTCAGACTAACATTACGGGTTATATAGTTATCCTTTATTTTTATAGCATTGTTTATTGCCTCTGCGCATAAGGAGAGTTGGGAAGAAAAGAGAAAGGATATTAGTGGCGAAATTGAGGCTACGTCCCAGTTACGGCAGGATTGAGGGCAACCCCTACCCGGATCCTCCGGAGCACAATCTCCTCTGCACGGGTAAGACCGTGGGGCGGAGGGTTATCGCACTCTGAGGGACGAGAGCACGTGTGTGGCGCCAGAGGTGTTCCTTGTGAGGAGGGTAGCATTATCTATACTGAGGAATTGAGGCATTGATGTGAGTAGGGTCGGCAAGCAGGTTGCAGAATCTGCAGAGCTTTGTGAATTGATTAGGTCACGTGGGACCCACTCAATTCGAATGGCTTGCGGGATGCGAGCCACCAGGCGATGTATATTCTGGCAGATTTCTGGGCTGCGGCTGACGCGTCGGAGTAGACGTATTGCTTGAAGGGCGTCAGTGCGGATGATAATGTGGGCTGTAGGGAAGCAAGGTAACTGCGGCTACAGAGGGAAGCGAGTCTTGTATAGCAACCAGCTCAGCACAGAAGGAAGAAGGTTCCGCGAATCGAAACCTGACCATCTTGTCAAGTGCAGGCTTGCAGGGACAGTAAACTGCAGTTGTTGTTACACAGCCCTGGATACTGACATCAACATATATAATAATTGATCCGCGTTATTATTATAACATATATAATAATGTTAGCCGCTCAGTCGTGCGGCTAAAATACCTCTGTGAGCTTGCACAGTGTTGATTTTAGAGAAATAGGTCGGAAGTTGCCAAGATCCGTCGGTGGCTTCCCTGCTTTTGTAATTGGGATCACAGTGACCAATTTCCAGGTCTCAGGAACAGAGCCGTTTAGCCATACTGGGGCGGTAATTGACCACTGTATTCAGTTACATTTCAGATGGAGTTATTGTAATTGTAGTTGGTAACTTATTTTATGCAACGTATACAAGACTGGGTATATATTACCAATGACACTATCGATGTCTCATTCATTTTAAACGTGCTATTCATTATTGCTGTTCAGTGATTAGTTTTTGCTAGACTCTATAATTAGGTTCTTCAATAATATATCTATGCAGACACTAGAATGTGTTAAGTTCTTCAATAATATATCTATGCAGTTATATGCAGATAAAAGATTTGAACTGTCCCTTTGTTCTGGCTGGCATAGGTTGGGGCAGCTGATGATTGCATACTATTACGGCAGCTTTGACCATTCACCTGGGCAGATGAAAAATTCAATATACTATGTTTGGTCGTGTGCAGCTGCCAGTCATCAATGAGGTGCCAGGCACTGCCGAGGTACTGGCGTCAGGGGAAGACGAGCCCTTCGGAGACAGAGCGGACCCCCAACTGCTGAGCACGTCTCCCCTGGCTGTGCTACCCAGTACGAGTGGAACTATGGGCTGCAGCAACCGAGGTGGAACAAGTGGAGGCGGCAGAAGCCGACGCAAGTGGGACAGCAGTTCCGTTGTGCACCAGCTTCTTGCGCTTCATAAAGACGAAGCCGCACAGGCGGTGAAAGCGGAGAAAAGGGCCCACAAATTTAGAAAGAAAATGCTTAGAATGACAAAAGAGGGCAATGATATTAACGCCAGCTTGGTTCGGCTGTTAGACAAGTACATGAAATCAAAAGAGGATAAAGAAAATAATGACAGGTAATTCAATAAAACTTTTTGCTGGGCAAGTTGGTTCATTTTACTTGAGGGGATGCTTGTAGCGCGACAAAAAACAAACAAGGGACAGATGTCGAACGGGACAAGTGCTACTCTCAACTAGTTTTATTGAAAGATCAATCGCACTCATTTATACAATTTCCCTTTTCCTTCAAGAACACAATCACCAGAACACTCATGCGAATGACACACAAATTTCACACGCATCACATCAGGCTATTTAAAAACTTACGCTCGTTAGAGTACATCTTTACCGAAGGGCTGGTGGCGCACTCCAACCCTTTATTTTTGATATGGAACGCCTCTATCAGTTCCCGTGTTAGTGCGAGCATGAAAAATGCGTCGAGAATGGGAGTGGAACGAATCCGGTAGTTCACCGCAAGTCTTGCAAATGCTCGTCATTCCTAAAAAAGACAGAGGTCATTGGTCAAAGCAAATGCGCGCTAAAGCGGGAACTGATATAGGCGTTCCATATCAAAAAAAGGGCCGGACCGCATCAGCAGCCCTTCGGTGAAGATGTACTCTGACGAGTATGTTTTTAGATAGCCTGATCTGATGCAGGCGTGTGAAATTTGTGTGCCATTCGCATGAGCGTTCTGGTGATTGTGTTCTTGAAGGAAAAAGGAAACTATGTAAATATGTTCGATCGATCTTTCAATTAAACTAGTTGAGAGTAGCGCTTGTCCCGTTCATCTCTGTGCCTTGTCTGCTTTTTGTCGCGCTACAAGCATCGCCTCAAGTAAAATGAACCAACTTGCCCAGCAAAATGTTTTATTGAACTTCATTTCTAGTACAGTGGGCCCTTGTTTCGTGTTCTCCTCTCCATCGCAGGAGTCTGTGTTAATCACCCACATCACTTGGACGACATGCAAGGCAAGACGCTTGGAGTATTGCATAAGGAAAGGGCTGGTGCTGGTAGAGTTGGCGGCCGCCATAGACGTTGAAGATCTCTACTATTCTATTCCCCACAAAGAACTGTTTACCTCGGTTCTTAAGTGCATTGAAGAGAAACCTAGTTTGGGGAGCTGCTCCAAAGACCACTCTTCAAAATATTTACCTCCTTCAGAAGAAGGCCTTAAGAATTATTTTTTAACCAACCTTATGATTATCCTTCCGCAGCCCTTTTTCACAATAGTAACGTGCCTCTTTAGTCTCTTTGATATACGTCTGTCCTTGCGCTACAAACAGGAAACTTGGGACAAAATTTCAACAATATCTCAAATCGCTAAGCTTGAGCTCCTTGTACCTACATAACCGCTACGCCGTCTGCGGCACTACAACCTTAACACGCCACGAACTAACTACGGGATACAGATGCTTAGATATTATCTACCCGCACTACTCAACCGCCTCTTTGATGCAGGCATTGACATTAATAAATGCAGCAATGCTGACCTCTGGGCGTTCTTTCACTAAATAATTCTCTTTTTTTATGGTTTGTGGCTGTTACGTATATGGTCGAAATATGCAGGTTCGTTGAAAGCTTAGCGTAACCCGACAGCACGCCAATCATGTTGTCTTCATTCATATATGTTGAAAATTGTTCTTTTTTATACGTTGTCAATGTGTTCACTGCTGTGAGATTAAGTGCTATAATCTGTATATAGAATGTTTAAATCATGCTTCCAGTGCATGCTTTGAATTTTGTATATAACTTGTTCTTTATGTTATATTGCGCGCTTAGTTTCTGTTTCCGCTATTCATTCATGGATTGTGAATTATGCCTTACGTTTACGTATGCCTTTCTTGTTTGCATGTGACCAATGGTGCCACTGTTGCTGGATGTTGTGGGCCTTGGGAGCTTGTCAAGCTACGGCATTTTTTCCCGGGGCCCACTGCTCTGTAGCAAGAAGTAAATAAACTGAAACTGAAACATAAAACCCTTGGTGTTTATTTCTCTCATCTACAGTAGGACAGTCATGCAGACTACCTACGAAATCTTTCGGCTGTTACTGGAATATTGTCACGTTGCCGAATGATCCTTCCTCAGACTGCTAAACTCCATATATATGATGCCTTGTTTCTTCATATATAAATTATTGCATGTTAGTCTGGGGTACAACTAAAACAAACAAAGTTCTACTTCTTCAGAAAAAGTACTCCTTCATGTAGCGAATATACAGCCAATGCACACAACTATGCATACTTTACTGCATGTAACATGATACGAGTTGATCGTATATATAAATTTTGATTACTACAGGTTACGTATTTTTCTACATCTGGTGCTAAAAAGAAAGTGTCGGACTGCGTCAGCAGCCCTTCGGTCAAGATGTACTCTAACGAGTATAAGCTTTTAGATAGCCTGATCTGATGCAAGCGTGTGAAATTTGTGTGTCATTCGCATGAGTTTTCTTGTGATTGTGTTCTTGAAGGAAAAGGGAAATTGTATAAATGTGTGCCATCGATCTTTCAATAAAACTAGTTGAGAGTAGCACTTGTCCCGTTCGTCTTCTGTCCCTTGTCTGTTTTTTGTCGCGCTACAAGCATCCGCTCAAGTAAAATGACCAGTAAATGCAGTAAATACCATACATACTCGTATCATCAACTACCTTGACGATCATAGCATTATCTTCGATCATCAGTGCTATTTTCGCAAGGGCTACTCATGCGACACCCAACTTGCCGGTTTTATTTACGACATACATGCACTGACTGACGCTGGGTTTCAAGTTGAAGCAATATTTTTCGATTTTTCTTAAGCATTTGATTGCATTCCTCACCAAAGGTTGTTAAACTTTCACAACTGAACATTCACCCTTATATTATTGCATGGATAGCAGATTTCCTCTCATCTAGAATCCAGTTCACAGCAGTTAACAACTCAAACTCATGTTTTGCTAATGTTACGTCTGGAAGGCAGTTTACTTTTTCTCATCTATATTAATGATTTACCCAGTTACGTGACATCTATAATCAGGCTATTTGCTTATGATTGTGTGCTTTATCGATGTATAACCTGCAACGCTGACAACCAATTACTGCAGTCTGATCTAGAAGCGATAAGCACATAGTGTTCTAATTGGTTAATGCCATTAAATCTTTCCAAATCTAAGGTCATGTAATTCACCAACAAGCCACATGTTCCTACCACCTACTCTCTTCATAGCTATAGTGTAGAACTCGCCACAAGTTACAAGTATCTTGGCGTGAACCTTCAGTCCAACTTATCATGGAATCATCACATTAATCTCACTCTTGCCTCCGCTAATCGTACTTTCGGACTTCTCAAACATAATTTGAGAGGCCGCAACACATGTAAAAAAATCTTGCGCATACCATATTATTCAGTCCGAAACTCTTCATACACGTCTGCCATTTGGGATCCTCATCAGACTTATAACATAAGTAACATCAAAGCCTTGCAAAACCGTGCTGCATGATTCATCTTTTCTGATTATTCATGTTACACCAGTGTCACCTCATTGAAGTTTACAGCCGAGTAAGAAAATTTCCTGCCTATCACTTTTCGTAACCTTTATCACCATCCTTTCCTTCATGGTGAATTCTTTCAGCCACTGCCTATTACCTTTCCATGTCGTGATCATCCTCACAAAGTTAAACACATTAACTACCAGTCATCCCATTATGCATATTCTTTTTTACCCTGCACAATAACTGAACTTCACCATCACACATTGCCATATGCGACCTAAATGAGTTCCAACAACTTAATCACGCATGTTTCAAGAACTAAAAAGGTTTTTTTTCAGCGTACTGTCTTCTGCCTTGTCTTCTTTTATTTTTCATATGTACTTCAGTGCACTTTTTCCGGCGTTGTCTTTTCCTTGCGGTGCTGTTATCTGTTCCTAAAATTCTGCTGCTATGCGCATTGTTCAGACTCTTCTTGTGGATGTCTATTTTTCACTGATATTTGTGAAACCACAGCGTTGGCCAAGTTGTTGAGCATCTGTCTCGTATGCGAGAGGTGCGGGGTTCGATTTCCAGTGCCACCGGGTACCCACTGGTGATACAATGGGTACAAGCTCTCCCCTGCCCTGGTGCTCGGTTTATTTAGGGTGAAATGCTTGGGAAATGGGTCTTTGACCCAACCTTGAGAAAAAGAAAATTTCCTTGTGTCATGGCGCTCTTTGGCCATAGATGCCTTTGCACCATAAAAAAAAGATATTTGTGATTTCACCGGTTCGGTTTAGTGCATTATTATAACCTTGAAACAATGCCTTGTACCCACTTGCACCCCCCCCCCCCATGTAAAAACCCCGAATGAGGGCCTTTGGGGATATTTTAAATAAATAAAATAAATAAACTGAACATTCATTATGAATGCTCAATATTTGTTGGTTTGCATTCATGATACAACAGCATGTGATTAGCAGTAGCAGTAAGTGTTTATTTTAAAATTAACAAAAAGGAAGGTAAAAGATTTTTGCCAGCCCCTGCATCTGTCATCGATACTGAAGCACCTGAGCTGGGGCAGCGGAAATACAGGACAGCAGGCAGTTTGAAGAAATGAAAGAGGTGAGCGGACAGTAAGAAAGGATAGAGGATGAGGTGATAAATACACTATTTACATAATACATTTGTACAAGTCGCGCGCGTGCAGAGTTAATAAAAGAATGGAAAAACACGCGCACAACAGTTTGCACACAACAGCTGCAGCAGGGTGCCCAGCTGTTAATCGTCCGAGGTTGCACACGCGGAGCGTTCGGTCATTGCACGGCACTACTTGATGCAAAACAGACGGGACATCAAGCCCCTCTGTTCGAGAAGTGCACAGAGGCTCACCAAGGTTCGCTCACGGGTGTGCGCACTGCCCTGCAGCCATAATACCGATATTTTACAGGCATAACTTCAAAGCAGTAAGCATGCATATGCACTACAAGAGTAGTATGTGAATAAGGAGTGGGTGCAGGTAACCAGTAACATCACTGTTGCTTTCAGAGTATTTAAGAATAGAAAGCACAGTGCAAATATAGGATATGAAAGATTTGTGAAAAATTGTATTTATTATTTTTTTGCAACTACCTTTGCAGCTATGCTCAGGTCATTCAAACAGGTTACTACTTTAGCTCAAGTGTTTTACAATCTGGTCAACATCGGAGTTCAGTTTTGTTGCCAATTTTTTGTAATTTATATGTAAACAATGTAATAAGAACATAGCACACTACTAATACAGCACACACAGCACACCACAGTAATATGCACAGCGTCACGAACAACCAGCGGAACCATCCAGGCACAGATCAGAGACCGCGTTTAGTCCAGAGCACGCACGAGCGACCGAGCGTTCGGCGCTCGAGCTTCACAGTGTTCGGCGGTTCTCGTCGTCTTCTTCGTTGAGCGCCAGCATCTAAAGATTCTAAAGCCCGTGTCCAGTCTTACAATTCCCCCCGGGCGAAAGGGCGCCATCCTGGCGGCCTAGGGCGATGTGACGACGGCGGGGCTGTAGTAAGGTTTGAGGCGGGTCGTGTGGACAATTTCGCGGCCTCGGCGGCGATGATCAGAGGATGGCGTAAGGGGTTCGAGGAGGTAATTGACGGGGGATGTCTGCTGAAGAATACAGTAGGGTCCCTGGTACTTGCTAACAAGTTTGGACAAAAGGCCGGGACCTGAGGAGGGTACACAGAGCCAGACCAAAGAGTCAGGAAGGTAAGCGGGGGGAAGTGCAGGGGGATCACAGGTGCTTTTCTGCTGCTGCTGGGCGTGAGAAGTGAAGGACCGGGCAAGCTGTCGGCATTCTTCGGCATAAGTTGCGGCTTCAGAAAGAGTTGTAAATTCGGAAGCATCAGGGCGGTAAGGTAGAATGGTGTCCATTGTGCAAGAAGGCTCACGGCCGTACAGGAGAAAGTACGGAGAGAATCCGGTGGTGGCTTGAGCAGCGGAGTTATAAGCGTATGCGACAAAAGGGAGAACGCGGTCCCAGTTACAATGGTCGGAAGCAACATACATGGCCAGCATGTCGCCGAGGGTGCGATTAAAACGCTCAACCATGTCATTTGTCTGGGGATGGTAGGCGGAGCTGGTGCGGTGAACAACGTTGCATTCCTGAAGGAGAGCTTCTACAACTTCTGAGAGGAAGGCCGGACCTCTATCACTGAGCAGCTCTTTGGGCGCACCATGGCGAAGAATGATGCGATGGAGAATGAAGGATGCAATGTCGTGGGCTGTAGCGGATGGTAAAGGCGATGTTTCAGCGTAACGTGTACGGTGGTCGATGGCAACGATGGTCCAGCGGTTCCCGGTTGATGTGCTGGGAAGAGGGCTATAGAGGTCGATGCCAACACGCTCGAAGGGCTGTACTGGGCAAGGCAGCGGCTGCATAGGAGCGGCGGGTCGGCGAGGTGGATGTTTCCGTCGCTGGCATGCAGTGCAGGACTGAACGTACTGGCAGACGTAATGGGCCATCCCACGCCAGTAGTACCGCTGTCGTAGATGGATGAAAGTCTTCAAGAATCCGGCATGGGCACACTGGGGGTCATCGTAGTAGGAAGAGCAAATGAAGGAGCGCAGATGTGTCGGAATGACGAGAAGCCACTTGCGACCATCCGGGAGATAGTTGCGGCGGTAAAAGAGATCGTCTCGGATAGCGAAATGGTGGGACTCACGACGGAGAGCACGGGAAGGAGGTCGAGACGATTGGCCAGATAGGAGATCAAAAAGGCAAATGATCCACGGGTCTTTGCATTGCTCGGAAGCCATATCAGCGAACTCAAACTTCAAAGAAGGCAGGGCGGATATACAAGGCGCTGCCTCAGATGGTACAGGGGAACGTAAGAGGGCATCAGCATCGGCATGTTTGCGGCCGGAACAATAGATAACGCGAATGTCGTGCTCTTGGAGTCGCAGAACCCATCGCGCCAGTCGACCAGAGGGATCTTTCAAAGAGGACAGCCAGCAGAGGGCGTGGTGATCGGTGACAACGTCAAAAGGGCGCCCGTACAGATAGGGGCGAAATTTGACAATCGCCCAAAGGATGGCTAAACACTCCTTATCTGTGACAGAATAGTTGGCTACAGCTTTTGTGAGTGTCCAGTTAACGTAAGCGACAACGTATTCGTCAAAGCCTTGCTTGCTTTGAGCGAGTACTGCACAGAGGCCGACGCTGCTGGCATCGGTGTGGAGCTCCGTCGGAGAACGAGGGTCGAAGTGACGCAAAATTGGTGGGTTGGTGAGGAGGCGACGGAGTGTCGTAAACGCTTCATCACAGGCTGGCGACCAGGCCGAAAGGTCGTGGCTGGAAAGGAGCTTGTTCAGGGGGTCGACGATAGTGGCAAAATTGCGGACAAAGCGGCAGAAGTAGGAGCAGAGGCCGACGAAGCTGCGGAGGTCTTTTACAGAAGTGGGCTTTGGAAATTCAGCCACAGCTCGCAGCTTGGCCGGGTCCGGGAGAACGCCATCTTTCGACACGACATGACAGAGATGGTGAGCTGCCGAGCTCCGAAGCGGCACTTTTTCAAATTAAGTTGGAGGCCAGCGTCGGCCAGGCAGCGAAGAACAGCCTCGAGGTGCTGGAGGCGAGACGGAAAGTCCGAGGAAAAGATTACAACGTCGTCTAGATAACAAAGGCATGTGTGCCATTTGAGCCCTTGGAGTATGTTGTCCATCATGCGCTCGAATGTGGCGGGTGCATTGCAGAGGCCGAAGGGCATGACATTAAATTCATAGAGCCCCTCGGGTGTGACGAATGCAGTTTTTGGGCGATCGGCCTCCGTCTTTTTTCTTGACCAGAACCACTGGGGATGCCCACGGGCTGTGAGACAGTTGTATCACGTGACGCTGGAGCATGTCGGTCACCTGGGCGTCAATGATGCTGCGCTCAGAGGCTGACACGCGGTACGGACGTTAGCGCAAAGGGGCATGCGTTCCAGTGTCAATAAAGTGGGTAACGGTGGTGGTGTGGCCCAAGGAAGGTTGCCGGTAGTCAAACGAAGCTTGAAAACGCTGCAGAACGGCTACAAGCTGGTCTCGTTGAGTAGACGTCAGGGCGGCGTCGACGGAATGGTGAAAAATATCGACAGACAACTGATTCGTGATGGGAACAGGCGTAATGGCGCTGACGTGAAGGCCGGCCGTGCTAACGACGAGGGGGTATGCAGAGGCGGGATCGAGAACAGCAACGTTACCAAGCGATTGGCCACGGAGTAAAGTGGTAGGGCAGAACGGGTTGGCCACATAAATAGCGCTGGAGCCACGAACAATTGTCAGCACAGCATGAGGCAGCAAAACAGACTTCTGGTCAGCGCATCGTAAAGAGGGGATATAAGTCACAGTTGCATCTGAGAGCACAGCACAAGAAAGAGGCACCAGCACTGAAGAGAAAGGTGGAACGTCTGTGTCCTCTGAGACGACCACAGTAGCGGCAGCAGCACCGGTTACGTCCAAGGGGGCGTCACTGTAGGGCGACAAGTCAAGCTGAGCACGGGCGCAGTCAATACAGGGTGATGTGAGGAGAGGAAGTCCCAACCAAGGATAACGTCATGAGAGGTGCGGGCGAGGACGATGAACTCGATTGTGTAGGGAACGTTCCCGATGAGCAGGCGGGCGGTGCAGGCGGCTAACGGTCGAATGTCCTGAGCGCTGGCCGTGCGGAAAGAAACGGGAGGAAGGGGCGTCGTCACTTTTTTGAGTCTGCGACAGAGGGTGTGACTGAGAACCGAAACGGCTGCGCCAGTGTCAACAAGTGCTTCGACGGCGACTCCTTCAACGAAAACAGTAATAATATTGGCAGGTGCAGAAACAGGTCTTGAGTGAGCCGCTGATGACGCAGTTCTTGCCTCCGGAACTGCGGTGGTTAGTTTTCCGCCTGGACGGCGGGTTGGCGAAGGAGCATTGGAGAACGGGAACGACGGCCAGGAGACGGCGAGCGGTGGGAGCGGGGATGGTAACTAGGAGAGGAATCCGGAGGCGGCAAGTGTGACGCAGACGAGGACGACGGCGGAAGGTCGTACGTCGGCTCACGCCTATAATCGTAGGGACGGTGGTCACGACTGCGACACAAACGAGCCACATGACCAGCGAAGCCACAGGCGTAGCAAATAGTGCGGTTGTCTTGTGTGCACCAGGGGTTGAGTGGCTGCAGCTGTGTTATCGGGGGCGGGCAACTGGACGGTAAGGTGGGGTTGCAGGTCGCTGGGGTTCTAACTGCCGGGTAGGTGGCCTGTAGACGGGCAGCAGGTGAGGGCCGCGACCGCAGGTGGTAGGCAATGCGCGGGTGCGAAGCTCCAGGGCGAGGGATAGTTGGCACCTCCACCACTTGTAATAAGAACACAGCACACTACTAATACAGCACACACAGCACACCACAGCACAGCACAGAATAAGAGCACAGCACAGTAATAAGCACAGCGTCACGAACAACCAGCGGAACCATCCAGGCACAGATCAGAGACCGCGTTCAGTCCAGAGAACGCACGAGCTTCGGAGTGTTCGGCGCTTCTCGTCGTCTTCTTCGTTGAGCGCCAGCGTCTGAAGATTCTAAAGCCCGTGTCCAGTCTTACAACAATGTCTTCTGATATCACTCATTTTAGGTTATTTGAATATGCATACATTACCATTCATCTCTGTTGTCACTTTTCTCTTAACTTTGCTATGGCCTGTTCAGAAGTGGACGCTCTTCTTTTATAAACTGGTAATGAAACAACCAAATCTCTGCCGATCAGCAAAAAACTAAGCGTCTGTTTTTGTAGCTCTCACGAAAAGCTAAAGATTGTGCCACCTTATGCCAGATTTATGCAAAATGCTTCAGTTGCCTGCAAGGTGGTTCGCCAGGGCATTCCTTATTGCTACTCCTGACGGCTCTAATCGGCTGCTCGTGTATACTGGTTGGGGACGCCTTTTGTTTGCACTTTGCACCGCACTCAGCCATCCTGCATCACACCCATCACTGAATTGCTCGCAGACATTGTGTAGCACACAAGCAGCTCGGACCACAATGTTCACATTGTGAATACTGCACTCGAGGCCCTTCAACAGCATCCTGAAGCGTGCCTTAACACGTCCAAACGCATTTTCTACGACACGTCTGGCGTTTGACAGATGGTAGTTGAAGGTCTGTGCGGGCGACCCAGCAGTTCCAGGAAAGGAGTAGGGCTTCATTACATTCCTCTGCAGGGCGAACGCTTGGTCAGCAAGAAGAACTGGGCCAACTTGCACCCCTTGAATTGTCCTTGTTTCTAATTGAAACAGGTCACTGTCTAAAATACGCGGAAGTCTTGAGGTTTGAAACACTGCAGAGTCATTATTTCTGCCAGGTCTCCCACTGTTGGTGTACAAAAACTTGTACCTGTGGTCAACCAAAGCGAGGGGGATGATGCTGTACCACCCTTTATAGTTAAAATAATCTGCCGCCTCTTCCTTTGGAGGGCACACCTCGATGTGGCAGCCGTACAGGGCACCAACACCTTGAGGAAAGCCACAAACTGCAGCGAACTGGCGCATGTGCTCCTGCAATTCATGCAACTTCGGGAAACACACAAGTTGAGCTTCCAAGTTGCTCACAATCACGGCACAGAACTCGCGAAATATCATGTTCACAGAGGCAGGGCTCACGCCAAAAAGGTTCGCTACAGTCCGCTCTTCAGCTGACGTTGCGAGGCGGTAAAGGCCAATCGCCACGCGTTTTTCCAGAGCGATTGCCTTTCGCATGCTGGTGCCTTGCCGACGCATGTTCTCGCAAACGCCCACAATATAGTGAAATGTGGGGCGGTTCATTCTGAAATTATCGCGGAAGCCGCTCTCCGGAAGATGGGGCAGCGTCGTCTCGTACCACGAGTTTGGGTGTGGATACATCCATAACGCTCGCTGCCGCGTTCATTGAAGAACCGCCGCCAACAAAAGGCGTTTCGATCGCCTGCGATGACGCCTACTTTTCGCTTCCAGCATGTCGATTTCGGCGCTCAGAGCAAGCCGCTGCATGCGGAGACGTTGAAGTGCTGCCTGATGCGCCGCAAACACAGCCCAAAACTCAACGTCGGCGTCGTCCCCACCGTCCGCCACAGGCCCGCGTGAAGCCATCGCAGCCTGAATGCTGAATGTCGACACACTCACAATACACGATATTGCACACACAGAACGTAAGCAGGCAATTAGAGGCCGCACGTGACTGCACTGATCACGTACACGAGGTGCGCTTGCAATCAAAAGAGGCACAATGCTCCCACGACGGCTCCCAGCACAGTAGTGGCTACAAGTGGCTATTATGCCGGCTAAAAAGTCAGCTAAAACCATCGTTTGTAGACTTCTTTTTGCTTTTCGTTAATGTCCGCCACATGCGTAACCAAAGCTCTGCCCCGCGGGGGGTAGGGCGTTAAACAACCTTTTTTTTCTTTCATTTATCATTTTTAAAGTAACCGTATTTAATAATACACTGGTATAGGTGCAGTCACAAATTCGCAATGGAGGTGATCACATGGTGGTTTCCGTCACACTAACCGACATGCCTAAACCGCGTGTAAGCGCGGCCAACTACGGTTTGCGCTAACCATAGTTAAGTCCTATAACCACAGTTAAGCTTAACCATGGTTAAGGCTGCCCGTGTAAAGAGGGTATTAGCGTTTTTCCTCCATAAAACGCAGCCGCCGCGGTCGGGTTTGAACCCGGGAACTCCGGTTCAGTAGCCGAGCGCCCTAACCGCTGAGCCACCGCGGCGGGTAACGGCGAACTTCTCGCGTGAGTAATATGAGCCCACGTGATCACCGGTACTGCAGTGAACGAGGATTCTTTCTTTGCTGCAGCAGCTCGGATGCGACGTCAGGCAAGAGCCGGGAACTGCCACTGACTAAACTGTTATATGAGAACAAAAAACGGCTTCTTGGCTTGTAAATGTTCAGTCATGGTGTGTTCTGGAGTTCTCAGTTTACTTAGGGCATTACAGTGGTTGTGGCATGTTAAATGCAAAAAGCACCAACGCGTAAGAACTATTCCTCCATTCCTTTATAAACCCCCATTGGTTTGGAGTTGAGCTCAAGTGGGCGGCGCTACCTGCAGCATAGAGCCTGTTCTTCTCATCGTTCACGGCCGTTCTTGTCTTGCACCTTTGTTTCTTCTGGCTTACTGTAATATTTTAGTTCTCTAAAGCTTACTGGGCCTTTTGAGATATGAGTTTGTATGCGCACGTCTGGCTGGGCTCCAAACCTATGGCACCTGCTAATTGCAGTTGACGGGTGATGTCTTGGTTGTCACTGGTAATAACGAGGATAGTAGCGAATGAAACAACTTCCACACCCGTCCGTGCCTTCTATATTAGAAAATCTTTTTCAAGCGCATAAAGGAAAATAAATAAAATAACAAGGAAGTAACAAGATAAAGCAAACAAGAATGATGTCAAATCACCAGAAAAACCCCATTTAATAATATAGGCGCTATTACATATTGCCACACTGCTTACTCTCTGCCGGCGGCACCTGGTGGCCGAACCATGTCTCCCAGCACGTGGCCGAACGTCTTCTTGGTCTTGAATTAGCGCGGCAGTTCGGCAAGCCTCGCCCCAGTATACGTCTGTGCTTCCTCCTACGTTTGTCGGTGACAATATGAAGTGGATCAAGCAAGGTGACACAACGAATTCGCTGCTATCTAATGATTATTTGCAAGCTGCACTCAGAGGGTTCGATTAGGAAAAGCTATGAAGAAAGCTTGAGTGACTCCCCAGTTTCTGATGACATTTCCTTAATAAGTTTCAACACACTATTAGGGACCTGAACGCTCAATGTTCATTGCGATGACACCAAAGAGTTAATACTGAGAAAACAAGAAATTTTAAAAATTTAGGTAAGGAGAGATACGATAGACAGCGATTTACTGAAAGTGGTAAGGCAGCATATTTGCCTTGCACAATTAGTGACGGCATGGCGGATTATGAGAGTTGTGGGGTTGACATGGGGAGATACGTACGTTCTCCCCACTCAATCGCGGCTGACACGGTTCAAAGCCGCCCGGACCCCACCCCGTGATCGCGTACGCTACCGAGCGCTCGCCGACCACGGCGGGCCTTGCTCTGGGGGAACAAAGGAACGACACATTGGCTGACACAAACAGGCATTTATTGCTACAGAAACAATAACGCCAGCTAGCAACAAGGTACGCTAATGAATCAAGGACGTCCGACTCACCAGCAAGGTTCCGAGCGAATGTTCGCCCGCGCTAGGGCAAGGGATATAAACTCCGCAGGCCGGACGGGACGAGTACGGGAGCCTGTCTCCCCGTCGCTTCTTCGCCCCGTCGGCGAAGAGCGGAGACCCGATCGACGCGTCCGATCGCGGCGCTTATCCCCGCCCAAGAGAGCCAATCTCCCGCGGGCAGGCTTCAGCAGTCTCCCGCGCAGCGACGCTGGCGCCCTCTCTTGCCAGTTAATGTAACTGGCAAGGGAACGCGCTCATCCTCGGGGTGACTGCTGCTGCACGGTGCCTCGCGGGAAAGCAAACTCAGGGGGCTGCAGGGCAGGTCCCCACATCCCCCCAACCTTAAATAGACCCACGCGCCTGAAAGTACATGCTATGGAGGAGTCTCCTGGTCTTCATGTCTTTGAGGCACGTCTTGCAGCGGAGGTCACGCCGACAGCGTCCACGCAGACTTCCGCGGTATTCCGAAGGCGGCGTGAAGGTCTCCGCTGGGACGACTCGTATGGCCCGCGGACAACCGTGTCCGCAGGCCCGCGAATCGAAGGCCGGTGGGAAAACTGCAGGCCAGGATCCTGCAGTAGTCGCCAGGGCAGCAGCAGCCGGAGGTGACTGCTGACTGGTCTCGCCACAGCTGCCCCGGATGGATGCGGCGAACAGGATACAGGCCGCTCCGTCGCAGCAGGTGGCAGCGAGACGATGTGCACCGGTCAGCAAGCCTGGGTGGCTCCACCGGATCTGCAAAATTGTCGAAACGCTCTCGGCGTGCCTTTAACGTAGGTCACGGGAGGGGAAACGGCATCCGCAAGGGCCTCGTGGCACAATGCCTAACTCGCTAGCAAAACGTGTCGGCGGCTGTGCAAACGCAAAGTTCGAGTGAACAAAGCCCTTTCTTGAGTTGAACGAGACTGCTCAGTTCGTGCGAGGTTACAAAAAAAACGGACGGGCAGCAAAGTGCGCCCCCTCTCAACGTCACGGTCCGGTGGTCATCTCTTTTAACGTGGTGCAGGCGGCTCCGAAAAGCCTCAGGCCTAACTACCACTCCGAAAACGACCGTGACCACAACAAAGACCCGAAACGGGTTCTGTGCGCGCAGCCGCGAGGAGACATCAGCTTTGTGGGGTGGTCCTACCCCGCTCACTGCACAAAGCAGCTTCTGAGCGGTCGGCGCCCACCGTATCGGACGGTGTCGGAGCGCCCGGTGCCGAGCTGCAATACCAGCGAGCTCGTAGCGGCACCCGTGGCCCCAGGCCACCCGGCTCCCGGAGCCGCGACTCCCAGAGTCGAAAAAGAGATAGTAGAGAAAATATATACAGAAACTCGGACCACCCACGCGGCTTCCGTACTCACTCGCTTCGGGCTCGGCGACTCCGCGGGCGCTAGGCCTCGAACTCCCTCGATGCGGACCAAGTCATTCTCACGAAGAAACTCCAGGGAAAAAAAAATGTGCTGAGCATGTCGAAAAGTTCAAACATGCTGCAGCGCAATACACCTCGCACTCAAGAAAGCATGCCGCAGGTCCTAGCGATCAAAATTCACTCTAGGCCTAGCCCTTGTCAAGTCCGGACAAAGAGCGTTCCTCGAACCGAACCGACAGTCGTCCAATGTTCCAAGAGCAGGCCCCACGTTGGGCGCCAGATGTGGGGTTGACATGGGGAGATACGTACGTTCTCCCACTCAATCGCGGCTGACACGGTTCAAAGCCGCCCGGACCCCACCCCGTGATCGCGTACGCTACCGAGCGCTCGCCGACCACGGCGGGCCTTGCTCTGGGGGAACAAAGGAACGACACATTGGCTGACACAAACAGGCATTTATTGCTACAGAAACAATAACGCCAGCTAGCAACAAGGTACGCTAATGAATCAAGGACGTCCGACTCACCAGCAAGGTTCCGAGCGAATGTTCGCCCGCGCTAGGGCAAGGGATATAAACTCCGCAGGCCGGACGGGACGAGTACGGGAGCCTGTCTCCCCGTCGCTTCTTCGCCCCGTCGGCGAAGAGCGGAGACCCGAGCGACGCGTCCGATCGCGGCGCTTATCCCCGCCCAAGAGAGCCAATCTCCCGCGGGCAGGCTTCAGCAGTCTCCCGCGCAGCGACGCTGGCGCCCTCTCTTGCCAGTTAATGTAACTGGCAAGGGAACGCGCTCATCCTCGGGGTGACTGCTGCTGCACGGTGCCTCGCGGGAAAGCAAACTCAGGGGGCTGCAGGGCAGGTCCCCACAGAGTGAAACAGGTAGTAGAATAAGAATGCGATATAGTGCATTTGGCAACAACTCTCAAGTCTTTCCGATAGCCTTTTTGAGGAACTTATTTGTATTTGCATATTGTGAGCATCAACTATGGGCTGAAACATAGAGGCAAACTAAAGGTCGTCTATTTAAAGTGAGGACCACACACCTGGTACTAGAAGGAAAATGATAGGGGCAACGTTTACAGATTCAGGAGAGCACATTCGGTTAATGAACAAAAAGCCGTTAATAATATTGTGACGTAGCGGTGAAGGCAGTTGAAGCAGTGTGGAAGTCAGCGAAAATTTCTTCTGAAAGAAAACTGTTTACCGGGCTGACCTGCACCCCGAATGGACTGAATGACTCGGCTATGGCGAAAGCAACAAGCGTGCTCGGCGGGCGTTGAACCGAATTCCCGCTGCTCTCCAATCTAAATCTGATAGCGAACTTTTGGAGACACAGCGTGCAAAGCTATATACTGCAGCATTCCGAAAGAACGTAGAATCGGCTTCTCCTGGATTTGATCAATCGAGATAAATCTGTTCGCGTCTTGTATCACAAAGAAAGCGATAAAGCGGCGAGCCGGCAGCATTGAAGAGTGAATAAACAAACACTACAAAAGATTCGAGGCAATATCCCCGCCGAAGTCAACAAAACAAAAAAAAACACCACAGGTAGGGCGTGTACTGCGGAATGCAAATAAGCGACGATCGCTCAGAGCAGCGCAGTGGATTAGAAAAGGAGGAAAGCCTAGCAGGTGTTACGCTCCATGCCAGCGACAGGCGGACTGAATCTCTGCGACGATCAAGCAAGCCGCTTGTTCAAAAAAGTGGTACTACAATGCAATGCCGTCTGCACACGGTAAGCATCCTTGTGATGACGGATTGCACGCGTCTTCAATATGGTCGTCGTCCCTGGTGAGTTGCCCGTGGCTAGCAAAGCAGCGGTACCGAGTGCATCCGCTTAAGGTGTGCGTCATTGGCGTATACCTACAGCCGGATCATTGCAAAGGCAGCAGCGGGCGGGTTTTGTTGTCTTTTTTCAGCTGCATTTCCCTGCGTGACAGAGCAGCGCAGCTGAAGGCGGTGTTGAACACGGTGCTTTAGCGTGGCGGTAGCGGTGCGCTTTGCCGCTTCCCCGTCCATGCTAAGTACGGTGTGCGGCTGTCGTCCTATAGGTTCCGATGTGTTTGTTGGTCGGTGGTGGAGAGTTTCTTCGATACCTTTGGCAGGCAGGGAAGCCGATTGCAGCTTAGCGATGCTTGCGGTTGGCAGGGGTCATCAACATTAGCCCCCGTTTGAGGACACCACACTGCCAAGGCGACAATGCGACGGACAAACTAATGCCAGCTCTGGCTAACCGTATCTGTAAGTGCTTCCGCGTTAGCGAAGTAAAATGCTTCGTGCCGAGCGGAGGTAGCGGTATCAGTGGCGGCAGCGGTTACGCCAAAGGTTGCTGGGAAGTTTCCGGGGCTTCCATAAAACCCCGTGCCTTTTTTTCGAACACGCGGCTGACTTGAAAGTGCGCGGTGCGCGAGGTTGGTTGGTTGGTTGTGAAACTTTATTTCCAGCGGATATAGAGGAGCGACACGAAGTCTCCCCCCGCTTAAACGGCGGCTGCTATCCCTTGGGCAGCGGCGGCGTCTTCAGCCAGCTGGAGGAGCTTGATCTGTATCCCCGGGTCGGGGCTTAGCAATAGAGCCTCCCAAGGAGCAGAGTCGGTAATGAAGTGACTCGCGGGTAGGGACTGCGGGCAGTTCCAGATCATATGATTTAGATCGGCTTTCGCATCACAATTTTTGCATTTGTTTGAGTAGGGTCCTTCCGAATAGAAGCTACACAATTGGGAATTTGGATAGGTGTTAGTTTGAAGTTTACGCCAGGCTTTGGCCTGTTGCTTGGAGAGCGTTTTATCTGCTGGGGGGAATCTGAGTCTTGCAAGCCTGTAGTGCTGCAGGATTTCTCTTTAAGAAAACAACCTGTCCTTGCCAGAGTATAGGGCGGGTGGGCTGCACGACCCAGCTCGGCGGGACAGTTCTCGAGCTAGGTTATGAGCCGCCTCATTACCAGCAAGGGAAGCATGAGCAGGCGTCCAGATTAGGCGAATGCGCCGCGTGGGCTGATACTTTAGCAGAATCCGTGCTGCTTGTGGGGAGATTCTTCCAAACGTGTAGTTACGTATAGCCAATTTTGAGTCGCTGACAATGGTTTCTGCCGAGGATCCCACAATGGCTAGAGCGATGGCTGTTTCTTCACCAACATGTGTGTGCTGAGTGCGTATAGTGCCCCCAGTTATGAGTGTACCACGTTCCGTGGTGACCACAGCTACCATCTTGTCAGCAGAAGAATCTGCCGCATCTACATATACCACAGAGGTATCATTAATAAAGCGTTTGCCTAATGATTTGGCTCTCTCTGTACGACATTCAGCGTGGAAATCTGGGTGCACGTTCCGAGGTAGTGGAGGAATGACCAGAAGCTGGCGTATATGTTTGGGAAGGTCAGTTGTGAGTCCGCCTTGTCGTTCGTATGTTATGCCTAGTGTGGACAGAATGTGTCTGCCAGTTGGTGTGGCCGATAGTCGTTCGTACTGCGAGACGGTTACCGCTTCAATAATCTCGCTTAGGGTGTTATGAAGACCGAGACCTAACACTTTCTCAGTCGTTGTGTGCATGGGTAGCCCAACTGCCTGTTTGACGCATTTTCTGATTATGGCCTCCACTTTTTCTTTTTCAGCTGACTTGAGATGTAGGTAAGGGCATACGTAAGCTATGCGGCTTATCACAAAGGCTTGTACTAAACGGAGAGTATTGCTTTCCTTCAAGCCCGAGTGGCGGTTACTAATGCGGCGAATGAGTCGCATAATTTGCTGCGAGGTTCCCTGAAGCTTCCGAATTACGTCACCATTGAAGCCGTGTTCTTGTAGAATTAGGCCCAAGATTTTAATTTTGGGCACTCGAGGAATGGGGACTCCGCGAATACTGAGTTCGATGGCCGGTGGGGTTTGCGCAAGGGATCTGATGTTGCGGAATATGAGAAATTCAGATTTGGCTGGAGAGCACCGCAGCCCCCTAGGGTCTACATAGTTCCCCACGATATCTATTGCATGCTGTAGTCTCTCCTCGATTTCGGCATCATTGCCCTCGGCGGTCCACAAGGTGATATCGTCAGCATAGAGGCTGTGGTAGAGTTGCGGAACCTGCGCTAATTGGTGTGGAAGTTTCAACATTGCAACGTTGAAGAGAAATGGTGATAGGACCGATCCCTGCGGGGTGCCCTTGTTGCCGAGGGGGAAGTCATGCGAGTGGAGACCTCCTACTTGAAAATGCGCCTTTCTACCTGAGAGAAAGTCGCGGATATAGTTGAAGGTTTGGGCTCCCACCCCGAGTTCATGCAGGTTCTCCAAGATCGCATCATGTCTGAAATTGTCAAAGGCCTTTTACAGGTCAAGTCCAAGAATTATTCTGGTGTCCCGCGTTTTTGCCTCAATAATCTGATGTTTGAGTTGAAACATTACATCCTGCGTAGAAAGTTTTGGTCGAAATCGAATCATGGTTGGAGGGTACAGCTCGTTCTCCTCCATAAACCGGTTCAGGCGGGTATGAACTACGTGCTCCATGAGCTTACCTACACAAGACGTGAGCGAAATCGGCCTGAGGTTCTCAAGGCTGAGTGCCTTCCCTGGCTTTGGGATGAGAATGATCTCTGCCGTTTTCCATATTTGTGGGATAGAGCCTTCCGACCAGCATTTCTGCATATACTCAGTTAGTAATTGTAGCGGCTCTTCAACCAGGTTGCGGAGGATCTTGTTCGATACTGCATCTGGGCCAGTGGCGGATTTGCAGTTTAGCCTGTCAATCTCTGCCCTAACCTCATCCACAGTAATGGGGGAGTCGAGCTGCGTGTTTTCCGGACCAGCATAATCTGGGAAGGCTTGGATAGGAGCATTGCCAATATATCTATCTTTAAGTTCAAGGAAAAGGTCCTGTGGTGGGCCTGCATACTCATGCACAAGCTTCTGCAGGTTCTGCCTCTGGGTGGTTCTGCTACCTGTAGGGTCAAGTAGATGACGGAGCAAGTGCCAAGTCCTAGAGACTCCCATATTGCGATCCATTTGGTTGCATATGTCATCCCAGTTTTGTTCAGTAAGTTTAGCTGCATGATCCTCGATCTCCTTGTTTAGCCTAGCTATTCTTCTGCGCAGATTGCGGTTCCACCGCTGTCGTTTGAGTCGGTTCTCGAGTCCTCTCTTTGCCTCCCATAGGTGAAGAAGCCGGCTGTCCGCAATCTCCAGGTGGTCAGCCTGGTCTAACGTATGGGTGACTGCTTTGGCATCTTGACAAAGATCCTGTGCCCAGATATCTATGTCTAGTATTTCGGGGGTATCAGCTTCTCGGGTGGCTCTTTTAGCGCGGAACGTGTCCCAATCGACAAGAGTGGGGGCTCGAGCGCTACGACGGTTGGGGCCAGTTGAGGTCACTATTTCCAATATGTAGTGATCGCTGCCGAAATTTTGTTGAGTGTTTATCCATGTTGGAGTGCCCGAATTTTTAGCAAAATTCAGATCGGGAGACGCATCCCTGGAAACACTGTTACCGCAGCGGGTGGGGACTAGTGGATCTGTAAGAAGAGTCAACCCACACTGTTGTGCGGTGAGCCACAGTTTTCTACCTTTAATGTCCTCCTGTGCGTAACCCCAAGCCGAGTGTTGGGCATTAAAGTCTCCCGTGAAAATGACGGGGTGATTGCCTGCGAGCTTCAGGGTCGTCTGAAAAAGCGGGCCGAAGCTTGCTTTCCGTAACTTTGGGCTGCTATAGACATTCAGCACAAACAGACTGTGGTCGGGTTTCCTAGGTGGAATTAATTCGACTAGCACGTGTGTGACATTTGTGACTGGGGTATCGTGCTGTACTACCGTAATATTTCGTTTGACAAGAGTCGTGACTCCAAGCGTTCCACCCCCCGATGAAAAGGATTGATAACCAGCTAGCTTGCTATTAGTTTGTGTCTCTTGTAGTGCGATTAAGTCCGGTCCGTCCCTATTGTTGAGGAATTGTTGGAGTACAGCTCGTTTGCGGCTAAATCCTCGGCAGTTCCACTGCCAGATGGTGTAATTGGGTTGTGGCGCCATGTTGTTGCTTGTCGGATACCGCTTCAGAAGAAGCGGGTTTGCGAATTTTGTGAGGAAGGAGCCTGCTCTCTGCTTCCTGCTGCCAGCTGCCCAAGTTAATTCCTGCCGGTGTCTGCATAATTCTTCCATGATGGAAGTCATTGTAATCTGCACTTGAATGAGGGTGCTGTTAGTCTGCGTTTGCGCTTCTTCAATTTTGTGAATGGTGTCGGCTAGTGTTTGGCCTTCGGACATGGAATCGCCTGCTTTTTGCTTAGGCGGGGGTGCCCGCGTTGATTCAGCATGCATGTCCGCTCCGGCGGAGGTTGAGGGGGTAGGGTTATTGGCGCCATCGGTCGTAGGCGGTGACTCAGCCTGCATTTGTTGCTGTTTTAGAGCGGCATTTTCTTTCTTTAGGTCCTCGACCTCCCGAAGTAATTTCCCTACCAGCACTTTCAGGTCTGCTAGCTCAGAGGGGTTGGAGTTATATTTCTGGGAGGCTTTATCTGCCCAGCCTACCTTTTGCGTGCCGACGGCGTCCTGGTTCAAACCGGGGTTCCGTGGCTGGTGTGAAGGAGTCCTGGATTTGGAGGCCGACCGGCCTCTCGGTTCCAGTCGTGGAAAGGAGCTGGATCGATTTGTTCGTCCCCTGCTTTTGGAGCGGCTGCGTCGCTCTTTAGACTGCGGCGACTCTTGGCTATGCTGGGTCAGATGTTGGCGTTCCTGTTCCCAGTGGCGTTTTTTGACAATGTATGGAGTGCGGTAGATTTCGCGGCATTTGTTGCTGCCCAGTTCATGGCCCTTACCGCACAAGGCACACTCAGGCTCGCAGCTATGTGTCTCAGGAGGATTGGCCACGCCGCATCCGCGGCAGCGAGCGTTTTTCGGGTCCGGGCAAACGTCTCTGCGATGTCCGACTTGTCCGCACAAAGAACACACTTCGTATTTTTTTTTGTAGAGGCAGCAGCGAATCATGCCACCACCGAAGCTGATCCAACAGGGAACTCGCTCACCGTTAAAGAGAATGAGGACCGTCTGCGACTGCGCACCCATGCGCCGGATTCCACATATTGGAGGATTCCTTGGATGCTGAAGGTTCGCAAGGATGTCAGCGTCCGATAGATGTTTCGGAACGCCATGGATCACTCCTTTACCACTGCCATCCGGCGTGGCGACATACGAGGTGATGGCGATCTTGTTCTCGCCGTAGATGAGCTCCTTGATGTTTAAGTAGCGTTCCACTCGTACCGCGGAATGGGTGGCCACCAGTATGGTGTGTTGCTTGAAGTTGAGTAGCATGCAGTCTTCAGATGATTCTGCCAAGGTGAGGCCCGCGGCGTCCCGGATGAGTTGAAAGATGCCGAGTTGGCCACAGCTCTCGAGTATACGGAGGCCACCCGATGGCCGGAATATCACCTTGGTTAGGCCCTTGGGTAGGCGAGGTAGGTTCGACGCCACCGATTGTCGAGCAAGTCGTCGGCCAAGCTTTTTCGCACAGGAGTCGGCAGAGTGCCGCATGCTGCCCTGTCCATGGGCGCGATCGCTTCCATTGTGTGCCGCGGGGTTATTCCTTTGGCGTTCGTGACCGGAGCGTTTCGATTCACCGACGGTGAACCAACCATATTGGTGCAAAAATTCTTCGGGGCTAATGTCAGTCCCCTCCACGGTGACTTCCATGTCCAATGTTGGAGGAAGATCCCACTCAGATAATGCGGCACAGCCCCGTCAGAGCGGGGTCGCTAGGCCTGGCGTGGGCCTAGCGGGCCGTGCGTACCGGCGAGAGCCAAAACGCAGAAAAGTCCGCAGAAACAGGCAAAAAGGGACTTGCCGATGCGTCCGACGGCGTTATCCGAGCTTCGAAGACGAAATCCAGGCAAGAGCGGTGTTGTCCGTCGCTGAATTCAGCGGTGGGCATGGGTGAAGCGAGGAGCGTTCGCGCGAGCGTCCGATCCACGCCACGTCAGAGCCGGTTCTCCCGTGCGCGAGGTGACCCGTGAGGTTGTGGCATGAAGGCATGGAGGTATACACATTTCAGGGAGACGATCGGTCCCGCTCAAAGGCGTGCACTACGGACATGATTGGTGAACATTGCATGTAAGTCCTATTTAAAAGCGTAGCGTGTAACGACGAGGGATCGGTGCACTAATATTTTGAGCTCTAATCTAGATGCTTCTCTAGCCAATTTCTTCTAAGTGCGAACATATTAGAACCGCATGGGTCCGACAAGAAGTAAAGATGAAAAAAATTATCATTAGTCTCAAGATAAATATATTCCTAATGTTTACTTCAGATTAGAAGAGAGTAGGCGAGGAAAGGATACATAGAGATCTGCGGGGACGGCGGCTGGTGCGGATGTAGGAGTGGCTATCTGAGGTTATTGGATGTTTAAATTGTGCTACAGTGGTCGGCGCCAAACTGATGATGATGCCCCTCAGTCAAAAGCAAAGCTAAATTAGTCGTGGCACAGTTGTGGTCCTAGCGATATATGACACTCTTTCTGATAAGACCACAAGTGATATCCCGCGGGATAGACATTACACAACTTAATCTCTCTGTTGTTAGTAAATAGCTTGAGAAATAATTATCTCCTATTCTCTCTTGAAGACACTGCACCATTGCAAAAAGTTTAGCTCAGATAATTTGCTCGGTCTGTACAGCTAGACGACACAGGAGACCAGTAATTTTACTTAGTTTGAAGCCAGTGGGGTATCGTTTGAAATTGAAACTTGGTATAATTGTTCATTTCATGTTCCGTTTCGATAGTTTTTGAGGCACTACATTCCACTTCACATTTCTAATGACCTCAACCGGTATATGTCGCTTTATTTTTTTGTCTTGGATATCACCTTTGCGCGGTGGCACAGGAGGCCATTTCAGAAGAGAAAACGAACGATCATATCCTCCTCAGACGAGCCGAGCCGATGGCTCGTCTGAGGAGGTTCGTCTGAGGAGGATACGATTGTTCGTTTATATATTGGAGAAGGAAGCGCAGTCGTGGCAGCCGTAGAAGTTCTAGGGAGGAATGTTCAGGCCTATATAAAGCTCCTTCTCGGCTAATTTAGCAAAGTCTAAAGTTTTCTACAGAGAGAACGGTACAAGTAGCGTCGTTTTCATAAAATCTGAAGGTGGAGAGCGTCAGCGTGAGCAAAACAATGGCGGACGAATTTGCGTGGTTAGGCGAAACACGAGTTTTGTGATCTAGCACTTCGGTTCTCACTTTGGTTTCGGTTCGAGGCTGGGTTTTCAAGGCCTAGAAGGCTTCAGAGAAAGATCGCCGAAATCTGACTTCGCTCCGGGTTACGAGTATGACGCAATAGGGTAATATGTTAATGCCCATATACGTGGAATTTGTCAGTGTATATTTTTCATTAATACATCCGTAGGAGTCCTCTTACCACTGCTGGAGCAGTAGCGCAGCATCTAAGCGATGCGCCACGGCCCTCCAATGACAAGCGCTGCCACAGCTGGGGCTTGTGAGACTCAGGTTGTTCTTATCGAGCAACTTGAAGGTCACAGAGGGGCTTTGGACAGAAGAACACCGGCTAAATCAGAGTTTCGGGGGTTTTAGTAAGAAAACCTGAGGCGACACTTAAGCTCCGCTTTAAGGGTATGACGCGATAGCGTTAATGGGCCCCTTCAGTGACATTATGTCCTCGTCGCGTATCATTTCTCAGACATGGATACTGCTCCTCCTTCTACAGTCACATAACGCCTAACCTACCTCCCCTGAGAGTACAATGCGACAACATTAACGACCCCATCCACAAAATTACTGTCTACATGCACATGCACGCGGAAATATTCATTCTCTACATTCACTGATCGCAGTGTGTCCTCTTACCACTCCTGGCGCAGTGGTGCATCGGTTCATGGATGAGCCACTGCCGCAGCCAGTGGCTGTTTCAAATACATACGCCGGTGACGCTTGTGAGACCATGGTTGCTTTTCTCGAGCAACTTCTAGCGACCAGTCTTTAATTCACCTGAAACCTGCCATGGTGGGCAGGTTGTTGGACGTCATCAGTACAGGTGACTTTGATGTCAGGTGTGCCGCCTACTTTTCCGCTCACAAGATAGATGACGACGACACCGACGACGCCGGATTGGCTACAGAACGGGAGCATCAATGCTACAGCGTTAAAACTTGCGATTGCGATTGATTGCGACCGAAAAGACGCAAGCACATTTCCGTACATTTCGCAACGGTGTAAAGCCTTTTTAAACACCTCTTAGTTCAACGATTACACTGAACCCCCATTTGAGCGGAGAAGACTTTGACCGTCCTGCGTACTTCGCTAAATGGTATTTTCAAAATAGCCCAGTGCACAGCCCAAGGTTTGAAACGTTGCAAAAAACCATTTCAAACACGTTCCCAGACTAGAGCTGTAATAACCTAGACGTTTGAAATATACTGTTGGCAAAGTTTACACGCATTGTCTTTGAAAGATAAGTTGACTGCAGTACGCGCCGGAAGCATTCAAGGATATAGAAAACAAACAATTTCACCCCAGATGTGCAGCACACAAACTTACTCCACCGCACATACATTGCCAGCGGTGCTGCTCATCGATTCGTTGTGACTTAACTACCTGTATGGTGATGCGCGCCCCAAGATAGAGAGGAAAATAAAATGTGTATAGATAGGGCGCCTCCCATATACATAGTCTGGTACGCGTGAATGAGCTAAGCGTTACGATCTTTTCGCGGAGCATTCTGTTGGCAGCACGTTTCGAAATTTGAGCCCACGCATTTTTCGAGGTGAGCGCTCACACGAATAGAATAGTGCGCCGCCTGTGCGGCCTCAGCGTTGCTGATTAGTGTCTGATTGCGACACTGTTGGCGTTGCTATTTCGCTCGGCTTTCTTACTGAGAGACAGCCCACGTGCGCAGGCTTCGTTTCTACCGTGCTGTGAAAGAACAGTGTATAACGCAAAATGGGAGCAGCCTTGTATGTTTATAAGAACGACGTTTACAATGGAGAGGCCTTTGGCGAAAACAGTCCACGCGTGTGGAAGACATTCTAAGCACTAGCGTTGAGCTCGTAACCATGGAGCTTATGGTCAGAACTTTCGAAAACTTCTGCCCGTTGTACGTCATTGCATAATCCCATTGGCTGAGGAAGGAAAAAAAGAAAGGTCTGTCTGTTACTTGTGCGCTGAATTTAGAATTAAACGCTGCCACTTCGAATTCAGCAGCGCGATGGATTTGTCATAAATCTTACGGATGTCACGCCTTCACTCAAGCTCTTTCTGTTAAATGTACAATAAAACAACAAAGCCCACCCAAACAGAAATTCTTTAAAACTTCCATCTTCCTTTTTGCAAAAGAGCATTAAGACGACCTTTTTATTTTTACTACAATATTAATTCCAGCAAGATTAACTGACACTCATTCCTTTTTTTTCCAGTTCTCTTATTCTTAGTCTATTCAATCAATGACGTCCATCTTCGTCAGAATGCGTGACTGAGAAGCAGAAAGCATGTAGAAGTTCACCAGTTATTGTAGCGCCGTCGCTAAGCTCCAGTAAACCATATCGGAAATCGCTCATTCGAATGATGCACCTATTTCCCGCTTTAAACATTCGCATGGTATATTGATGTCACGGTGGCCCATTAAAAAAATGATTAAGGGTGGAAAGACGAGTGATTTTGCGAAAGCAGCAAAACGCCAGACATTAGACTAAGTTTACTGCTGGAATCCAGAATTTAAAACAAAAACGCTGATGTTTGCGCTCCTTTCCCAAGCTATAATGATCTGCTACTCGTTATTAGTGCATTGCTTAAAGATCATAATTAAACTCTCAAGGAAGGGGGCATGTCGTTGTGTCTACAACGCCTTGCCATCACGTAACTTTTGGCGCCAGGTGCGGAGGTATTACATTCATCATGGTCATGGGGCTTCGGCGTCCTGCGTCTGCTGTGGTCGTCGGCCGTGTTTTCGCAGTCCCCGCCGCCCAGTGTGCCCCAGCCTGTCAGAGCAGACGCGACTTCTCCGTTCACCCCAGCACCTTCCTCTGCCTCGACCAGAAGACACCACGAACGGACGACGCCACCTCGATTAGACCTTATTACCCCACCGACCTGAGAAGCCACCCACACGTGACGACCCAGCCAACCTGCCCACGCCCTCCTGTGCGTCGCGGGACTCGGCCGTCGGCTCGAGGTCCCCTATGTTCCAGAAGATTTCTCACCCAGCGCTCTTCTGTTCATCCGCTCATCCGCCGTGGCACCAAGCCCTTTACCTTCTTCCTTTCTCCGGTCAACCATTCATCCCCGCCCATGACATTGTCCTGGTTTACGTATTTAGCCCTCTTATAGATCGTGATTTGGACGTTTTCTGAGTGCCACTGGGACATGTCCGGGACTAGGAGAAGTGGGCTCCGGCAGGAGCACTCGTACTAAGCTGGCAGCAATTGAAGCTTGCCATCATCAATAGCCATGTCGTTTTGTCTTGATGGCCTCGCCGTCACCTAAAAATATGCTTGAAAGCCGGCTTTTTCTCACTTTCATAAATTCACGAAAAGGAAACTGACACGTGCCAGGAGTCACTACAATAAAATAGGCTTATATGAACTTCTGGTATGCTTCTGCATACGTCTATAGAGAAAAGACCAGAGTATTTCTACAGAGCGAAATTCAGATGCGCTTACTGAAACATACGAACTCTGGTTTCTAATTAGTGAACAATTGCGCTCAAGCTGCCATATACTAAGGCCCTTAGCAGAATAGCAGTTTAGTGCCTTCTACAAGAGAAAAGATTCATGTTGACCACCATACCATCCCGCCGAATGCAACTGCCCGAATAATTCATGGTGCAGAGCGCCATGCTCATTGTTTTCTAAAGTTTCTGTTTCTTTCGTTTAATACCACAGAATAGCATTGAAAATGTACTTTGAGATATGAGAGCAGTAACTTGAGAACAACAAGTTACTGCTGTTTCTCCACTTCTTCGGTCCACTAATTCAGATAATGCTCCGATTATTCATGATGCAGAGATGGTGGATTCGGATACGCGAATCCTCAAACGCAGTGGATTCCCCATGTCTAACCCTTCTTCTCCACATCCTATGCCGAAATCAAAGCTTCAGCCGAAATCAATTTTAGGGCAGGCAGTTGCTGCTGCCCGGATTTCTCAGCCATAGGGGTGTTAAGAGTTCTCCAGTGGAATTGTCAGTCACTTCTTTAAGCTTCAACAGACTCACTGTATCTTATATCTCAACATAATCTAGACAATTATTTTACAAGAAACTTGGCTTACATCTGAAAAACACTTCCGTTTGCAAAACTATTCTTCATTTCGTCAAGATCGACAGTCAAGAGGAGGAGCCTTACTCATACTAGTTGCTTCTAAACTTTGTCACAGGCTTAAGATTACTTTACGCAGACTGTTATGAAACTCGCCTACATTCTTTCTAGTGACAGTAAGTACCACATCCCGGTTCCTAACTCTAAACTATTCCCTCGTCGCTCACTTTTGGGAAATAACGAGATAGGAAGCTTCGCAAAAGGTGTCAAACTTCGCACTGCCAGCGAAACCGCTCTTACACAACCACCCTTAAGGAAATGCCAAAGTTTTTGCTATTTTTATAAATTAAGACACTCAACGTAATGACTTAAGCTCTGGTAATTACAACTGTCAGAGGTTACCGGGTAAACTTGGACAAAAGACCGACAGCTTGTGCCTACACAGCCGATTGGTTTTGTATCAACAAGGTCAAGATGGCTGTTGATTGCGAAAACTGGCTTTTAAGAAAACGTGCATTCATGCCACCGCATATAGGTAACCTTTGTGAACACCAACTCAAATTTAGGCAGAAATCATGAATGTCTGAGGGATACTAAAGTGCGAGCTGTCGATGCCGAGAAGATGAGAGACCATTGCCAGAACCAGGAAATACGGCGCGCTGGCGGAGCCATTTCACTGGACGCAGGGCCAACGTTAACCACGATGGTGCTTCTCAAGCGTTTCAGCTTTACTTCATCTGCAATCCGTTCTGCTTTACGTATAGTCGGCAAAATGGTTCTAAATGTATACTGTGAATTTCAGTTGAAGCTGAAGTTTTAACAGCCTCGTTAGAAACAAAATTACATGGAGGTGGAACTAAGGGGCCAGATAGCGCTGAAATTTGAAGAAATTTTGGTGGTTAACCAGCAGATTCTTTTTAAACGAGAACAGCTTCTACCAGCATGTCTCATTCAGCGTAGGCTTCCCTCGTTTCTTTTCTTCCCTGCTCTGCTATCATGCATGATAGGACTTGAAGGATCGAATTACCTTGCATAATAATGAAGCAGGATTTATTCGCCGTTGTGGTATTTGGGGCATTTTTATACAAAATATTCTTGAGTAGCCCCAATTTTATTATTACCTTTACTTGGTACTAAGAGGAATGTTTGTTTAGCCCTTCAAATCTGTTATTGCTTCGAGACTTGTTCCCGCGCTGAGTTACACTTCTTGACTGCAGTTAACAAGAGAGGGTGAGCGTTATCTTCAAGACTTGAATAATATATATCCTGTGATAGTTTTCGAACTCAATTGACGTCGTTTAGGGAAATGATTAGCTTCTCGAAATGTTTTAAAGATAGTTTCATTTATAATGAATTCTACAATTACAATTCCCTTTCATTTTGTTTATTTCACAGCAAGATTTGCTACTTAACACGTTTATTGAGCTCGCTCTGTGAGATTTATAGATATTTACGAGCTAATTTGCAAGCACGTTTATATATTTAGAAAGCCTGTAAGCTTCTCAGTTTCGGACATTTTCTTAAAAATGAAATACGAGAGCCTTGTCCACACAATAATAAAGTGTAGTTGTGGCGTGTAATTGACTTCACCAAGAAACTACGATATCCCGATAATATGCTAGCTTAAGCCTCATAAATAGCACTTCAAAAAATAATATTTTAAATGCGTCTGATGCATTATTGAGATCACTGCCAGCCGCAGACTACAAAGGGTCCGCGGATTCCTGAAATACCTATCAGTTCTCATCGGCTTAAGCAAGCCGCCACTGGATACGATATTGAAGTAGTTTTTTTCAACTACAATAAATTCTAGTCCGGGTACGGTGTCACTGAACGAAAAAAAAACATGCAAGGGTGGCGGTACAGAACTTTGTCGGCGTTTCGTTCACTGTGTTGCAGTTGTAGTTGGCAATATTCCTTTCTTCCGTGGAAGAAAGTCCGTCAGCATTTCCTTTTGTCACCCACCCTTGTGTATCAGACGTCTTACGTATACAACCTTGAATCCCTTGAATGTAGACTTTTCTATCGGTGACCAATTTTAGTGTCTAATTACGCCCTTCGAATCGCTAGGTCAGTAAAGAAATATATTCCGACAAGCGAAACATGTCAGAAATATATCGAAAACTTTATTCTAGGCGATTGCACACTATGTGCGCTTAGATTTAATCAGTCATTGTCTGATATCACGGTACGGAGTTTGTATTTGTAGATGCTTGTGCAGTTGTAAAGTGAGGCAATTCTGGGTCACTGCAAGTTTAGCACGTGTGGATATGAAAACCGCAAGTAGGGAGTGTGTGAGTTCTTTATGGCTTTATTTGCAGTACTTCGGAAATGGTGGGAAAGACACCAACTAGGCTAGCACCAGGTCGTCGAATTAGCAGCTTACGTAAGCTCGGCTGATGAGACATATTTTCTCCCCCGAAAAACAGGCGAATAATTTCACTCCCGAACAGAAACTGAGCACGGACCGCTGAGCGGCAAAAAATTAGGGGCCAATTATCTGGGTCGCGTTTCCCAGCAGCCACTTGATACTTTTTCTAACTCCGATGACACGGTGCACAGCGTCTTTTAAGAATAACTGAGACTGAAATAAGGATCCGCGTAAGCTGTTGCAAGAAGTCTATAGACATCCGGGGGAGGGAAGTAGTGCAAGTATGATACAAATACTGTGCAATGCGAGTGACCTAAGCAACTGCGTAACTGAAACTGTTAACTGAAGAAGCTATGTATAGCATCTGAATTCTTTTCTAAGTGCCACTTTTCCTCCAACTTCATTGTTCAAAAGCGCACTTTTGCGTTGAACATGAGAAAGAAAATCCTTAAGAGAATTTTTAAAAACAGCAATCTTTTTTTAAAAAATAATGAATCTTAGGCGCACTGCTGACGCAATTGCAGTTTTTTGGGTCTTGTGCCTACCCGACCCTCGATCATGAAATTACTCGTAGTCTTGTGCTTTCGAACGACGCAGAAGCTCAAAATTGGTGGCCTGAAATATGTTCACATAGAGTCGCCTGGTGCGCTTTATTACGGCCATGTTTGCCTATTCAGGGATTACCTTTGAAACACAGTAATCTGCAAAAAAGATTGCTGTAAACCTTTTTTTGGCAAGAACGCTCTCCTGATGCACTGTAAAGCGTGGTTGCAAGTTGTGACCCGTTCCTTTAGTTACATTACACAGCAGCCAAATACTTGAGGGAAGTCCTGCTCTCACAGCAGAAAGCGTTGAGAGCAACAGTGAGGCAGGTAAGGAAAGTAGGTTAGAAGCTAAAACGACATACATAAGAAGCTAAGCAGATGTATCCAAATGGCATCAAGAGCTGAAGGAGGAAAACTGCGGTAATTACGGTTAGAAAGAGAATATATAGCCAGGAAAAAAGCATTGAAGGAATTTTTAAATTTAATAATATTGCACACACCTGCATGCATATACACTATGTGCAGCGCTTATAATGGACCATTGCAGGCTCACGTGAGTCCCGCAATGCTGTTGTTGAATAGTTTATAGTAAAATGCCAGAGATGCCACCTTATTAAGTTGTAATTACTGAGATATCTATGGATACGGTTACCGCAGTAATAGGCAACGCAAAACCAGCCCGCTCTGCAAAGCAGGCATTTTTTATGAAGCAGGTATCAAAGTTTTGCATGCATGCACGAATTGTGAGCGACATTCTTTAAATCCTTCGCCACTGTGAAGAGTGATAACGGCGTCAGGTCTACCACAGCAGGGCAGTAGTAGAATGTCTTGGCATCGGGTGGCAGGTCGTTATATTGCGTCACGCACCACTTTCTCTAAACTTCATTGTGTCCACAGGAGAGAAGCAAGATGTAATCAGTGTTGTGGGTTGTGTTGGGTGGTTGTTTCACTTGAAGGCAGCCCAAAAGTAACAGACTCAATTTGTTTTGCACTTGTATTGGCAAACTGTTTGGAAGGGAACAAAAATAACTGCCTGGGTTTGAGACCATGTCCTGGCATAAGGGTATTTTTACCTTCGCGTTAGGCGTAGTCTTGAACCCGTTCCAGAGCAATCAAGCCGGTTTTTCTTGATGCACACCGAAGCTGTAGCTCAATGGCTTCTGTGTTCGGCTGCTGATTCCAAAGTCGCAGGTCCGATCACGGCAGCGGAGGCCGGATTTCAATGCAGGAGAAATACGAAAACGCCTGCATAAGGTGCGAACTAAATGTACGTAAAGAGCTCCAGGTGGTCTAAATTAATCAGTAGGCGTCCATTGCGGTGTACCTTATAGCCCATGGGTCGCTTCGGGACGTTAACCCTTTAATTAAAGATTTCTTGAAGTGCTAAGCCTATTACGGAACAATGACAGTAGTCTAGCTTCGACAGAGTGAGTGTTATTCAAAAAGCCCAGTCTACTCAAGCTGTCTTTTTCATCAAACCTTGGCGCCCCAGAAGTACTGCTCAGATTTTTCTTATTTGTCTTATCTGCGGCCCTACAGCATCATTATCAGGGTATTCTGCGCGCCAAAATACTCAGTGCCATATGCTATAAATAATCCGTTCCACAGGAGCTGGCTGCAAAGGACAGCCGAAGCTGGAAGCGTTGTGAAATACCGTACGCTCTGCGTTATCTCTACTGAGCGAGTGTGCTCGATGGCATGCTTTTTTAAGCTTAATACAATGCAATGCCGCAAACAGGGCTTAAGACGCGCTTGATGGCTTAGAACGGGTTCACATTGTTATGCTCGATGGAGCGCTAATCGCATCAGGCTTGCGGCGCAGCAGTAATATGAGCGCATCCACACCATTGCTATACTGGTGTGCGCGTGCCATATTACGAATTTTGTTCTGCCGTGTTCGTTGTTGCAAGTTCGCTTTTAGAAATAAAACGTGCTTTGCTTCATGAAGGGGACCATGTTTCTTTGGTTACTGTGAAATTAGAGCAGGGAATACTACCTAACTTAAAAATGCAGCTCAGAGAAATTTTCCAGATAGCGAAACCTATGCGCCTTACAAAATCATTAAAAAATATAGCGCGAAGGGAAGATGAAACACGGACAGAACGACCCAGAGTAGCGGTACTCGGAAGTGTGATTTATGCAGCAGCTTCAAAAACAGCAAACAAGTAGGCTTTCCTTGGATGCCGTACTAGAAGGCTGAAATGCATCACACTGCACCATGTGCCACTCATGCCACCAGCCAAATCTGCTTGCGTTTTGTTCTTTACACCAGATGCTATTGGCCATCTAATATGCACATTTTTTGTCCTTTTTTAGTAAATTTATAAGCATCGGTTCCAGATAACGGTACACGAGAACTAAAAACTGCTCAGGATGGCAATACCGTAGTGGTGGCCTAGTGGTTTGAGCATCCACCTCGCATGCGGGAAGTGCGGAGTTTGATCGCCAGTGCTGACGGGTACCCACAGGTGAAAAAATGGGTAACAGTTTTCCCCTGGACTAGTTCTCGGCTTATTAAGGGTTAAATGCTTGAGAAATTGGTTTGGCCCCACCTTGAGTAGAAGAAAAATACCTAGTGCCGCGGTAGCAAAGCTTTTACCGGGGCCAGTTGGTTGATGATTATGCGAAGGAATGCGCTAAAAGCGGCACAAGAAGACAACACACACACAAACACGACACAAGCGCAAACTAACAACTGTTTATTCCTTACGGAAGATGCGCTTATATACGCAACGTCAGTTTTTTGAAAAATGCAACCTTCCCGCCATCAAACACGTTACCATCACCACGACACAGCATCTGCACTTATCATGTTAATTTCGGTTTGTGTAAGTGCAATAGAAGGAATGCTTACACACGTTTCATTTTCAGCCTTTTCGATAAAAAACGCCTCGACTATCTCACTTTCAATCCTTTCTTTCTATTTACCTACTATTGTGGTCCTGAGGAAAATTGGTTCGCATTTCTTCTTACACCTGCTGCAATGTTGCGCTAGATTCTCGGGGTGGTTAATTTCTTCGAAGTCATTATTATGCTCTAGAAGTCTCCTGTAAACACATCTACCCGATTGCCCAATGTATTGTATTCCTCATGATATTGGTATCTTATAGATGATGTCTTTCTGGCATGGTACGAACCTTTCCCTATGGGCAAGGTCACATTCCTTGCGCTTTTCACTCTTTCCTATCGCATTCACCTTGTTGCAGAGGCTTATCAGCTTTTTTGGTGCAGTAAATACAACTTTCACTTGGTGTTTGTTGGCCACTTTCTTCAATCCGTGCGATGCCTTATGAATATACGGTATGGAAACCAATCCTTCTCTATTCTTCTGCTCTTGACTTCATTCCTTTCCTCGTCAGGTATTTTAGCACTTTTTCGGCCACTGACACGATCATGTTGTCAGGGAACCCACTATCGGTCCGTCGACTAATTTTCATGCTGATGCTCTCATTCATTTTGTGATCGCAAGACTTCGTAAGGCTCTGCATCATACACGATTGGGCAACAGTCCTTTTGACAAGCCTGTACTGGCTGGAATCATATCTCATTATGCTTTTTTCACTTTTTGTATGATACCACCAGCAACTATGTACAGGGGTTTCCTGTACTTGTAGATCAAGGAATCTTACCATCGCTTTTTCAGGTAGTTCATACGTGAAATCAAGGCCATCGAATACGCGTTTAAAAAGCGTAACCATCGCCTCCGCGTCAACCGCGCCTGCTTTTCCCGCACTAAAACACAGCAAGAAATCGTCTACATAGCGGAAGCATGCCAACACGTTCCTGGCTTCAAGCTCTGGTTTGAGGGTGCGATCCCCCTTTTCCATGTACAGTTTCGAAAGTGCAGGATCCAGACGCGAACCAATGCATATGCCGCCTCGTTGTGCGTACACTTTTCCTTCATAGTGCACGCACAGTGATCTTGGGTATACCCAGAGCAGTTCAAGGAACCCACTGACGCTCGTCTCACATTCATTCTGAAACTTCGTAGCTCCGTAGCTGTCAATACTCTCCTCGACTGCAGAAATGGCACCGTCTTGAGGAATTTAATAAAACATCTCTTTAACGTCCACAGACAAGCACGTCACCGGTGTCCCTTTCTTCAAGAAGCTGATGACCTTCTCTTATCCTTGCACCATGTATGGGTCATCACAAGTCAGCTTAGACAGTTGGACCTGCAAGTATCTCGCAACACGACTTTGCCATGTGTTCTTGTCCTCAACGATCATCGTGAAGAGGTTGTCTTCTTTGTGAGTTTTGACCGAAAAGAATGGCCACAGTGTGGGCCCCTTGCTTCCTTTGACCGTGTTCGAGAGCTTTTCTAAATCCATTTTCTTCAGATCATTTCATCCAAACACAATTCGTCGATATTCTTTCGAATGGCGTCAGTGGCTTTTCTCTCGTGTTCTTCCCTTTTCATAACACCGAATTGACCGCGTGTGCACGCGCACGCACGCACGTGTGCACGCACACGCGCGCGCGCGCGCGCGTGTTTGTGTGTGTGTGTGTGTGTGTGTGTGTGTGTGTGTGTGTGTGTGTGTGTGTGTGTGTGTGTGTGTGTGTGTGTGTGTGTGTGTGTGTGTGTGTGTGTGTGTGTGTGTGTGTGTGTGTGTGTGTGTGTGTGTGTGTGTGTGTGTGTGTGTGTGTGTGTGTGTGTGTGTGTGTGTGTGTGTGTGTGTGTGTGTGTGTGTGTGTGTGTGTGTGTGTGTGTGTGTGTGTGTGTGTGTGTGTGTGTGTGTGTGTGTGTGTGTGTGTGTGTGTGTGTGTGTGTGTGTGTGTGTGTGTGTGTGTGTGTGTGTGTGTGTGTGTGTGTGTGTGTGTGTGTGTGTGTGTGTGTGTGTGTGTGTGTGTGTGTGTGTGTGTGTGTGTGTGTGTGTGTGTGTGTGTGTGTGTGTGTGTGTGTGTGTGTGTGTGTGTGTGTGTGTGTGTGTGTGTGTGTGTGTGTGTGTGTGTGTGTGTGTGTGTGTGTGCGTGCGTGTGCGCGCGCGTGTGTGCGCGCGTGCGTGCGCGCGTGCGTGTGTGCGTGCGTGTGTGCGCGCGTGCGTGTGCGCGTGCGTGTGCGCGTGTGTGCGCGCGTGCGTGTGCGCGTGCGCGTGTGTGCGCGCGTGTGTGCGCGTGCGTGCGCGCGTGTGTGCGCGTGCGTGCGCGTGTGCGTGCGCGTGCGTGTGTGTGTGTGTGTGTGTGTGTGTGTGTGTGTGTGTGTGTGTGTGTGTGTGTGTGTGTGTGTGTGTGTGTGTGTGTGTGTGTGTGTGTGTGTGTGTGTGTGTGTGTGTGTGTGTGTGTGTGTGTCGCTTTTAGCGCATTCCGTCGCATAGTGCCATGGCTCTGTTTGCCACAGACGCTCTTCTGCCATAAAGATGCACCACCACCTACGTCATCATTATAATCATCATCATTTCAGAATACCACGTACGTGATTAAAGGAGTACAGACATAGACATCTAATTCTGATGGCATGTTGTGTTCGCTAAAATGATGCGGAAGAAACTACTATGCATGGATCACCACGTTGTATTCGCCTGGGACCGCTAAAAAAATTAGAATCGAATTTTTTTGTTATGCTACTTCGGATTTGATTTCAACAGCCGAACGATGACTGGATGTCAAAGTGTGCCTATGGGTCACGTGAGGCATGAAAAAACTGCAATAGAATCGCTGCTACTAATTCATTGTCACTCCTGTTCTTGAGGCAGGTTGGCTTTAGCATTGTAGTGAATTAAAACTACGGAGCGTCGAAATTATTTCTGTTTTTATACCTCACCTGACCTGTAAGCACACACTGTAATAACAGGCATCATTCGGCTGTTGAAACCGAAGGAGCATCAGAAATAAATTCAATTATAAATTATTTATTAGTCGTAGGAGAATACACGTGATAGTCCATGTACAATTATTTCTTACGTATGATACCAGAAAAGAAAACGTGCACCCAGATGTTGTGTCTATACGAATTTAACTCCTCCTTGAATCCTGCCGCAGCAGCTCTTTTTGGAGGTCTACTTTTTTTCAAAAATCTTCGCTATGACAAACTAGTCGAACGGATAGACCGTTTTATGCATTCTGTATTTTTCTCACCGCACACATACAAAGATTTACATTTATTAAAGCATAACGTTGAAATTTAATTCTTTAAGCCAAAGCGGGAGCCATCCACAGTAAGTGTCACATTTAACAAACGCCTGATGAAGCGCCACATGATAGGCTGACATGCCTCAGCCGTTCACGACTGTTCATGAAGTCACCGATGACAAACAGACGGGGTCAGAGGCGCTCCTGCCCTGAATCCGGCGCACGCATATTTCACACCCTCGATAAAAAAAAAAACTTGAAACAGGGTGCCAACGCGGAGGAGTTAATAGGCAGGCACGCTGTGGCAGGACTTTCTTAAACGCGGCACAGAAGCGGATCTAAGAGAAGTTCAAACGGGTTCGAGTTGTCTTGTGCATCAAGAGGCGTTATGGTTCTGTCTTTGTGATAATTAAATAGCCGATGAGACTGTCTTCTAAGTCAGGTTTTTCAGCTAGGATAGCATCAATAAAACTCCCAACTTTCGTAGTTGTGACGACAGCAGTTTTTGTCACTGAGAAATGCATAACCAGATGCACAGCATTTCCCAAAAGCAAACCCCCCTCGGCACATTTATCTCTACAATTTCGAGGAGGGCTCTGAATTCATGAAGATTCGGAGTATGACAACTAATGCCGTCCATGAGGACAAGACAGCCGTACTGTGTGTGGTTTCCTCGAGGGCGTAAGAAACTGAAAATAATGTAGTGTTGGTTGTGGGGCCGTTATTGCAAAAGTATTTTCTGTGTACTGAACCAAGCTCTGCGAGAGGCCCACCAAAATCGCGTGAAAATGCCGGCTTTCGTCCTTCTCTGCTGGCTGCGGTTTTGTTTTGGATGTCAGCACAGCAAACCCGACCTTAGCAAATATCAATTGATCTTAGAACGTCGAAGATGTTCGAGCTCGAGGTCATGTAAAATGGAAAGAGCGGCAAGAACAGTAGTACAGGCCTTGGGTCAGTTTTGTTTGTTCTACAAACTGATGCACATTATGTACCAATATTTATTGGGGATGTGCTTAAAAATTAAGCTTTCCTTTTTTCGTAAGTTCTGTTACGAAAGCGAAAAGGGGCGCCTCTTGCAATCGCCAGCAGTACAAGCTTAGTTTTACTCCCTCAACTGGTTTAAGATTTTTTTTACCTTCAGATGGGCTCAACTGAAAAGTTCGGTATTTTCAGCCTGCATATAAATATTCACCATTCCTCATTGTAAACTGAGCAAAGAAGAAGTGCCAGACAGACCACCATCTTCGACAATATAAATACTGCCGCTCTCTTTCAAAAAGCATACAATCGCAACAAAGCACTCCTGATCAGAATACATAAAGTTGTCCAAAAAGGATGTTTTATTTGACTTTAGAGACGTACAAATTTCGTGGTGAATGAATTTAAGCACTGCGTAATACCCTGAAAAGTATTCCCTTTTCATCGCGAAGCTTAGTGCAGCTTTGTGCGAATGTCACACTTGGTGCTAAGACGCCTCTTTTTGCTCCGGTAACTGTCTATGTAAAAGAGCGTGAAGAGGCTGAAAAAAAGCACAGCCGTAGAAAGCGTGATGTAAGTATGCGACCTCGGGTAACCACAATGCAGAAAAAGCGGCAGACAGGCATGCAGAAAGAGGAAGAAAAACTGCGCCAGCTGTAGTTGCGTGAGGTACCGCTTCCACCACAAGTACTTCTGGTATGCCGGGCCCAGGAGGCTCAGGAAGTAGTAGCTGTACATTATCACGTGTACGCAGCAGTTGACGACCACAACTAGAGCTGACTGGCCATCTGGTCCGTAGGTGAGTCCAAACCATCCGGTGAAAACCACTATTGCGTGGTGCACCACATGCAGAAAGGACACGTGTGAGTCCTTCTTGCGCAGTACGAAGAAAAGGGTATCCAGAAAATCGGCTATCCTCTGAATGACGAACCACCAGTACAGATTCAAAAGGGCCATGGTGCCTTCGTCTCTGGCGTCGAAGTCGATCCCTTGGCAGAGAAGGCTGTAGGAATTTCGAATGTACGCTGTCGATGTGAAGGCAGCAGCGAAGTAGGCACTACACGCCACCATGAAGAGGTTGTAGAGCGCGATGAGCGGTTTGATGACGTCGTATGGCTTCCGATTCTTCATAAAGCTTGGGCCAGCGATCTTGACAACGTACACGTAGCCGACTAGCAGAAGCGTTATGAGCTGCCAATTTCCGGGGAACGACCAGTCCGCGGTCCGTGGATCTCTTACGAGGGCGAATTCCTCTCCGCTGTAGACCTCAGAAACTTTCTTCAAGGCGGCCATAATAAGTCTCCGGTTTCTGTCCGCCGCAACTTCCTGCCTCACCCAGTGCGTCCACAGTGCAGCGATTTTTTAGTTTCCTCGCAGACAATACATTTCACTTCAGCCACGAAGTCAACTATTTGATTGTCTCTGCCTAAGGACAGTGAAGGCTAAAGGCCGCGAAGGAGGTAAGTTCGCCTTCAGTTATTGCTCACTTCATTCTGTTCCTGCATTCTTGTTGCCAGCTCGTAATGCTGCAATGGCTGAGAGATAAGACCGTCATAGCGCATTGCAGGAGCCACACATGGGCTCTCTCCAAAATTCGGTTTAGCGGTGCAGTTTACCGCAGAATATGTCATGTTGTATGAAAACGCGTGAAGGCAGTTGCAGCAGGGGGTTTGCTTCCGTTTCTATAGCACATGTTTCTGCGACACAAAAAACTGCGTCTATGCATTCAAGCACACTCTGCGTTCCACATATAGACCTGAAACAGGGTGACCTGTGTGGGGTCAGGTCATGATGCCAGAAAATGCACGCAACGGCGCGTTCATTATTGCGTCTATGTAGAACACGTCATTTTGAAATAGATCACGGACTTGTTCCAATTTTGCACTTGTTTGCACTTGTTTTTTTTTAACGCTTGCTTTTTCCCCCATAGATTTTAGGCACCGCATGTCTAAGCACAGCCGACAATAATCTGAGGTTAAATCTAGCCACAGTTAGGTAATCCTTTCATTATTGCTTACGTAATCAGGGTCATTGCTTTGATCCGGCTCTTATACAAGTAGGTTTTGGTCTGCCTCTTCGAATTTATTATTACTCCGCTGCTGTGTCAGCTTCTGGAGGACGGCAATTCTGCGAGAGCAACATTAGTTGTACGCGCACATTTCACTTTTACATTGACCGCCTTCAGTGCGTCTTTATATATGTTTTTTTTTATCTGAATATTTGTGCAGGCCTTAAAACAGCCTAAGCGGGAGGAGCAAAAATATGCAGACAGAAAGCGGACGGACGGACCAACCTACGTAAATACGGACGTACAGACGGACGAAGCAAGAGTTTTCTCCGAAAGAGGACTACACTAGTAGCGCAGTAAAAAACATGAGCCTTTTGCGACTATCTTTCTTAACCAAGAGGCAGAAACAGAGCGCAAAAGCACGGTAAAAAGAACAGTAATGATTCTGTGTTTCTCTGTAGCGAAGCACCTGCCGCAGACACCTTTCGCCTCCGAGCCGCGTCGTACTTGCAGGAACAGTACGATTTCGGATAAAGCGGCGTCGTTTCCGAACGCCATCGCCTGTCGTGATGTATAGTAGCAGCGCGGCACTGCGAGCATGTTGTCACGACGTGAAGAGCCGTGCAGGTAGGCGTCGGGGAGAACCCAAGACTGGGAGCTTTTAATTAGAGAGCCAGGGTCCAGGTCACAGAGCCAGAGCGCCTCGAGAGCCAACCATCGCTTAGTCGTCGTTTCGAATAAGCGTGGAGCGTCGCGTCCAACACCATGCGGACCTCCCTGCCATAGACGAGACGGAAGGGTGTAAACTGGGCGGTTTCCTGCGTCGCTGTATTATATGCGAAGGTGACGTACGGCAAGATCTCGTCCCACGTTTTATTTTCAACATCAACGTGCATCGAGATCATGTCCGCTAATGTTTTGTTGAGCCATTCCGTTAGACCAATTGTTTGGGGATGATATACTGCTGTTGGTCGATGAGCTGCATGGCTAAGCGTTAAAACGTCACGTAAGAGCCGGGCCGTAGACGCCTTGCCCCGGTCAGTAATGATGGTCGATGGGGCGCCGTGTCTAAGCACGATGTCGTGCATAAAGAAGTGGGCAAGTATGGCCCCACAAGGTCCATGCCGACTTTGTCGAATGGTATTTGTGGCGGCTTGATGCATTGAAGCAGTGAGGGAGGCTTGAGTGCCGGTTTTTTTTGCCGCTGCCATTGCCGGCATGTCCGGACATAACGCTTGATGCTTGAAGTGAGCTGGGGCCAGTGGTAATTCTGCCGGATTCGGCATAAGGTGCGTGTAACACCAAGGTGGCCGGAAACGTGCCGCGCGGCGCGTTAGGCACGTGGCAATAGATTCGGGATCTCTCCCTGGAGTCCTATTTGTGGAAGAAGGTCCCTCTGCTCATTGTTTCAATTCGTCTTTTTCTTTCTCTTTCTTTCTTTAGCGAATTGTGTAATGAAATTCTTTAAGGCAAAGGCTCCAGCGTGCGAGGCGGCCTGATCGGTCCCGGAGATTGGTCAGCCAGCACAAGGAATGGTGGTCTGTTACCACTTTGAAATGGCGACCATAGATATAAGGCCGAAATTTCATCGTGGCCCAGACGACAGCGAGGCACTCCTTTTCCGAGGCGTAGTAGTTGATTTCGGTGCGCGAGAGTGTGCGACTTGCATACGCGATCTCACGTTCCACGTCTTGTTGATGTTGAACGAGGACAGCACCAAGTCCGATGTTGCTAGCGTCGGTGTGTATCTGGGTAGCAGCCTCCTCATCGAAGTGAGCCAGGACACGGGTAGTGTGCAGCCGTTGGCGCAGCTCTGTGAAAGTAGCCTGTTGCTCGGCAGTCCAGACGAGCGGTGCATCGTCACGCGTTAAACGGCTGAGGGGTTCAGCGATCTGGGAGAAGTCGACTATAAAACGGCTGTAGTAGGCGCACAAACCCAAGAAGCGCTTGAGCGTTTTCTTTGTGGTAGGACGGAGAAACTTGGCTACGGCGGCAGTTTTCTCGGGATCGGGTCGTATGCCGTCCGGCGCTCACAACATGGCTGAGAAACTTGAGCTCTTTGTAGCCGAAGTGGCATTTCTCAGGTTTCAGTATCAAGTCGGCAAACCGCAGGGCATCCAACACGGTCCGCAGGCGTTCAAGGTGTTGGTCGGATGTTTCTGAAAACACCACCACGTCATCAAGGTAAACTAAACAGGTTTACCATTTGAGGCCAGCCAGGACAGCATCCATCATGCGCTGAAACGTTTCCGGCACAGAGCAAAGGCCGAAGGGCAACAAAATAAATTCATATAGGCCGTCGGGCTTGATGAAGGCCGTTTTCTCGCGGTCTCATTCATCAACCTCAATCTGCCAATATCCGCTCTTTAGGTCGATCGACGAAAAATACTTGACGCTGCGAAGTCTGTCGACGCAGTTGTTTAGGTCTCTCGCATTGCACAGTATTTGTATCATACTTGCACTACTTCCCACGCCCGGATGTCTATAGCCTCCTTGCAACAGCTTACGTGGATCCTTATTTCAGTCTCAGTCATTCTTAAAAGACGCTGGACACCGTGTCATCGGAGTTAGAAAAAGTACCAAGTGGCTGCTGGGAAACGTGACCCAGATAATTGGCCCCTAATTTCTTGCCGCTGAGCGGTGCGAGCTCAGTTTCTGTTCGGGAGTAAAATTATTCGCCTGTTTTTCAGGGGAGAAAATATGTCTCATCTAGCCCAGCTTAAGTAAGCTGCTAATTAGACGGCCTGATGCTAGCCTAGTTGGTCTCTTTCAACCATTTCCGACGTACTGCAAATAAAGCCATAAAGAACTCACACACTCACTACTTGAGATTTCCTATCCACACGTGGTAAAGTTTAGCTGTGTTAAGTACAAATGTGTCACGTAACCTTCGTATATTGAGGGCGTCAGAGCAGCCGGTGTTTTGTAAGGTCTTTTTCATAGTGTTGTTTCCTATAGATTTATATTAAAAAATACAGAAAAGAGACTGGAGAAAGAAATAGAACACTTCTTGCAGTGACCCAGAATTGCCTCACTGTACAACTGCACACGCATCTACAGATGTAAATTCCGTACCCTGATATCAGACGATGACTGTATAAATCGAACCGCACAAAGTGTGCAATCGCCTAGAATAAAGTTTTCGCTATATTTCTGACATGTTTCGCTTGTCGGAATATATTTCTTTACTGAGCGAGTGATCCGAGGTGCGTAATGAGACACTAAATTGTGTCCCCGATAGAATTGTCTACATTCAAGGTATTCAATGTTGTATACGTAAGACGTCTGACGCACAAGGGTGGGCGACAAAAAGAAATGCTGACGGACTTTTTTCCACGGAAGAAAGGAATATTGCGAATTACAACTACAACACAGTGAACGAAACGCCGACAACGTTCTGTACCACCACCCCTGCGTGTTTAGTTTTTTTTTCGTTCAGTGACACCGTAACCTGACGAGAATTTATTTGTAGTTCAAAAAAACAACTACAATATCGTATTCAGTGGCGGCTTGCTTAAGCCGATGAGAACTGATAGGCATTTCGGGAATCCCCGGACCCTTTGTAGTCTTCGGCTGGCAGTGATCTCAATAATGCATCAGACGCATTTAAAATATTTTTGAAGTGCTATTTATGAGGCTTAAGCTAGCATATGATCGAGATATCGCATTTTCTTGGGGCAGTCAATTTCACGCCACAACTACACTTTATTATTGTGTGGACAAGGCTCTCGTATAGCATTTTTAAGAAACTGCACGAAACTAAGAAGCTTACAGGCTTTTTAAATGCAAAAACGTGCTTGCAAATTAGCTCGTAACTATCTACTAAATCTCATAGAGCGAGCTCAATAAACGTGTGAAGTAGCAAATCTTGCTGTGAAATAACCAAAATGAAATGGAATTGTTATTATAAAATTCATAAATAAATGTAAGGCCTAATGAAACCATATTTGAAACATTTCAAGAAGCTAATCATTTCCCTAAACGACGTCAATTGACTTCGAAAAATATCACAGGATATATATTATTCAACTCTTGAAAATAACGCACACCCTCTCTTGCTAACTGCAGTCAAGAAGTGTAAAGGCGCGCTCACATTAGCGGGAAAACGCGCAACGCAGGACGTTTTCCGCGTGCCGCATCCCGCGCAAGCCGGTTTTTTCTCCCGCGGACAGCCTGCTGTGCCGTCCCGCAGAGCGATGGGTTCGGTACCTATTTTTCCCGTGCCGCTGACGAGAACAGCCAATGGGCGCCGACTGTGAACCGTGACGTCGGTCCCAGTTCAGTGACGCCGTCGGCGGAGGTGGAGGCTGCGCGCGACCGGCCGGCCGGCCGGCCGGGCACGCGGCGGCTTCTTTGCCAGCATGAACATGCGACTTGAGACGGTGCAGAAGCGACGGTGCAGAAGCAGCGAACAAACAAGTATAAGTACGTTTACCGTAGCCAACAGCTCATCGTTCGAACCAGCCATCCTCGTGACAAAAAGGGCGACGGGAGGGGAGCTAGCAGACGATCAAGACGACGAGGCGAGAAAAGGGTGCCCTTTCCAGTCTTCTCTGGTGTCACGTGACTACCCCTTCTCTTTCTGCTTGTTCGGGTCCTCCCTCAGCGCCTCCTCTCTCCACATTCCAAGACAACCGCAGCGAGAAAACGCGCGCAGTGTGAGCGTCATCCTGAGGAGCTGCGAGGCAGCGTCGACGTTGACGCTGTGCCGGTGCGGCAAGCTTCCCGCTAGTGTGAGCGCGCCTTAACTCAGGGCGGGAACAAGTCTCGAAGCAATAACAGTTCTGAAGGGCTAAACAAACACTTCCTCTTAGTACCAATTAAAGGTAATAATATAATTGGGGCTACTCAAGAATATTTTGCATAAAAATGCCCCAAATACCACAACGGCGAATAAATCCTGCTTCATTATTATGAAACGTAATTCGATCCTTCAAATCGTATCATGTATGATAGCAGAGCAGGGAAGAAAAGAAACGCAGGAAGCCTACGCTGAATAAGACATGCTGATGGAAGCTGTTCTCGTTTAAAAAGAATCTGCTGGTTAACCATCAAAAATTCTTCAAATTTCAGCGCTATCTGGCTACTTAGTTCCGCGTCCGTGTAATTTTGTTTTTAACGAGGCTGTTAAAACTTCAGCTTCAACTGAAATTCACAGTATACATTTAGAACCATTTTGCCGACTATACGTAAAGCAAAAAGGATTGCAGATGAAGTAACGCTGAAACGCTTGAGAAGCACCATCGTGGTTAAAGTTGGCCCGGCGTCCAGTGACATGGCTCCGCCGGCGCGCCATATTTCCTGATTCTGGCAATGGTCTCTCATCTTCTCGGCATTGAGAGCTCGCACTTCAGTATCCCTCTGTCATTCATTATTTCTGCCTAAAGTTGAGTTGGTGCTCACAACGGCTTCCTAAATGCAGTGGCATGATATAGGCACGTTTTCCTAAAAGCCAGTTCTCGCAGTCGACATGCATCTTAGCCTTATTATAAAACCCATCGGCTGTCTAGACGCAAGCTGCCGTTCTTTTGTCCAAGTTTACCCTGTAACCTCTGGCGGTTGTCGTTACCAGAGCATAAGGCATTACGTTGAGTGTCTTAATTTATAAAGAAGCAAAATCTTGGCATTTCCCTGAGGGTGGTTGTGTAAGAGCGGTTTAGCTGGCAGTGCGAAGTTTTACACCTTTTGCGAAACTTCCAATCTCGTTATTATCCCGACAGTGAGCGATGAGGGAATAGATTAGAAATAAGAACCGGGATGTGGTACTTACAGTTACTAGAAAGAATGTAGGCAAATTTCATAACTGTCTGCATAAAGTAATCTTAAACCTGTGACAAAGTTTAGAAGAAACTAGTATGAGAAAGCCTCCTCCTGTTGACTGTCGATCCTGTCGAAATGAAGAATAGTTTTCCGAATGGAAGTGTTTTTCAGATGCAAGCCAAGTTTCTTGTAAAATAAATGTCTAGATTATGTTGAGATATAATGTACAGTAAATCCGTTGAAGCTGAAAGAAGTGACCGACAGTTCCACTGGAGAACTCTTAACACCCCTATGGTTGAGAAATCCGGGCAGCAGCAACTGCCTGCCCTAAAATTGATTTCGGCTGAAGCTTTCATTTCGGCTGAGGATGTGGAGAAGAAGTGTTAGACATGGGGAATCCACTGCGTTTGATGATTCGCGTATCCGAATCCACCATCTCTGCATCATGAATAATTGGAGCATTATCTGAATTAGTGGACCGAGGAAGAGGAGAAACAGCAGTAACTTGTTGTTCTCAAGTTACTGCTCTTATATCTCAAGGTACATTTTCAATGCTATGCTGTGGTGTTAAACGATCGAAACAGAAACTTTAGAAAACAATGAGAATGGCGCTCTGCACCATACATTATTCGGGCAGTTGCATTCGGCGGGATGGTATGGTGGGCAACATGAATCTTTTCTCTTGTGGAAGGCACTAAACTGCTATTCTGCGAAGGGCCTCAGTATATGGCAGCTTGAGCGCAAATGTTCACTAATAAGAATTCCGAGTTCTTAACTTTCAGTAAGCGCATCCGCATTTCGCTCTGTAGTAATACTCTGGCTATTTTTCTATAGACAACACAGAAGCATACCAGAAGTTCATATAAGCCTATGTTATTGTCGTGACTCCTGGTACGTGTCAGTTTCCTTTTCGTGAATTTATAAAAAGTGAGAAAAAGTCGGCTTTCAACCATATTTTTAGGTGACGGGAAGGCCATCAAGACAAAACGACATGGCTATTGATGATGGCAAGCTTCAATTGCTACGAGCATAGCACGAGTGCTCCTGCCGGAGCCCACTTCTTCTCCTAGTCCCTGACATGTCCCGTTGGCACTCAGAAACAGTCCACATCACGAACTAGAAGAGGGCTAAATACGTAAAGCAGGACAAGGTCATGGGCGGGGATGAATGGTTGACCGGAGAAAGGAAGAAGGTAAAGGGCTTGGCGCCACGGTGGATGAGAGGATGATCAGAAGAGCGCTGGGTCACAAAACTTCTGGAACATAGGTGACCTGGAGCCGACGGCCGAGTCCCGGGACGCACAGGAGGGTGTGGGCAGGTTGGCTGCGTCGTCACGTGTGGGTGGCTTCTCAGGTCGGTGGGGTAATAATGTCTAATCGAGGTGGCGTCGTCCGTTCGTGGTGTCTTCTGGTCGAGGCAGAGGACGGTGCTGGGGTGAACGGAGAAGTCGCGTCTGCTCTAGCAGGCTGGGCACACTTGGCGGCGGGGACCGCGAAAACACGGCCGACGACCACAGCAGACGCAGGAAGCCCCAGCTCCATGTCCATGATGAATGTAATACCTCCGCACCTGGCGCCAAATGTTACGTGGTGGCAAAGCGATGTAGACACAACGACATGCCCCCTTCCTTGAGAGTTTAATTATGCTTTTTCAGCGATGCACTAATAATGAGTTGCTGATCATTATAGCTCGGGAAAGGAGCGCAAACATCAGCGTTTTTGTTTTCAATTCTGGATTCCAGCAATAAACTTAGTCAAATGTCTGACGTTTTGGTGCTTTCGCAAAATCACTCGTCTTTCCACCCTTAATCATTTTTTTAATGGGCCACCGTGACATCAATATACCATGCGAATGTTTAACGCGGGAAATGTGTGCATCATCCCAATGAGCGATTTCGGATATGGTTTACTGAAGCTTAGCGACGGCGCTACAATAACTGGTGAACTTCTACATGCTTTCTGCTTCTCAGTCGCGCATTCTGACGAAGATGGACGTCATTCATTGAATAGACTAAGTATAAGAGAACTGGAAAAAAAGGAATGAGTGTCAGTTAATCTTGCTGGAATTAATATTGTAGTAAAAATAAAAAGGTCGTCTTAATGCTCTTTTGCAAAAAGGAAGATGGAAGTTTTAAAGAATTTCTGTTTGGGTGGGCTTTGTTGTTTTATTGTACATTCAACAGACAGAGCTTGAGTGAAGGCGTGACATCCGTAAGATTTATAACAAAGCCATCGCGCTGCTGAATTAGAAGTGGCAGCCTTTAATTCTAAATTCAGCGCACAAGTAACAGAAAGCCCTTTTTTTTCCTTCCTCAGCCAAAGGGATTATGCAATGACGTACAACGGGCAGAAGTTCTCGAAAGTTCTGACCATAAGCTACATGGTTACGAGCTCAACGCTAGTGCTTAGAATGTCTTCCACACGCGTGGACTGTTTTCGCCAAAGGCCTCTCCATTGTAAACATCGTTCTTAAAAGCATACAAGGTTTTCCTATTTTGCGTTAAAGACTGTTCTTCCGCAGCACGGTTGAAACGAAGCCTGCGCACGTGGGCTGTCTCTCAGTAAGAAAGCCGAGCGAAATAGCAACACCAACAATGTCGCAATCAGACACTAATCAGCGACGCTAAGGCAGCACAGGCGGCGCACTATTCTCACACATCGCGGCTCGTGTGAGCGCTCACCTCGAAAAATGCGTGGGCTCAAATTTCGAAACGTGCTGCCAACAGAATGCTCCGCGAAACGATCGTAACGCTTAGCTCATTCACGCGTGCCAGGCGATGTGTATGGGACGCGCCCTCTCTATACAGATTTCACTCTCCACTCTTTCATGGGGCGCGCCTCACTATACAGGTAGTTAAGTCCCAACGAATCGATGAGCAGCACCGCTCGCAATGGATGTGGAGTAAGTTTGTGTGCTGCAGATCTGGCGTCAAATTTTTCGTTTTTATCTCCTCGAATGCTTCCGGCGCGTACTGCAGTCTACTTATCTTTCAAAGACCAGGCGTGTAAACTGTGCCAAAAAGATATTTAAAACGTCTAGGTAATTATAACTCTAGTCTGGGAACCTGATTGAAATGGTCTTTTGCAACGTTTCAAACCTTGGGCTGTGCACTGGGTTAGTTTGAAAGTACCATTTAGCGAAGTACGCAAGAAGGGCAAAGTCTTCGCCGCTCAAATGGGGGTTCGGTGCAATCGTTGAACTAAGAGGTGTTTAAAAAGGCTTTACACCGTTGCGAAATGTACGGAAATGTGCTTGCGCCTTTTCGATAGCAATCGATCGCAATCGCAAGTTATAACGGGATAGCCTTGATGCTCTCATTCTGTAGCCAATCCGGCGTCGTCGGTGTTGTCGTCACTGATCTTGTGAGTGGAAAAAAAGGCGGCACACCTCACACCAAAGTCACCTGTAATGATGACGTCCAACAACCTGCCCACCATGGCAGGTGGCAGTTCAATTAGTGACTGGTCGCTACAAGTTACTCGAGAAGAGCAACCATGGTCTCACAAGCGTCACCGGCGTATGTATTTGAAACAGCCACTGGCTGCGGCAGTGGCTCATCTATTAGCAGCAGTACCACTGCGCCAGGAGTGGCAAAAAGACACACCGCGATCAATTAATGTAGAGAATGAATATTTCCGCGTGCATGTGCATGTAGACAGTACTTTTGCAGGGAGGGTCGCTAGTGTCGCATTGTACTTTCAGGAGAGGTAGGTTAGGCATATGTGGCTGTAAAAGAAGGAGCACTATTCATGTCTGACAAATTATACGCAACGAGGACATAAAGTCACTGAAAGGGTTCATTAGCGCTATCGCATCATACCATTAAAGCGGAGCTTAAGTGTTGCCTGAGATTTTAGTACTAAAACCCCCAACCTCTAATTTCGCCGATGTTTTTCTGTCGACAGCCTCTCTGTGACCTTCAAGTTGCTCGGGAAAAACAACCTTAGTCTCACAAGCCCCACCTGTGGCAGCGCTTGTCATCGGAGGGCCGTGGCGCATCGCTTAGCTGCTGCACTACTGCGCCAGCAGAGGTGAGAGGGCTCCTAGGGATGTATTAATGAAAAATATAGACTGACAAATTCCACGTATATAGGCATTAACATATTACCCTATTGCGTCATACTCGTAACCCGGAGCGAAGTCAGATTTCGCCGATCTTTCTCTGAAGCCTTCTAGGCCTTGAAAGCCCAGCCTCGAACCGAAACCGAAGTGAAAACCGAAGTGCTAGATCACAAAACTCGTGTTTCGCCTAACCACGCAAATTCTTCCGCCATTGTTTTGCTCACGCTGACGCTCTCCACCTTCAGATTTCGTGAAAACGACGCTACTTGTACCGTTCTCTCTGTAGAAAACTTTAGACTTTGCCAAATTAGCCGAGAAGGTGCTTTATATAGGCCTGAACATTCCTCCCTAGAACTTCTACGGCTGCCACGACTGCGCTTCCGTTCTCCAATATATAAACGAACGATCGTATCCTCCTCAGACGAGCCGATGGCTGGTATGAGGAGGATATGATCGTTCGTTTTCTCTTCTGAAATGGCCTGCTGAGCCACCGCGCAAAGTTGATATCCAAGACAAAAAAAATAAAGCGACATATACCGGTTCAGGTCATTAGAAATGTGAAGTGGAATGTTGTGGCTCAAAAACTATTGAAACGGAACATGAAATGAACAATTATACCAAGTTTCAATTTCAAACGATGCCCCACTGGCTTCAAACTAAGTAAAATTACTGGTCTCCTGTGTCGTCTAGCTGTACAGACCGAGCAAATTATCTGAACTAAACTTTTTGCAATGGTGCAGTGTCTTCAAGAGAGAATAGGAGATAATTATTTCTCAAGCTATTTACTAACAACAGAGAGATTATGTTGTGTAATGTCTATCCCGCGACTAATTTAGCTTTGCTTTTGACTCAGAGGCATCATCATCAGTTTGGCGCCGACCACTGTAGCACAATCTAAACTTCCAATGGCCTCAGATAGCCACTCATACATCCGCACCAGCGACCGTCCCCGCAGATCTCCATTTATTCTTTCCTCGCCTGACACTTTCTTCTCATCCGCAGTAAACATTAGAAATGTCTTTATCTTGAGACTTATGATAAATGTTTTCATCTTTACTTGATGTCGGGCCCCTGCGGTTCTAATATGTTCGCACTAAGAAGAAATTGGCTAGAGAAGCATCTAGATTAGAGCTCAAAATATTAGTGCACCGATCCCTCGTCGTTACACGCTACGCTTTTAAATAGGAATTACATGCAATCTCCACCAACCATGTCCGTAGTACACGCCTTTGGGCGGGACCGATCGTGTCCTTGAAATGTATATACCTCCATGCCTTCATGCCACTACCTCACGGGTCACCTCGCACACCGTGCACTTTCAAGTCAGTCAAGTGTTCGAAAAAAATGGCACGGGGTTTTATGGAAGTCCCCGAAACTTCTCAGCAACCTTTGGCGTAACCGCTGCCGCCACTGCTGCCGCTACCTCCGCTCGGTACGAAGCATTTTACTTCGCTAACGCGGAAACACTTACAGATACGGTTAGCCAGAGCTGGCATTACAGTTTGTCCATCGCATTGCCGCCTTGGCGGTGTGGTGCCCCTCAAACGCGGGTTGTGTTGACGGCCCCCGCCAACCGCAAGCATCGCTCAGCTGCAATCGGCTTCCTTGCCTGCCGAAGGTATCGAAGAAACTCTCCACCACCGGACAACAAACACATCGGAGCCTATAGCCCGACAGGCGCGTACCGTACTTAGCATGGACGGGGAAGCGGCAAAGCGCACCGCTGCCGCCATGCTAAACCACCTTGTTCAACACCGCCTTTAGCTGCGCTGCTCTGTCACGCAGGAAAGTCCAGTTGAAAAAAAGACAACAAAACCCCCCCGCCGCGGCCTTTGCAATGATCCAGCTGTACGTATAAGCCAATGACGCACACCTTAAGCGGATGCACTCGGTACCGCTGCTTTGCTAGCCGCGGGGAACTTGGAACTTAACAGGGACGACAACCGTATTGAAGACGCGTGCAATCCGTCATCACAATGATGTTTACCGTGTGCAGACGGCCTTGCATTGTAGTACCACTTTTTTGAACAAGTTGTTTCTTGATCGTCGCAGAGATTCATTCCGCCTGTCGCTGGCATGGAGCCTAACACCTGCTAGGCTTTCCTTCTTTTCTAATCCACTGCGCTGCTCCGAGCGATCGTCGCTTATTTGCATTCCGCAGTACAAGCCCTACCCGTGGTGTTTTTTTTTGTTTTGTCGACTTCGGCGGGGATAATGCCGCGAATCTTTTGTAGTGTTTGTTCATTCTTCAAAGCTGCCGGCTCGCCACTTTATCGCTTTCTTTGTGATGCAAGACGCGAACAGATTTATCTCGATTGATCAGATCCAGGAGGAGCCGATTCTACGTTCTTTCGGAATGCTGCAGTATATAGCTTTGCACGCCGTGTATCGAAAGTTCGATATCAGCTTTAGATTGGAGAGCAGCGGGCATTCTTTTCAACGACCGCCGAGCACGCTTGTTGCTTTCGCCATAGCCGAGTCATTCAGTACATTCTGGGTGCAGGTCAGCCCGTTAAACAGTTTTCTTTTCGAAGAAATTTTCGCTGGCTTCCACACTGCTTCGACTGCCTTCACCACTACGTCACAATGTCATTAAAGGCTTTTTGTTCATTAACGGAATGTGCTCTCCTGAATCTGTAAACGTTGCCCCTATCATTTTCCTTCCAGTAGCACGTGTGTGGTCCTCATTTTAAATAGACGACCTTTAGTTTGCCTCTATGTTTCCGCTTATAGTTTATGCTCACAATATGCAAATACAAATAAGTTCCTCAAAAAGGCTATCGGAAAGACGTGAGAGTTGTTGCCAAATGCACTATATCACATTCTTATTCCGCTACCTATTTCACTCTCATAATCCGCCATGCCGTCACTAATTGTGCAAGGCAAATATGCTGCCTTACCGCTTTCAGTAAATCGCTCTCTATCGTTTCATTCCTTAACTAAATTTGCAGATTTACTTGTTTTCTTGGTATTAAATTTTTGGTGACCTCACAATGGATATGTGAAAATGAATATTGAGTGTTCAGGTCCTGAATAGTGCGTCGAAAAAGCTCTCCTGAGTAACCTATTAAGGAAATGTCACCAGGCAATCGGAGGTCACTGAAGCTTTCTTCGTAGCTTTTTTTAATTGAACCTTCTGAGCACCGCTTGTGAATTTACATTAGATAGCAGCCAATTGGTTGTGTCATTTTGCTCTACCCACTTCATATGCATTATAGGCTATCTTACCGAATGGTCTTTTTCTAGCCAATTTACATCACTTTTGTTTGCTTTTTCTTGTTACTTTCTTTTTATTTTATTTATTTTCCTTTCTTCGCTTGAACAATATATTTTAATATAGAAAACACTCATTAGTGTGGAAGTTGTTTCATTCGGATCTATCGTCGTTATTACCGGCGCCAACCATGACAACACCCGTCAACTACAGTTAGCAGGAAGACGAGTTGCAAGAGATTTGAAGCCCAGCCAGACATGCGCATACAAACTTATATTGCAAATGACCCAGCAAGCTTTACAGAACGAAAATACTGTAGTAAGCAACAAAAAAAATTGCGGTGGTTTTGCTCTGGTTAAACCTGGAGTGACGCGATAGCTGCAGCTGGACGAGTGAAACTTGCATGGTTGAATTGCAAAGTCAGTCTTTCGCCGCTCCGCTTCGCTGGGCGGTCCTTCTTCATCTTCGTCCCACTTGACACGGCGCATGCGCACAGCTGTGGCAGCTCGGTTTGTCCGGCGCGCCGCGCCGCCGGCAGCAGCAACTGCTCCGCACCACGTGGCTGGTCACGGGACCAACCAGGTGACGAACCACGTTGGTTTCTGTCTCGCCGCGCGGCGTATGCCTGGGTGGTTGTTTTTCTTTGCGGCTATTCCTTGAATAGGCCCAACGAACACTGGCTAAGCAAAGTCACTACGCACATGTGGTGTGTCCTCATTTTTACAGCCTCCAGCGCCTCGCCCTCCTCAAAGCTTCGATTTATTTATGAATGCAGGAAGGAATTTAACCCTGACGTAATCACTTCGCCGTGTCCACGAATTTGTCTTTCCGTTCGGCAACGTCACTAGAAAACTCTTGAAGATAAAATGCAGTCGAAGGCAGGTTAAGCCTCACGAGTTTAAAATTTCCGGTCCCTGCAATATTGCTACCTGTGAGTGTTACGTGAGCATGTGAATTTTATGAAGACAGCTCCGGGCAGCTATTTTTTATTGCACTGCCAGAGGAACAAGAGAGTGCCGACCGCAACTTTCCTATACATGTGTCTTCGACCCTTGTCATGGAAGGAGAAGGAGCGGTAAGTAAACAAAGAGGCCCTATTTGCAGTTTCGACTTTTGGGCCTTCTGCTGTATATATACCCTATAACCATGTATGGAACAGCAAATCTGAAATAAATAAATGTTCAAAAAATAGGTTTCAAAAAATAAATAACGCGGCGACCAAGTGAACCCTATAGCACTGTTCCACGTAGCGGCTCAAAGGGGCGTGCAAGTGGAGAAGCTTAGGGAGTGACGCATATGTGGGTCAATCAGTTGAGAACCAGAAGCCGAGAAAAGGGCGGCTTTGAACTAGGAGAAAAGATACACGTGAGAATTCCGCTACTGTCACCGACACGGACGTCCATATGCCTGACAGTTTTCAACGTCAGTCGCACTGAACCTGCTTGTATTTTTTGGAGGACACCCTCTGCGTAGTTGACTCTACACTAGTAAATTTTTTATTTTTGCACATTTGTGTTTCGGTTCAGTGGCTAACAGTAGAAAAATACATGATGGAAGTACGTATTCACCTAATAGATTCCTGTATTTTTGTGTAAGTTAGTAATCAGTGGGGTTCCGGTTTGCATTTGTGTAAGGGGAAGCAACATGCGTAGTTTGAAACAACAGCTCTATTAGCAAATATTCCTGTCTTCAATTAAGGCAACGTTACAGGCTAACCTAGATTGTTTTACACCGCGCATACCGAATATGTCGTAGTAGTACTTATTTCTTAGCTTCGCTGATCAAGAACTTATCGCAAGTACCTACGATTGAAATGTTCAGAGTGGTTATACGTTAGCCAGGCGAACAATGCCTTTTTAAATACGGTAAGTTTAGAGCCTTTATTGCCTGTCCTATAATGTTACTATGTTCCGAAAAACGTTATTGTACGCGCGCTCCAAATAGCAACCTGTGTCATAGTGTTGGCCGTGCAAATGCTACTTCCCTGTCAAAGAATTTGAGCCCATTATATATTTTGTTTAACGCATTTCCCATCAGACTGACTGCCTGTTCGTTGTCTACATACCACTACTTTTCTAGTTCTGTTATCAGGAGTTTCTCCAGGAGAGCGCCTAATATCCTGTTTTTTCTCTGCGCACTAGGCTGTACGAGCACGCGTGCCCGGAAAAGTAACAGCGCCGAAACCAATTGAAGCGCTCCTTACAGAGCCTTATGCTGCTACGAGTTGACGGTACACTGCGCACTGTTGCCAAAAAAAAAATGTTGGTTCTAGATCACTTAAAAATTTCGTGTCCTCTGAAGGAAACGAAAATATTTTCAGACTTTCAAATCTATTCGCCAATCAGTAGCGGGCTTATGTTCTTCTTGTCTTTTTTTTTTCTCGCGTTTTTCGTCCCTAATTCGACAGCACATAGTGGCGGCCTTCGCGGCCAATATAAAAAAAAGTGAATGCATACATTTCTAACGGCTTATCTTTACACAGAGCACTGAAAGACAACCACCTTCTCTATATTTTTTACCTGTTTTTGGCATTTTATTATCATGCCGACAAGCCCATTGCGTTGACTAGTGCTCTGAGGACACCTCCACGCTTTGTTAACAATGCTTTTCATACTTGACGTCCTATAAACGTTTTTTTTTTTTCGACGGCGTCAGAGTTGCGCGCAGGCGCACTGGGTAATAACCCCTGCAGCATCTCCGGCGTGCGATTGACGGCTGACGCTCGCGCTCTCTCCCGACAAATGACGCCGCGTACTCGAGAACAAGACTTGCTGTGTCTTTTATTATTTATGTCTTTCTTATTTCGCTATCGATCTGCGTTTGGAATCGTAAAACACCTCCGTCTGTTTTGCCCCGAGGCGCTTCGGCATATTGATCTGTAGATTCAGTAACTCTGGTTGAATTTTCTCCTTGAGGCTGTGTTTCTTGTGTCTTTTGTCGAACTAAAAACACACTGTAGGCATACAAGCAAAGGGGTGAGGGGGCGCATTTAGGCGACGCATGTGTGGACCATAATACACTATTAAAATGAAAACCGCACACATTTATGATCGTGTGCGCAGGCAGGAAACAAGCGTGAAACAATTTCATTAGCATTTGTGTATTTAAAAATTTGTATTGGCTCACGATCCCCTGGCAAAAATATGGTTTTTTTGTTTGGTAAGAACAACTAATAGAGCATTGTGCGATAATGCGGCTACGGGAGCTGTTTTATATGTTGTGAAAGTTTCAGGAATTTGAGTAAAAAACTATAAATCTTCTGTTTTTTATGCAAATTTGTATTGACACAAATAATACAGAGCTAGCAGTTCCCGCCTCGCGTTCATGTTTTCGTACGCCAGCAATGAACTGTTAAAGTTTTGGAACACTTTTTCTCTGACACAAAAGCGATTAGAAATGTAAAGGAACAGCGAGACATTAAATAGGCGCAACTTCTTCAAACTTCACCATGCTTTGAGACAATGTTTTCGAGCATGTCCATTCTAAAACAGTTTAATCTCTTGAGGAACATTACAGATTGCTGATATGCGAAATCCAAGAGAAGAAGGCTTTTCTTCATTTCACCTAAAGGCGGATTTTACTTGAGCCGGCTTAACGACAGTCACGCTCTTCAATTCCCAGTGGTTGAATCAAAATCTCTGGGCACGTCACTTAAACACAAGACACATAGAGTTCTCATTTTCCCATCTTCGGAGCGGCCTGTCTTGCATCCAGACCAAGCAAGAGAAAAAAATGTTTAAATAGAAAACACAAATATCTATGTAGAGCAGCTACTCAACCAAGACGTGCCATAAAAGCTAAAATAATAAACCTTCCCGAATCAACGCAGAGTGCTCGACCTTATTAAGCCAAACATGCACAGCGTATTAAGTTCGGTGCTTTGAAGCCAAGGAATCTTGAGAGGTTTCTGCCAGGAAGACTATCATCTTCCTTGAAATGCTGCGTGCATAAAATTACGTTAGCCGCCTGAAATCGCAGGAACTGCATGAGGAACCTCACCCTTAGGCTTATTATGCAGTATAGACCAAGACTAGTGCCAAAGAGGCAGAAACTTCGCGATAAAAAGTGCGATGTCCCATAAAAGTAGGATGAAAGAAAAACAAGTAAAATTTCATGACTGCATTTTCTGTCCCTAAAAGAAAAATCACGCGAGAAGAGCTCGGTATCCTGTCCTTCTCAAAGACAAACTTGTCTCTCTGCATTTTTATATCCTTTCCTATTTTGTGTAAACGACCGAAAGCGCTATCCTGGCGGATAAAAAGGCCAGTTTCGAAAGACACAACCGGTGCACGTCACCATATTTCCCGCAGCGAACTTGATTCTTTGAAGTTAACAAGCCATCCTTCAATGTCCTTTACGAGAACACGAAGACGGTAAACCAGAGAACTGGCTCATATCGACTCAATGGTTTCGATGCTCACGAATAAGTGAATTGGGCATGGACTCCACTTGCGAGTTACTGTGTGCATTCACAGTGGCCTCAGACAAGTGCTGCCTCCCAAGAGACCAAACAAAACGTCAATGTTGGCTTGCTTCGTTAAGATGCCCGCATTCGAATAAGTCTTTCGCAAGGATTTTAAACGCTTGGAAGAATTTGCACGCGTTTTGAAGTAATCTAATAGAGCGACTACGTTCGAATTCAGACATTGCATAGGTTAAGAGAAAGGAATACTGTAGTTTATTTATTTTGCGCCGTGATTTTGAATTGTTATTCACAACATGGAACTCATTCTGCTGAGCTTTTCAGCCCAAAGCATATTGCTGCTGAAGAATAGGTAGCTTTAAAAATCAGAATGCTGAACCCGAACTTCGTGGTCTACCTGTTAGCAAGTGAAACGTTCTTAACGAGCTCCAAATTTTATTGACTTAATGAACACACCTTTCATGGCTGACTGTGCATGCCTAATCTGCCGTCTAAGTAGAGATTGAAAAATGCACCCAGTAATAATGAGGCCCTTGCTGGCTTCCTTAAGTTTTGTTAGAATACATTGCTATACAGGTATTTTTTCTAAAACTTCCAAAATTAAAATAACGGTAACTTGCTTTAGATTTATTTTAGCCCTGGGGCTATAATGGGAGCTACGGCGGGCAGCAGGCACAAGGCACAATGCTTAATTTCAATTTCATTCGCTAGTTTACTAAATATGTTAGTTACCTTTTCTAATTTTTATTTTAAGGCATGTTGTATTAGCAGAATTGGACAGTGTCCTCGAAACCATCCAGGAAGGAAAGAATTTCATGAACAATGTTTTAGCGCTCTTAAGAGACACGAAAAAATATTCTGGTAGGCTGCTTCGCCCCATAACTCCGCCGTAATATGCGCCTCTGATGAACATCGCTCCGCCCGGCGTCTTGCATTGCACTGATTGCGTCACCTGAGACCCAGCCGGGCGGGCCTGCAGTATCGCTGCCAGTTTCGCTTCGCTCCGAGGCTTCCCGGATTGCGTCGAAACCCAATGTGCGCTGCATTGTGCTTGCAATAGTAAAGCTAATAAAACAGCGAAAACGAAGACGTAGGACAAGAACAATGCACACACACACACGTACACGCACACGCACACACACGTACACGCGCACACACACACACGCACACGCACGTACACACGCACGCACACGCACACACACGCACACACACGTACGCACACGCACACAAGCACGCACGCACACACGCATACGTACATACGCACACGTACACACCCACACACGCACGCAAACACGTACACTTACACGCACGCACACACACGCACACGCGCACACACACGCACGCGCGCACACACACACGCACGCGCGCACACACACACACACACGCACACACACACGCACACACGCATGCACGCACACACACACGTACACGTACACGCACGCACACACGCACACACACGCACGCACGCACACACACACACACACACACACACACGCACACCCACACGCACACGCACGCACACACGCACGCACACACCCACGCACACACACACACGCACGCACACGCACACGCACACACGCGCGCACACACACACAGTCTGTCGGCGACAGTGGTTTTTTAATAGAATTTGAACAATCAAATCGCCCAGCAATTCGCACTTCTCAATTATACCTCACAGCGACTGCTCTGAGAATGGTGAAAGTTGAAAGTTTAAAATGCATTCAACCAAAGTTACAAACGTAACTTCCGTTACAAACGTAACGTAGTTCCAGTCCCAGTCCATACCGGGTATCCGCCGGTTCCGTAACGTCTACAAACAAATGACCTGTCCAACTGCTCACATTTCCCTCCGCTGAATCGCTTTGAACACTTGCTTCCTAGTCGCTTATGCTCAATAAGAGTAAACAAATTCTGTTCCCATGCCGTTGAATATGACATCCGGCAAAGCTAGCCTCTGCAATTCGCGGTCAAACTTTCATCCTTTGTTCTTCAAAGGCAGTTTTTGCAAGCACGCAATTTGCGCATGGGAGAGGCTGGCCGCAGCTGGCACAGGACAGGGTTAACTGGAGATATCGGAAAGGGCTTTGTCCTGCAGTGGGCGCAATCAGGATGGTGATTATCGCGAAGCCCGCGCTTCGAAGATATTAGAGTTCCAGTTGGCTTTATTGCTGGTATCATCCACATCATCAACATTCTGTCACTTGTCATTGAAAGAGGTGTCGAGGCGATGCATAGCGGGTGCCCTTAATCTAAGCTAAAAAGTAAATGATGTCTCATTCGTACCTCCCGCGTCCTATGCAGGACAGGAACACGGAACACACCTTTTACGCTGGCCACTTGTCGCAAGAAATAAAAAACATAGGGAAGGCAGGAGCAATGAAAGCAACCACACCAGCTGGCGCAGACACGTGACACAAAGTGAAGTGCGAGAAAAGGGCAGGAGTGGGCGTCGCAATGTGACTCTTCGTGCGAGCTAAATAATTAGCGACCGCTTTGGAAGGCAGGACACAAGGGAGAAATGCTTTTTTTTTTGTGCAATTTCTCCTCAGCGCCAAGAAGAAAGTAATCAGTATAAAAGATGCGGTCGAGATCAAGGCACCGATAAAGGGTGTAGCGAACACAGCAGATTTTGTCGCAAATAAAGTTCGAGGTTGGGCAAAACATTCCTTTTCAGTTTTCTTTGTATTTGGATAGCAAACCGCCTAAAGGCAAGCAAGTCATGCTCTGGGAACAACCGCCAGGTCGGGGCAGTCTGGAGCCTTCGTAGCGTGAGCTCGCTACAGAAGCACAGATCGATGAGCGCCAATTAACGCTGAGCATGGTGGGAAGGAAAAGAAGAAAGACAAGGAAATTTGAGGGGGAGGGGAGGGGGATAACCGCAAAGGCTAGGCCGTGAAACGGAGCCTGTCGTTGTTGGTCTGTTTTACGCGCACAATCAACGCTGAGGCTTCCTTCAAGAAGACAGGAAACAGTCACAGCACAGTTCAGGACATTGTCTACCCGAGTGGAAACCAGACATGCAGAAGGCAGGCTGCACACCTTCTTTTAACATTTCTGCAAGACACGGATCTGGTTTCTAAATGGTGACAGCAGGAATGGACTATGGCCTACTGTGATGGAAAGTGTGCGTACATGGTGTCTTCCGGAGTGGACTACGTTATCCTGTTAGTGAATGTGTGTATGGATTATGGCACTACAATGGTCTATGATCTACTTTGACTGAATATGTGCATAGTTGGTGACTTTTGGAGTGGACTGTGATGTGGACTGTGCGGATTGATTGTGTGCATATATGGTGACTACGGGAGAGAATGTGTGCTATTATAAAAGACTGTGCGCATAGCGGTGTAGATGCAAGAGGCTTCAGGACATTGTTAATATAGAAGGGACGCTACGGTGGAGCAATTGCCGGCAGATAAAGCAAGGCTAACCCCACCTGTAGCATTCAACACCTTAACTCAACTCAACTCGCATGCCGCATAAGAGTAGCTCGAGTTGACTGCTGTGACGTGAGGTTCTTTAACATGCCCCGAAATCTCACTACATGGATGCTTTTTCTCGTCACCTCCATACAAACAAGGCGGCTTAGGCACGAAAGGTGAATCTTCAAAATGGCTGAGTAGGAGCTGGTTTTGTTTGTTTTTTCCTGTTTTTTATTAGGCCTTAACACTATCCAGTCTCTTGTATACAAGGCGCGATATCTACACATTTTGCCGCACTAAAATGTACTGTATACGCAAAACGATGTGTACAATTATATCAGGCCAGGTGTGTAAAATGACTGCGGGATATTGTTTTTTTATTTACAGATGCCTATGGCCTTATTGTAGCGCTGGTATTTCTGCGTGGAGTGTATTGGTTTAATTATTTTTTTGTAGCGAGAGCTACACTGGGCGACCAGTCGAGCATTTCGCGGTGGCTGGGAGAGGCCAGTTGGGCGCATGCGGCGTTACCAGGAAGAACCAGGTGCGGCTTGCACTTCGCCGTCGCCGCGTCCGCGCACCCGCTCCACCGTCGGAGCTGAGCGTGCCGTTACGCGGATAAGCAGTTGTGCGCATGCGCCGCTGCCATGGAAACCAGAGAGACGACACAGCAGCGCCGCGTTCTTCGTCGCCGCCTTTCCGCACGCCGCTCTATCACCCGAACGCCGCGTCGCGTGTGCAGCGTTGCGCATAAAAGGCGGAGATATAATGGGTGGCTGTATCACAACGCTTGACATGCAAGCAGAGAAGGAGAGTCCAGCCGCTGCTAAACGGCTTTATAGACAAGAGAATATTAACTCTTCCCATCCTGAGGTGGTCGCTTGGCAGTTGGATACTCAACAAAGAGAGAATGAGCGTCAGAAGGCGAAGAGGGCAGCGGAGACGCCCGAACAGAGAGAGAAACGCCTTGCCAAACGGAGATGCCAGACTGCCGAGCGTAATAGACGCCGCATAGCCGCCGAGATGGAGCCTATGGAAGGCGTCAGTCAACTGGAACCAACCAAAGAGGATGTGAAGGCCCGTCGTGTGACTGATCACACCATTCGAGGTTCCGAAAAACAAGCCCAGCCTGAGAAACGTACCTCTCGCTACGTATACAGGCTTTACAGCGCCGTATCATGGGGGCTACCATCTTTGATCACGTGATCACGCCGCCATTACACGCCTCGCCTGACTGCTCGGCGCGCGCCTCTTCGCTACGGCTGCTGCGCCCGATGGTTCGGTTCTGACCAGCAGTGTTTAGGCTGATGCGGTTGTAAAGGAGTAGACAGACGACGCCATGGTTTGGCCAAAGCTTCGAAGGACATGTGAGAGCCCTAATTGATCCCTTGAGGCATGAAAACGTGATAGGGCTTCATGTAGCGGAGAGCCGCAGCTCTCCCTCTTCGAGCCAAGGGATGGATCGCCTGAAGGCTTTTTTTGCATCCTCTGAAAGCTTAGCTGTATGTTTTTGTTGTTATTATCTGGAACGGCAAGGTTTAATGCTCGTAGATCGTTGTCGTGTAGTGTGCATGCGCGCAGACACCGCTCTAAAACGCTCACATACACTTCGCACGCATTTGTTTACAACCTGTTAGCGGAGCATAGGAAACCTAAAATATTTTCTACTGGGTTGTTAAACACAGAAAGGCGACAAAAATAAATAGACACAGAAATCATGATAACAGTACCATGAATAAAGCAGTATTCACTAGCTAGCGTGCAATTGTTTCGAAGGATTCCGCGATATTATTGTTAGAGCGCGCGCACATGCAAACGCGTTAATACCACACGAACTTCGCAATTTTGTAAGCCTCACATATAAAATTGTGGTACGCTCCACGCTCGATATGCGGATATGGAAATGCTCGAGGTCTCGTTGGTGGTAAGTAATCAGCTTCACTCTGAGCGCTGGCCTTAGGAGTCACCTTTAGTGACTGTCTCGCATGGACCGCGAGGAAGTGGCAACCACTCAGCACACCAGTCATAACGCAAATGCTTTATTACGAATATGGTGCACGAAAACCGCGCACTTGGAGCGAAGTTCAACAGTAGCACGACGTCATGTAATACACGTACTGACGGTAAGCTTTGTCCGCTCGCGCGGCTGTGCACTGCATGATCTGCAGTAGCGGCATGTATACGAGCGTAAATCATCTTTCCCGTTCCTAATTCGTCCTCGGGCGCTCCTGTTACTAATGGCCGCACACCTTAATTCTTACGAGCAATGGGGTCTCGCTACACACGCGCACGCAACTGTACAGCATCTGAAAGCACCAGTGACGGTTTCGGTGACGGAACAGCTTGTTCATATGCGGCTATGTTGGGCACTTGCCCTCGCAGATTTTCCAAGATCGAAACCTTTCTTCCTATATTGGATATCTAGCGCTGGCGAAAGTGTTTGTTGTTTTCGCCCGTTCGGAAGGGTGCATGCCGAAAGGGCGCGACAAGGGCAGTACGTCCCTGTACAGCTCGGCTCCTTGATGATCGCAAACGATCTCATCCCACACCTTTAACTCTCCGTCGCAATTCTCGCAATCCACAACACAGCACGCATTTCCTCTGCCATTCCACATATTCATAAAAAGAAAACATTCGACAGCCACCCGCGATACTTCCACTGCTGCGTCGAGGCGTACAGGCTGGCGACTTACGAGGCCCGTAATGGCGCCGTGTTCCTAGCGCGCCTGTGCCGCCATCTGGTCTCAAATGCATGAACCGCGCCTGTAAACAGTCTATATGCTGGCATAGCCGATCTAAGCCACAACTAATTTTTTTTAAAGCGTATAAGCGCTTTAGAATGCCTAACATGTGCTGATCTGTTTAAATAAAGACGTCTTGCGGAAGGAATGGGCCCAGTGTATAAGGGAGAGCATAATATTTTATTGCCCTTGGGTTTTCTTCAAAAGAAGCCTCGGCCGGAACCACATAAGTTTCATCGAAGAATGTAAAACTTTTCGCTAAGCAATATTGGCAGGCTGTTTAGAAGAACCTGAAAACCGGGGCATTGTCCTCAACTTCTCTTATAATTCGTGGCAGAAGAAGATATCACCGATGCTCTTTTGCGACTTAGCCTGTGGGGTAGGTGACGGTTTATCAAGGCAAGGAAAATGCATGCCGCCGGCGGTGACCGAAAGTTCGGTGCAGATATAAGACAGTGGAAGTTTTACAGACATTTTTCAGAACACTTGCAGAAAATTGGCGGAGGGTTTTCTCCTGCACTGGGTGTAATCACGCTCGGGATATGACAATGACTCGCCAACCTGCAAACAAATAGGTGTCATCGCAATCTTTTCTCCTCGGAGGTGCCTGCGCGAGATATCGACTGTTGCGTTTCGAACTGGGAACCTGAACTGAATCCGAGTGCTTGGCAGTCTGGGAAGGCGCATTCAAAATAATTGCCACCAGTGAGCGAGAACAGGCATGCTGAGCAACAATAGAAAAAAACTAAAGATGTTCTGGAGTAACTGCCAACTTAGACAGGCATCGTTTCCTTTAAGAAGTGCAGAGCACTTTAGAGACTGCCTGTTCCTGTAAGTTAAAACCCTGACTAGGATGGAAAAATTGTTCAGTTAACGGCACTGGTGATAAAACAGGAGGCAAGCTTGTGACAAAGTTTCATGGCAGAAGGTTCACTTTGGAACCGACCCAGGGGGGCTGCTAAAGGAAGCTCACTGCAGTCGACGTGGTCCATGGTATGTACAATCGCGATGAAAATATTACAGGACGCATGTTCTGCGAAAAAAAATCATTGCAGCTCTAACTCGCGGTTCAGTCGCGTGGAATTGTTGCCAGCAAATAGATCATGGGTGTACCTTCATGCTTTGATGCATTTCAGAGGACTAGATCACCTGACTGCTCTGAAATAATTGTTTTCCTGCACACTCACGTCCCGCACATTTTTGATCGTGATAGTATATCTCAAAAGAACAGCAGAAACAAATCTCGGAGACGCACAAGCGCACGTGCTGGTGCAAAGGCCCAGTGATGAGCTTTAATTAGTCTTCAAAACTGTTTGCTTGCGTGATTGCATTAGCACTTCTTTCTCTAATATAAAATTCTTTATAATAAGAACGCGTAGGAACTACATAGTGTACCGGCAGTTTATTAAAGTTGATTCCGGCACCCTTCCTTGCACGTTCTCGGCGGCCAGAATCAGGTGAATCGGGAGGAGTAATTAAGTGCCCGGAGACACTTCACTAGGCTGCCAGACTGCCGTTTTCTGTTAAGGACAATGCACAGTATCACAAAAATTTCTAAGAAAGTAAGAAAGATGCGGTTGCCTTGGTCATGGTCTCAGATAGAAATAGTACTTTACCATAACACGAAGGGTGGAAATAGACCCGCTTCTTTTGTACATCTTTCGAAGAGCCTTCGCGATTAGGGTTTTTTTTTTTATTAAAAGAGCACGAAGCATAGGTTGCAGGCTGAAATTTTCAACTTTTTTCTGAAAGCGTGAAGTCGACGGAGGTCGTGGTGCTTATCTAACGGCGGGGATAGCTTTCTGCGGTCTGTGGCAATTGCCAGTCTTCTGGCAATTTCTGCGCCTTAATGAATTAACTGAATGAAGGTGCCTAAATTTGCGCGCTATAAATTGAGTCATTTTTCCGCTGCTCGATGCTCAGTTGTCAATCACATTCAAGTGATTAGAAGCAACTGCAAAGTAACCGTGTGTGCAGTGGCAACAAAACACGAGAAAATGAAAGCGAATGACAAAACTTTAACTGTAAAATAATGCCAAAATCTGTGCAAAATAAATATAATGTAGCTGAAGTCACATTTCAAACGTGTGGTAGACGAGAGAGCAGAAGATAGAATTCTTGATGCGAAAGTATGAACAATGGGCGAGAGAAAAGCATCAAACTGCTGACCGACGTTTTCGCAAGCGACTTATCTTAGTGTCTGACAGACACTATCCCCACTGAGATGAAAGTAGAAGGCACTTATTCCGACTGCAATGTCAGTTTGGGAGGAAGGGGGGCTGGGGCAGGATATTGGATAATAGGGAGAGGATGTGGAAGTGTGTTGAAGGAGTCCATATTTCAGTCGGAATGCTGTTGCAGGTGATCCAGGCAAGAAAATTGGGGTGATGTGCGGTACTTATATAAAAAAATCTAGTCGGAAAAGAACACAGCTGCTGCAAATAGGCAAAAAGGGTAATACAATAAGTGAAGGAAAGAAAAAACAGGAAGGGGCGTAATTTGCATTATTAGCACACGCCTACTAAGCACATCTTCGTGCTCTTTCTCCCATTTGGTTCGCCCTTGGCCTTTTTCATAGTGTAGGTTTGTATATTTGCCGTCAATGGCGACTGCACTTTAACAGACTAACACGATTCCTGCCGTCAAAATGCTGGCCATCGAACGGTGACCTCCCTTTCTCACTCGAACAAGACGACTGACTAAGAACTATATTAGTAGGTACAAACCTAATAAATTCGCATAAATGTTGGAACAACACTCAGTTCCTACTAGTCTACAAGCGCAAATAGGTGATTCCAACATGAATCAAATGCAGAAATAGTGTTAATGAAAGAAGTACCATGTAGTCAACTTACCAATGCTGGATACTTCGAAGATTTGCTCGGCATATTTTTTAGTCTTTAGTCGTGATTGTTGGGCACACAGGACATAGTAAACACTCTTTTTTTATCCTCTAAAGACGACTGACTAAGAACTATATTAGTAGGTACAAACCTAATAAATTCGCATAAATGTTGGAACAACACTCAGTTCCTACTAGTCTACAAGCGCAAATAGGTGATTCCAACATGAATCAAATGCAGAAATAGTGTTAATGAAAGAAGTACCATGTAGTCAACTTACCAATGCTGGATACTTCGAAGATTTGCTCGGCATATTTTTTAGTCTTTAGTCGTGATTGTTGGGCACACAGGACATAGTAAACACTCTTTTTTTATCCTCTAATGTGGCTAGGCCTTCTAAAATTTTCCCACAAGAAATATCTGCGTCGCGGCGATCCTCACAAATGTGTCCTTTTCCAGTTGACCAAGCCGCACTCAATAAGCATTCAAGGAGAATCTGCATTACAGGTCGCACTGGACCAGCAGCGTCTCCCGTTTGTCGCAGAGCAGTAGATGGTGTGTTGCGCGATCATTTGAAGCCCTTGTCTACATTTGTTTTAGGACCATTCCTTTCCCCTACATCTCCTTTCGGATGCGCGATGTGATAGAAGTCATCGCTCATTTGCGTCGCGATGGTGTGGTCCAACCTTCTTTCGCCTCGCTACGCTATTGTTTCTTTACTGAAACTGCATCGGTGTGTCAATGTCCAAAACAGGTTCGAAGTTGGCTCGTGCGTCTGGAGACAGTGCAGAATCCTTGTTCTCCAAACACCTCTTATATCCACTGCCCTCTGGGAAACACGTTTACATGCGAAGAAATTGCGGTCGCATCCAGGTTTCATCAGCAGCATTGGCACCAAGGAATCATTTGGTGGCATGCTTGGAAAGAGTAGACAAATAATTCAAAAAGGTTATTTCAGAAAACAGTAAAATACGTGCACACTAAAGATCAAACGAATTGAAAGCATGCAAGGAGCAGGTTTCTTGCAAAAACCGGCTACGTTAAATGTGGACGTATATAAAAGAATCGCTTCCACAAATACCACATCTTAAAACACAGCAAAAGAATCACTGACGTAAAGACTCGGTGAAAACCCAGCGACGGTGTTGCACTGATCACAAATAGGAAAAAATAACAGAATTTTCTTCCTCCTGTAGGTTTCAGTGGTAAATAGGAAGACCCGCAGCATTCAAGAGCACCTTTTTGCGAAGCAAGCGTAACGAGAACATACGAGGAGGCAATAAAGACACGGCAATTAAGGAAAATAGAATTTACTCCATTAGAAGCCCCACCGATTCATTCCCGTGTTTTCAAGTTAAGAGAAGCTTTGCATGCCTGCTGCTCGCGGTGAGTTTCCCGGCGACGAAGGACGTTCATTATTGTGCGTGCTGGGACGCGCTGGGAAAACAGGTTGCGCGTACAAATCGCTGCCGCCTTGTTTCTTGTTGCGTCCATGCTTTTATATCCTGCTTTATTTACACGAGTGCAGTGAAAATGCTCACCCAAAAGCTTGATAACCTGTCTCCTACCTTATATGCTGAAAGTTTCCATGAGATCTTTAGAAGGTTCGACAGGATAAGTACTAAGTTTAGGAGCTAATGGAAAATAACGGCAGCTACCCTCCGTTTACTCATGATGTCTTTTTGAGTAAGTTAGATGACCTAGGCAGGCAAATTAGAATATAAGCGTTGAAATTAACATGAATACAAAATTTCAGGAGTCTGTAACGAGAAAAGCAATTTAATTTTGCTGTATATCCAGGCTTTGGAAACTGCTAGAGAGGTTTTTAAACAAGCTGAGAACGTTCTGTTCACAAAGATCCTTAGTTGAACGCTGTGTGCATGCATGCGACTTCACGCTGTCTTCTTACAGGAAAACATTGCTGCACGCGGAAAAACGAAATGGACAGCTGCTTTCGACTTGTAATTAGATGAATGAAAAGTTTCTTTTTTTCTGATTATAGGCTATCTGCCGACAAGCTACGCCCTTTGACTGGCCAAAATTGATTCGCTCATGAATTAGCTCGCAGCGGACACAAAATGGCAGGTTTCATTATGTAAGTTACGAAGCTAGAGCAGAATTCCAGTGTTCTGCCGCGCAGCATTACCAGACGGGCAGAACATATGAGTGTTTACGTCTTGTTTTCCTGCTGCCAAAAAAAAAAAACAGACGACACAAAGGAGAAGGCGGCCGGAATGCCGGAGAACGTGGTAGATGGCATTACTGTAAGGTGTCTGCTGTAGTGCTCCCACTAGGTTTCATTCCTTGCTTGAAAGATATATAAGCATAAAGATAAAACTGAAAGCCTTTCGCGCTGTCAAGCACTAAGTAACCGCTCGCATTTTCGACTGATCCTTATGTGCCTTTTTCATGTCTATTTTGCCCGCCGGCCAACGGTAGTCTGAACAATTGCACAAGGCCTTGCTGTGAAACTGGAGTGAAGAATAATTATCACTAAGCGTCACCAAAAAAATAGAGGGCAGATAGAGAAGGAGACACGAGACAAATACGCAGGCGCACCAGCAGCTGATAGTTCATTCTTGTCGCCCCGAATAAATAACTGCGATGAAGTGATAAACACGAAGAAAATCGGTGCCGTCATGCAAAGCGCCCAGAAAAACACCATTCTATTCCATTTTTTTTTGTTTACGCACAATACCCAAGGCATGCGAGCCCTTTCGCCAATAAATACACCGAGGGATCTCTGACACAATATTCAACAGGCTTCTTGAGTTCAAACGCTACCAGTATTTTTCTGGTTCACTGACCTTCAGCCCCGTCCAGAACACGGGCCTTGTCGAAGTCTGGTGCACACTCATGAGCCTTACAGTGAACAATTATGTGGCCCGAAAGTTGATTTCAGTCTTGTAACAATGGCCATACCCAATCTGTCGTTCAAAAATCTGCCTTTTTTGTCTAAGAATTATATGTAGCCCCACACGACAGAGGAACGGCATACGCTACTTTCTTTACGCAATTGACATCTTGTAGTCGTGTTTTTTTTTCCCCAAACCTGATTTCTTTTTACATTCTGTTTTAACTTTAGCACGCATCGTTCCCAGATGTTTCGGAGCGGAAAATAAAAAGCGACGGTGTGTTGCACCGCTGCCAGAGAGTCCACGGAACGTCATCGCCCGTTTGGCGTGACGCCTTGCCCGTTGGAAACACCTTTGAACGCTTTTTTCTTTTCTTACAATTGTTTTCATTAACTAATTGATCAATTACGCACTCAAACTGTTTAATTAGTATTATCAAGCATTGGATTTTCATTCTGATCATTTTGACGCCTTTGAACCGCCCTGTTGCCATCTGTTTCTTTTTTTCCATTTCGTTAATTAAAACAATTGCATTAACTCGTCATTTATCACACACCAATAAATCAGTAATCACTACAACTAGAAATTACCATGATGGTTTTTTTTTACGCAGCCTCCGATTATTTCCCACACGCGGCTGTGCTACGCTGACGGCTTTTCGACCGAACGAGCTGTATACCCTGCCACGTAATATCCAGACAGCAGCCCTTTCGCCTACTTTTTCCAGACTGTGGGATATGGAATGAATATAAGCAATGACAACAAACCTCCTTCTAGAAGTGTCTAGTTGACCCTGGTCTACAATGATGGGTCTCTTATGCTTTATGAGAATTTTTGTTGTGACTGATGTGATGACATAGTGAAGATAACGCGCCTCACTGTGGCGACTGACCTGATGATGAAAACTGCTTTCCGGGCGATGCACATATGACTTGTCGATTCAGGTGGCCAATTCAGCCCACTCAAAAGTGATAAAGAGTCATAATTTAATTATGTCTAACAAACGCACTTAATAATTCAAATGCGCATCTCCTGCAAAGCAATTTTCATCATCCTGACAGCAGATTTTTACCTTCTTCTAGTCAAGACAAGGGCGTGCTTGCTACAATGAAATTATGCTAAAAAAGAAAGACGAAACGCTGCAAATTCCTTGTGCATAAGCTTCTATTTTCTATATAAATTTGATTAGCTACTCGTCAGGACGCCGTAAAATCCTCACTCGTGCATTAATTATTCTCAGCACATGAAAAGCTAATCATTACAGGTAAACAATGCATAAACTGCCGGGCCGTTAAGAAAACGGGGTTGACCGCAATACCGGTCTCTATTGGAACAAACAGAAAACAGTAAGGAAAAAATCAGTTACAATAGTTTTAGAAGCTGCCTCCTGGGTTACATGTATTCTTCTGTCTTAGAAACATATTGCCACACTGCTGACTCCTCTAGTGGCGCCGTATCGCGGCTAAACTGTGTTACGTGGAAGTTGGTAAGGATTGAGCCATCTCGGGGCTAGATGCTTTGTCGTTTTCATCTCTTGCGCTGACTGCTTCGTTGCGCGCCCAAACAGCGTCTTGCGCGTGTAAGTCAAGCAAGTAAACCTGCCCTGCGTACGCCCACCGTTCCTCCGTGACAATATAAACAAAACAATGTTCTAATATTCTCACATTTGCTGCCTGAGGCGGGAAGTAGTTTTGCGGGACCGCCAAGGCCAATTTTTATCAACTGGTCGACAGGACACAGGCTAGTAATCTTATATCAGGATATTGAGTTTTTTTCCTTTTTTGCGTTCACCGAAAAAAAATTTAATCAAGGCGGAAGTAGTTTTCAGTCAATGTACCCAATATTATTTAACAATTCACGCCAATCAAAAAAAAATTAAGAACGCCTTTGCACGAAGAAGGGTTGTTTTGATGAAGGCACCAAAATTTTGTGCTGCAAATATTCCCTTGAACTCATCTGGATTTCGCTTTTTTACGTTGTTCAATAAGCTCTTTCCAATATGGCACCAAACATACCCACTATTGCATCCGAGGAAAGAAGCAACCGCCGTTAAAATAGCTCAAGGGCACGTAAGTCATGCTGAATCGGGGAAGACAATATCAGGAGTGGGATCACAACACCAGCTTAGCCATCTACCTTTGGAAGTCAGGCTGCTGCGTTATTCTCTCTGCACTATATGGGCTCTGAATATATTGAAAGCTACCCGGTCTTACCATGTAGACACTATGCAGCAGCCTCCATGCGCGAGCAGTCGCGTCGACATAGGAGGCATTCAGTATTGAGCCAAAAAGGGCTTTGGCGGTCCCGATACTGCGGACACGTGGCGAGAGCATTACACAGCGGCCCGATCACTAACCCTTGGACCCCCATGCCTGCCATACCGCCGGAGTTCCTGGAGAATATTTCAACGAATAATACGCATGGATGCGAAGTTTATGAAGTGTCTCGGCGGCGAGCCTGTTCTGGGCCCTTGGAGTTCCGTGCTCTGTGCTTTGTAGACTGTGTGGGTTCTGTGCTCTCAGCCTGTGTGCTGTACCCGGGTCTTTCTTGCAACGCCCTCACCTTGGGCCACGTAATAACTTTGGTGGAGTTGCGGGGTATGACAGGTTCCAGGGCCTCCAGTTCACGCCGAACGATCCTCGTGAGCGTGTCGGTGACAGTAGGAGCGACCGAGGGCGCGCGCTATGAAGGTCGCTGGCCCTTACGGGAAGATGTCGCGGCTGTGTTCTGAGGGCGGGAAAACGGTTGCGGAATATGGAGGTCTTTCACTTGCTCAGATTGGTGGCACTCCTTAATGATTGTGTCAGCAGTAGAGCCGTCTTTGCATACGAGCAAATTGAACATCGTCGGCAACGCCTTTGAGCACGCGGTCCATTTTGTCTGTCTCACTCATCGCGGCGTCGACCTTGTGGCAAAGAGGCAGGATGCCCTGGATGTAGGCCACGTAACTTTCAGCCGCAGACAAGGTGCGAGGTGCAAGCTGTTTTTTTTTTTTTTTTGCTGCCAGCTACAGATAATCACACCTACCGAAGAGCGTTCTTAACTTCTCTTTGAAAGTGTGCCAGCTTGGCAGTTCGTTCTGGTGGGCTTTCATACCACACTCGTGCCGTGCCATTGAGATAATATATGTGATTCGCGAGCATTAAGGCTGGGTCCCGCCAGTTATAGGTGCTGATGTGTTCGTAGAGGGTGAGCCAATCTTCCACATCGGTGCCACCAGTGCCAGAAAAAGTGCCGGGGTCGAGAGGAGGAGCCATGACCATGAAAGGAACGATAGTGGAGCTCCTTGAACCGCCAGGCTCAGCCATGGTGGCAGGCGTGGCCTAACAAACACTCCGAAGCTCCATGGTGTTCTGAGCGTAAAATGCGCACCTAGCAACACGCCACGTAACGCCATGAAACAGTATTCTTTTTACCCTACCAGAAAACACTGCAGTTTCTTTTATGGCTTACTTTGACGATGCCGTTTACAAAGACTGATAACTCTCACATAGCTGTCAAAGCAAGAACGGGTCCAGGCACTGCGGGCGCGTGAATAAGTTCGTTGAACATGAGAATCAGAATATCATCAAGTTCGCTGTGAAGGCCGGCTTAATCGCACATAGCGCGGGCGTGTGGTCATGGCGACTGTGCAAAAAGAAAGTTAAGAGCTGCAATGCGGAGATAATGCCTTATTCTAACAGAAGAGCTGAGTTCCGAGTGCTATTCCAGGTGAAATCAAACTCTGACTGTCTGGTGCCCTGACCTCAATCTCGTTGCATATTCCAAGACCGGCCTCGTATTAGTGGCTCTGAGTAAGACGTAGCCCCCTTAACGCCCAATTAACGGCCACATAAATGTGAAGCATCTCCCTTCTTTTGATCATTTCATTTCAAGTAGAGTTTAACGAAGAAAATTAGCAAACGCACTGCGATTCCGTACGCCATTCTTCTTTTTTATTTTCGAGTCACTAAAAGGAAACCAGTCGACTGCATGCTTAGATTTACTTCGATGTGTATTGACGAAAAGTCTTGCGCGTACCGAGCCACTTTCCTCACATTTGCTCCGACTCGTGAAAGCACAAGAGCTGTTCTTTTGATTCAGATACATTACAGCTTGGACTCAGCACCCTCCAACTTCTGCCTGTTTCCTTAAAACAGGACGCTGCTTTTAAATCACAAAAAATACCAAATATTCGGCGTTTCAAATTTTAAAGTACCTACTGGTATCAATCGTTTTCTATGCTGTCGCAAAGTTTATTAGCAGAAACCTACCATGCAGTGGTCTGGAAATACATTTCTGTCAACCGCGGTCGAGTGTGCTGTATATCGTTAAAGCGTTAAAATCAGGCAATCTTCGGACCTCAGTATCTGTGGGGCACTGCGACCAGGCGGTGCTGTTTCAGGCTCGGCGAAGCACTTGTTTCTTTGTATTAAAATCTAACGTCCAGGTCGACTCCATGTCCAAAAGTAGGCAGAAAAGGTGAACGTCTATGTGACTGATGCGCACGAACTTTCGACCCGTCCGCGATTCAAGTGGCGGATTCTACGGGGAGCCCATGACGCTTAGCGGCGTCTGCTCTTGCGCTCGGCTCACCGCATTTGCTAAGTTCTCTCGCATTAGACTCGTTTGGCAGTGCCATAAACAGAGCAGGCGCGGGCTTTTGTTTCGGAATTCTGTGATCACGGACCTACCCTCATTTAAACAGAAGCAAAGAACGCCACCTTGTTACGGCAGCCGGAAGCGAAAATCACCAAAGGCCATGAGAGGTAGGGAGACTTTTCTGCGGGCTGGTACAAGTGAATTTATAGCGGAAGCCGTCATGGACGCGCACCGAAGCTCTTATAAGGCTCCTATGGTAGCGCGTGTGCGAAAAGCGGTGATCGGCTAGCAGCATGAACGTGCAACCGTGTCCTTCATGCGGTGTTGCTAGCACACAAAACCAGGCTACAACCAGCTTAAAAGGACGCCGTGTGCCGAAAAAGGCCACCGAGAAACCCTGGATTTAAGAAAGGACGCCAAGAATCACATCCCTTAGTGCGTTCAGGAGAAGCAAATATAGGGGTCGAGTTGAAACCGTTTTTTTTCTCAATATTCGTTTTCGCATTTGTCGCTCAATTTGGGCAACCGATTTCTTCGTTAGTGTTTTCTTTATTTTCATCACTTTAGCTTCGTTGCACATCAGGAATCATACTTCAGGTCAAAGTAATTCCTTGTTTTTTTTTTAATTTTTCAAATTTTAAATTTCTACTATGAGGTGTTGTCTTGAGACTACACGTGTCTAAGGCAGCTGAATCGCCAAAATTTAAAATGAGAACTTAGGTTTTGCGATAAATAAGTCGAAGGATGCCTTGCCCGGCGGCTTGCCAGTAGATACGCAATATATGTTGAGCTAGCCTTCTGCCTTTCCTACCATTTAGGGGCAAACAAATTTAAAAAAATGTTTTTCATTCAGATATAACACTGCAGTTTTGTGGTAGTAGCCTTAATAACTTAATTATGAAGCTCAAAAAGCTTAATGCAAATTCATGAATTTCTAAAAAATCGGCTTGCTGAAAGTAGCGTCCCCCTTAAAGACCGGAACCCCTCAGAATAATGTACTTTGCGTCCAAACAAGACATCATCAAAGCATTGGGACTTGGGTCTCAGCAGCCACCATCACTCTCTCATCACGGCCTTCAGAGATTGGCAAGAAAGCATTTGAAACTTGGGTTTAAATGTACGATATTTCTTCGTCATCACTATGTAATATTGTTTCTTCCTGGCTAGTAAAAGTTATAAGACACGTCCTTCATCTCAACGAGTTTAGTGCGCGAAATCAATGCAGTTTCAGGCTTTTGTATTCATGCCATTCACAACGGCAGCCTAACACAAAAGCAGTAGCTTTCCACTTCTACGCATTACTTAAGATTCCGCATTGTTAGTAACCATCAAGTGTAGGTTGCCAGAAAGGGCTTCTAAAGGCACTGTATAATTAATCGACCACCCAGGCAAGCAAGGACTGAATCTTAGCACCACAAGGCTGGGTGCTGAACAAAGTCGCAACTCCGACCAGTGATTGATGACCCAGCTTACATAGCCGGAAGCCTGTCTGAATAAATAAGTGCGCTAGCACGGCCCCGCCAGGAAGCCATAACCGAATATAATAAAATAGGCGGCTACTACGGTCTCAGTGCGTAGCGTGAGTACCCTGGGAAGTGTGTAAATGCATCCCCAAGGCCTGATCTTCCGAGTTCTGGAAAGCAAAGGTGCCCGTCACGCCACTCGCTCCGCCCTCCATTTCCGGCTAGGCATACTGCTTTTACTTCGTTCCAAGACATCACCGCAGTTCTCATACACATCCCTTTGATGGTGGCTTGCACATACAACAAGAAACACTGGCAAACCTAATATTAGCGAGGAACATAGTAGATAGTTTTAGCTGAGCGTTTTTACGGCCAGCGGGGCGTAGCGGGCGAGCGGATACGCCAGCGGAGAGGCACGAGAGAGAAGTTTTAGCCGTGCGGACCGCCCATCTTCTCAAGCGGAGTAGAGTCGCTTGCTCTGCTGCTCCACCTAACGGTCACAATTCGAGGTAGAGTGAAAAGAATATCAATTCAGCCTGCTAAAAATGCACTGAAACTGTTCATTAAAGGTAGCTTCTGTGTTTTTAGTTAATTATTTCTTAAGTGTTGCGTTTTAGATGTACAAAAGCGCAGTCTGTTAAAGAGGATATGTTCGCCAATGCTAGCCAAGTCAAGCCGAAACAAGCCCGCGCGCTCTTACGCACGCTCGCGCGCTGCCTATCGCTCCGCTGGAGAGGGCTTCCCAGCGGGCGTAAGCTTCGCCCCGTAAAAACGCTGGTCGGCCCATCGATGTGCGCATGCGCAGTGGCGTCTGCACTCGTCCGCTCCTCTCCGCTGGCCGTAAAAACGCCCAGCTAAAACTGTCTAGTGATAATAACGTAAGAAACTAAAAATACTGCCGGAGGCTAATCTTTGTACTGTTTGTTTATTCACTCTCAAAGCCGCCGGCATTCGGCTTATCATTTTGATTGCTATGCGAGTTGCGCCTAGGCTTATCTCGAATGATTGCGGCCACGCGGAACAGTTAATGACCACATTGTTCCGTATTGTTATGGTTGCTTTGGCACCCAATGCTTCCTTGTCAGCATTAAATTGAGGACAGCTGAGAGCGGCATGCATTCGGTTCGACGACCACCACGCATGCTTGTTGCTACCGCAGCTGCCGAACTGTCTCGTTCTTTGTGGCCGCAGGTCTGCCTACTAAAGAAGGAATTTTATGCTACTGCTCTCATCCATTATCGAAGAAGTTGTCACCACCACGTGATATCTGATGGAGATGCTGGGTCTGTGTACAGGACACCCCCAAAGCCGTGACGGCCACCCCCTTCGTTTTTACCCGTAGTAACGGCCACCAGTCCATCGAGCAGGACGACGTCAGCGAGAAAATTATTTCGGCAAGCCCTAATAGAGCGAACCCGACTGTGAAAATAATTTTAGTTCAGCAGCGAGGCTCTTTAGTGTTGTTGGCGCATAGTGGACAAACACATTGTAGCGTGTTCAACAAGCATCAGTTGCTTAGTCAACGCCAGCGCTTCGTTTTACTACCTTACATGCATAATATTTGCCACATTCTGAAACGAATTGAAGAACGGTGAAATGCAACCGTCGCAGTCTCCGCTACGGAGAAACTTGCCGCTTTATGCAAGATAAGAAAAAATTATACCACCCAAGTGCGTGGATGCACAATAAAACACCAGAAACCGTAGTAGCTTGCCATGAAGCTGTTGTGCATCACGTTCTTAACTAAGAAGGCGTTTATATTGGCGAGATTGAAGATTTTTGAATGAGTGGCTAATGGAACATGCACGAAACGTAATAATCAGCTGAAAAGGATCGCTTGTCGCTCATATTCTTTCCTTTGAGTCGAAGAAATGTGAGCATTTCGTTGAGAAACGTGGTGTGATAGGAAGAGCGAAAAATAGAACAACAGACACAATCGAAGCTTAAAAGATGCAAAGATCAGTATGCACATTTGTATGCACTTTTGGAACATATTTAAAAGGCCCTCCAACCCCAACGAACGGTGCCAGTGTGCATAAGGCGGAACTCATTGAAGGTGAAACATTTCGTTAACTCGTTCGGTGAATAAAAAAAAAAAAGAAGTGCTAAGTGTTGCTTTTGTTTGATATGAAGCCAGAAAACAGTTACAAAAACGCTGCCTTTCTCTGGTAGTGACCCTTTAAATAGTGAATTTACTGTTTCCAAGACCTATATTTTAGCCTGTTTTTCCAATATCTAAAAATATTGGGCGAGGGTCTGCTGCGCTGCCATATAACATGAGAAGAAATACGTGGTACCTTGTTCCATTAAAAAAACTTTTATTTTATACGTCACTCCAGTTCTTTATTTATTTTATATACGAGTCCAGAGTCGCGTTGCTGTGCCATCGGGTTAGCACGTTACAGCACGAAATATGTTTATTTGGAGCCCTACAGCAAGCTCACAGTTGTATGGTACAGCGGATGAATGTCGAGGACGCTATAAACATCTTTTTCGCAAAATTAACCGGTAGCCGGCAGCTAGCCGACCAGGGACGCCACGAACGCAACAAAACATGTATACTCTGATTCATGAACTCACGCCAAAATGCACATGTCCATCATTATTGAACAATTGTGCACGTGAAAGTCAGACTCACATCAGCGCAGCACAGTTTCAAAGCGCAGTCTTAAATTTCGTCACCTGTCCAGCCCACTAGCCTCAGATGCCACGGCAGTAGAGCGATGAAGGTGAAGTAATTGGCCTAGTTCCTGGTACAGGATAACCTAGATGGTAGAGGTGCAAAAAAATTTCCAGATAATCGAGCGTTCTTCCCGAGTCGAACAATCCACTAAATGGCGTACGATTTATACAGTAGAAACGCGACCGCATTTTGTGTGCGAGGCTTAAGTAATCTCGTGTACATTGCCAACTTGCATTTCTCAGCTATGTTCACCGACTTATATAACGGTTTTGCCGCAGATAGTTTGCACTGCGGTCCTCAATTAGTGATTACTAAAGTCAAAATTGGTGCCTTGAAATTAGGTATTTCCAGCAAGTGCAAACACGCAAATAAACATTCACTTCCGGACTTCATTATTATAGAAGCAAAAGTATTCATTCGATAAAGCAAAAAATTGTGGTAAAGGAAGAATTAGGTCCTCTAGACATGGTGCAACAACAGGCGTAACTGTAGGTCATTTACCTTCTGGTTTACTGGGAGGAGGAAAAAAACAAAATGCAAACTCGAAATAGTTGCATCAGAAAAACTATGCCACTAACGCCAATATTATTTCAGCACCTCTTAGCAAAACGAAAATCTTTCTACCTGCTGATTTTTGAGTGGTGGTATACAACGTGGCTCGCGCAACTTGCGTCAATTTCTTTAAAAACTGACAGGAAGCAGATGGGTGCTACGAACGTCTCATTGTTTGTCTTTGTGCAGTGCTCCTCACAGTATTTATTATATTTAGCTTAGTTAATGAACTAAGAAGAACTACGCAAAATTTTTAACAACTACTTTAGGGCCAGTTGTAGAGGTGCACAAGAAAAAGAAGACGCAGTTTTCTGTGGCAATTTATTACTCGCTGCATGGATCTTTCTACCAGCATTCAAAAAAAGTCCATGAAATAGGAAAAAGACAGCTTATTTGTGCTCATGCGCTACTGCACTGCAGCGCTCACAGCCGTGTTATCAACAAATAGACCGTGCAAAATGAGCATGCCCAAGTAAGCCGCCGCCGCTATTTCCAATAGGCTAGACAACGACACAAATAAAAAAGGAGGTTACTTTAAACTACTCGACTTCACTGTTTTCTCTTCCTTGTCAGTTTTGTGTGTTTTACTGCTCAATGAAACCTCCGTCTGAATTGCTTCCAGTGGCCTGCCTATCACTAACCTTGTATCAAGACTTTCCGTGTTCCGGACTAATGTGCTAACATATCTAAGAAAATGCACACAGTGGCGTACACCGTCACATCGATACGGCGAACGCGCACTCTTAGTTCGTTCCAAATGATCCTGCAAGAGACCAGCCGCAAGTTTTTTTTTTTATTTCGTGGGCTTTCTTATTGCAACAATGAACCACTTAATAGTCGTGCTAAAAAATCAAAATCGTGTGTTTTTGTACCCCCTTAATTAATGAAACGCTCCTGGGCCTGAAATTAAGATTAATAATCATAATAATTAGGGGTGTGCGAATATTCGAAATTTTGAATACGAATCGAATATGTTTCATATGCGGTTCATATTCGTATTCGGGAAATGATATTCCTGAATTTCCGAGGATTCGACAATTCCCGAATACTCGGCAGCGATCGTATACCACGCCGACTTTCGTAAATTTGATTGTGGCAAAAGCGCAATAACTAGGAAAACTATCTGAATATTGTGAAGAAGAAGGGCATCATCCTATGTTGACTGAGGAAAGGAAGAAGAAGAGGTAGCCGCACTGCCATCGCTCAGACCGAGCGCCTGCTGACCTGGACAGACGAGAGACTCGGTCGCCGCCGCAGCATTAACCTAAGCCCCCTTTACAATATAGAGTTTAAAGTACCAGGAAAACAATACAAAAGGCCCTGTTCTCTTTCTTCTCCATCGTTTATCGCGTGGACCAATCGCATTCCGATGCCGCTAGACTTGACCTCGTGAGCAATTCCGCAAGTGGGCTTTTTCACATACCACACGTGCTGCGAACAAGATGGGGGACGACCCGCTTCTAACAATTTCAACGTGAAAGCGCGTTTATTTTTTATGCGTTGCATATTGCTATCACTCAGTTCAGCCCTTGGGCGCGGCCGGGCAGCCACCAAACCACGTGACGTGACGTCACGACAGCCGGAGGAAAAGCTGGGCCCCAACTCGCGCGGTCGCGCGCGGCCGCAGCCACCACCTGACTCCCGCTCCTCCCGCTAGGGGCGCTGCGCCGGCGCGTGACGTCACGGCGGAAAAGCTGGGCCCCAACTGGCGCGGTCGCGCGCGGCCGCAGCCACCACCTGACTCCCGCTCCTCCCGCTAGGGGCGCTGCGCTATGATTGACGTCACGGCATATGTCACGGCATTGCCGGCACAGTCTTATACCCCTGTCACACGGGCATTTCGAGGGCCCTCGAACCGATAGTCTATCGACTCAAAGGCGATCGAGCGCTGCTACACGGGCAGTTTCAATGGCGATCGAGTCAATAGCCTATCGAGTCAACGGAGCAGCACGGAACTCCATCGAGATATGCAACTCATTCCTGGCTTAACCAAGCTAAGCCTGGCCATTTTTTTATCCTTCCTTAATATTTTATATAATTAATGCCCACACCCATGGCATTCGTTCTGCCACCTTAACTCTCCGAGCGTGACCACCGCCATTTTGTTTTGGTCAACTGCGCTATTGGGGAAAGCCTACTTGCGGAATTTCGCGTGAGGCTCCCGAAGGGGCGAGTCGAGGTGTCACAACAGGACAAGCGATCCTGTAAAAATCCTGCCTATTGCATGGTGCACTCTAACTCATGCACGAGCGGGCGTAACGACCGGCATGACAACGTTCGGAGGGCCCCTCTCACTAGGTCAAAAAAATAACCTGGCCGCGTAGTTTTGGTTTCTGTTGCTTCGCCACTCGCTCGTGGCAATGGCAAATGTCGGCATGCGCATTCGCCGGTAGTCTAGTCTCAGCACCGTGCCACTTTCAATGGAGTTGCTGGCCATTTTATTTCCTTTTTAGAAGCAGTCTCGCCATTCCTGTGTCAATGTGCGTTCCCATCGCGCTTATGTTTGCTGTGGCTTCCAGCATGCCGAAACTCTGCTCGTCACAGGATTACAGGTGTTTCATATTTGAACAGCGCAATAAAACAACGGGACACAACGAAGAAAGGACACCACAAGCGCTGACTCGCAACTAGATTTTAATTCACGTCCAAGCATCTTAAATACTAAGAACGCCAAACACAAACAAGAGGGAAAAACCAAAAGAAAAACGATACAAAGCTGCTAATCATGCCCACAAAGGTGACAATCAGCACGAGCGCGAGACTACACATCTTGGCCGGATAAAAACATCATCTCTTTATCAGTTAGTGTGACAGAAGGATCACTAATACAGCTATCAGGTTCCAAGCGGATGTGAAAAGCCTCCAAAATTTCCCGCGTTAGGCTGTCATTATGTTTTCCTAGGATGACGGTGTTAGACAACAGAGGGGTGCAAGTACCTTCTCTCCAGTGGCGGGCAAGGTTACAAGAAGACCCATTACCTCGGGACCTGTGGTGCTCACTAAGACGAGCGTTGATGCAACGTCCTGTCTGGCCAATATAACTCAACCCGCAAGTGCACGGAATCCTGTAGACAACCCCCACATTACAGGGCACAAAAGGGTTCTTATGGTTGGTCTGACAACCCCCAGTCTTTTTCTTCGCGGTTGTTGCCTTAGCCTTCTCTTCCACCTGCCTGCAAACACCTCTAAGTTTTTTAGGCGCTGAAAAGACCACATCAACATCGTATCTCGCCGCAACATTCTTCAAACCATGTCCCACACCATGCGTGTAAGGCACCACCACAAACTTCTTTTTTTCCCTTTTTGGCTTATCCCCGCTCTTGATCCATCTAAGAAGCTTATCGCATTCCCTGGAAATCACATGAGAAGGGTAACCACTAGATTTTAATCGGCCAACTTGACGCAAAATACTTTCATTGATTCTTTCAAGACATGACTTGTTCATGGCAGATTTCAGGCTAGAAAAAACAATGCCATTTTTTACCAGTTTTGTGTGGCTTGATTGGTAATTTAGAAAAGACTTGGTAGAGCGAGGGAAATATTCCCAACACAAATGACGCTCTTCCAACAACAGTCTTAAGTCCAGAAATTGAAGTACATCTTGTTTAGGAAGTTCAGTCGTGAAAGTTAGTCCCATCGCGCATTCTCTGAAAACCTTCAGTACATCTACCACGCTACGCGTCAAGTAGCCCTTCTTAACAAAAACAATATAATCATCGACATACCGAAAAATCCTCAGAACCAACCCGTCACATCTCCTGTCTATGGATCTGTCTACCCTGGCAAGGAAGATATTGGCTAACACAGGTGCTACTTTAGATCCTATGCACACTCCATCATTCTGCGCAAACGATTTCCCTTTCCATTCAATGACAGTTGAACGGAGGTAAAAAGACAGAATCTCTAAGAAGCTCTCAAGGGACACACCACATCTAGCAATAAAATCAGTTTCATTGTTGTAATCAGCGATGCACATTTTTACACTTTTCATGAGGTCATCATGAGGTAGAGAATAATATAGGTCTTGCACATCAATGCTGAAAGCATCACACCTTCCCGGGTTATTGGATTTTAGGAAGTCAACCAAAGCACCAGAATTAGAGATGAGAAAAGGATCCTCAATTATCAAACACGACAAATGCTTTTGAAGATAGCTAGACACAACAGAACCGCCTCATAAGACTACCGCATTTTCGGTAGTTTTTTTTTCGGGGCCGCGGGGCATTTTATAAATCGACCTTTGAATAAACCGGGCATTTCTGCCGGTTCTTTGAACGGCGAATTATTGAGGTTTTACTAGCCATCATGTTATTTTTGTTTATAGTCTTGTCATGTTATGGATCTCATTTTGCCTGACCACATTACAAATTGGATACTGTTCTGCTGTTCAGTTAAGTAGTATACATTTCTGCGCACATCATATTTTTTTTTATATGGTGCTCAGGCAGTCAAGTTTTGTTTATTTCAGTAGCAAGGACCATACACTATTTTGAAAAGAATATGAGCAACAATGTTTGCTTGTTTATCTTTTCTGAATTTACTTTTTGTTCTGACCAGATATTCGATATTCGAAGCCATTTTTTCTACAAGAGATCGAGAGCACAGGGATAGAACACGTAATCACCGAAATAATCCCAAAGAAGAAGTTCAGCGCGAAGAGCACGTACATAGTGAACCTATACAGCTCCCCGAAACAAAAGGACGGCGATTTTGGAAAGCTGTTTACGGAAGTAAGCAAGATGGCCAAAACGAACGCCCTCGTGGTAGCGGGAGACTTTAACGCCAAGAGTCCGAACTGGGGATACCCATCGTCCGACCGCAAAGGCCAAGGCATATGGGACGCCGCGGAGAACCTGGGGTACGAACTAGTAACGGACGAAGACCAACCTACAAGGATAGGCAACAGCGTCAGCGCAGACATGTGCCCGGACCTCACCTTCGTGAAGGGCACGAGCCAAGTAGAGTGGGAAAACACCCTAGAAAACCTGGGGAGCGACCACTGCATAATCCAACTCACGATGGCAGCGGAGTCCACCAAACAAAAACTTGGGAAAGCCCACCTCACCGACTGGGACGCCTTTCGGCAAGGAAGCAGGGATCTGACCGGGCAGATCACAAACATCCAAGAGTGGTGCCAACAGCTCAAACAGATACAGGAGACCTACACGCAAGAGGTAGACAGAACCGAGCAAATACCGGAGTTGGACAAGCGCCTGCTCAGGCTATGGGAGGCAAGGTGCGGGCTCACCAAACGATGGAGGAAACAAAAGCTAAACAGGAAGCTAAAGAAGAAGATAGCGGAAATCACGGCCAAGGCAGAAGAATACGCTACACAACTGGCAAGGCAAGGGTGGCAGCAGTTCAGCAGCTCGCTAAACGGCACCCTGAACACGGCCAAAACGTGGCGAATTCTGAAAGCGATGATGGATCCGGGAAAGACGAAAACCGAAAGCAGTAAAACGATACAAAGACTGATCCACCAGTACGAAGGAACGGAGGACCAAATGATAGAGGACCTCAAAACCAAGTGTTACGGGAAGGAACGCCCCGAATAATATAGAGGAACCTATCAAGGCAAAGAAAACCCCGAGATGGACAGGCCGATCACGCTGGCAGAAGTGCACGAGGCGATGGGGGCCCTCACTAAGAACACGGCAGCTGGGGGAGACAGGATACGCAATTCCCTCATACGCAACCTCGGTGAGGAAGCGGTAAACCAGCTGACAAACTACCTCAACCAACTCTGGGCCGAGGGCTCGATTCCGGCCGAATGGAAACAGGCGGAGGTAGTGATGATCCCCAAACCGGGCAAAAAGCTGCAGATCGAAAACCTACGACCGATCTCACTCACCTCGTGCCTGGGAAAGCTGTACGAAAGAATAATTACGAAAAGAATCCAGCTATGGATGGTGCGAGAACAACTCTATCCACACAGCATGTTTGGATTCAGGTCAAAGCTGTCTACGCAAGACGTTCTCCTACAACTCAAGGAGGACGTTCTCGCCAACATCCCGAAGGCTGGAGAGAATGTTGTCATGGCCCTAGACATCAAGGGGGCCTTTGACAACGTCAGCCACACGGCAATATTGGAGGGCCTCCAGAACATAAATTGCAGAGAAAGAACTCACAACTACGTGAGGGCCTTTCTCGCAGGCAGAACTGCCACCGTGGGGCTGGGAGACGTAAGAAGCCAACCCTTTAACACCCCCCACAAAGGAACCCCACAGGGGTCGGTGATTTCGCCCGTGCTCTTCAACCTAGCCATGATCGGCCTGGCCAAAAGATTGAGGGAAATCGAAGGCACACAACATGCCATGTATGCGGACGACATCACGGTGTGGACCAACCGTGGATCGCTAGGAGAAAAACGAGAGACTACAGAGAGCCGCGACCTGCATAGAAGAATACGTAAAGGCAAGGGGTCTAGCGTGCTCGACAGACAAGTCAGAGCTACTCAGAGTAGCGAGAAAACCCACGGAGGCGAGCCTAGAGATCAAGCTCGAAGGCCAAAACATACCAGAAAGAAGCACCATAAGGATTCTGGGCATGTGGCTGCAGAGCAGCGGCAAATGCAGCCACACGATCAGCCTGCTACAGAAATCGACCGAACAAGTCGGCAGAATGATAAAGAGAGTCTCCAGCAGAAGACACGGCATGAAGGAAGAGGACACCCTCAAACTAGTCAGGAGCCTGGTAGTCAGTAGGGTGACGTACTCCCTCCCATACCACCCGGCGATCAAGAGGGAAAAAGAACAGATCGAGGCATTAATATGGAAAGCCTACAAGACCGCACTAAACCTACCGAGAAACACCCCGAACGACAAGCTACTACAGCTGGGAGTCCACAACACCTTCGAGGAGTTGGCGGCGGCCCAGCTGAACGCACAGCTAGAAAGACTAGAACTTACAGAAACAGGCAGGCAACTCCTGAGACGACTTGGCCACAGAGTGGAAACCACAGCAGGTCCGCACGAGAACATTCCGGACAAAATCCGGCAAACCCTCAGAATCTGCCCACTGCCGCGCAACATGGACCCCAACCTACACGCGGCCAGAAGACAAGCAAGAGCAGAATACGTGGAGAGACACCTAGCCACGCACGAAAACAAGGTGTACACGGACGCAGGACTATATCCGAGGGATAGACGCAACAACATCACGAGAGTGGCGGTGGCGGTCGTAGACCACACGGGCGACACGATCACCTGCGCATCCGCGATAGGACGTACGGTGGCAGAAGGGGAGGAGATCGCTGTGGCGCTTGCAGCGGTCGAAGGGTACCGCAGAAACAAGCCACAGATTATAATAACGGACTCCAAAACGGCCTGCAGCCGATATCAGCAAGGAAGGATCTGCAGGGAGGCCCTACGAATCCTCCTCGGCGCGAGAGCCTCGGGATTCAAAGCGAAGCAAAAGGTCTTCTGGGTACCGGCACACACCGGAGTCGAGGGCAACTCGAGGGCTGACAGCCAGGTTCGCGAGATCACGCACCGAGCCTTGCTGACGGAGGACTTCGAGAACCCCTCGATGGTGGACCCGACGTACGCAGACATCCTAAATCACTACAGAGGCTGCAGGTTCAAGTATCGCCCGCCCCACAAACTCCTCACACAGCAAGAAGCGGTCAGCTGGAGGAGGCTGCAGACTGGCACCTTCTTTAACTTACACGTCCTAAGCAAAATGTTCCCCACCCAGTACAGCGACAGCTGCCCCTGGTGCGGGGACGTCCCGACACTTTACCACGTCACATGGGAGTGTAAACACAATTACACCTTCCACAAACAGACTAACCCGAGTGCGGAGCAATGGGAGGGCCTGCTCACCAGCAGCGAGCTCACCGCCCAAAGGGCATTGGTGCAGCACGCGTGCGAGGTGGCCAGGACCAGTGGAGCCCTGGAATGAGGACCACCCTTGCTAAGGAGCCCCCGACGGCGGCGGCGGCTGCGGCAAGCGCCAAGACGCAGCTGCAAGGAGACTCTCCGGAACTGACCAAAAGAATTCAATAAAGTTTTTCATTCATTCATTCATATTCGTATTCGATTCGTATTCGAAAATTTCAATATTCGCACACCCCTATTAATAATTGGTTTTTGGGGAAAGGAAATGGCGCAGTATCTGTCTCGTATATCGTTGGACACCTGAACCGCGCCGTGAGGGAAAGGATAAAGGAGGGAGTGAAATCAGAAAGGAAGAAAGAGGTGCCGTAGTGGAGGGCTCCGGAATAACTTCGACCACCTGGCGATCTCTAACGTTCACTGACATCGCAGAACACACGGGCGCCTTAGCGTTTCGCCTCCATCGAAACGCAGCCGCCGCGGTCGGGTTCGAAATTAAGATCGTAAATTGAAAATTTTGTACGGTTATTCTTAGCTGATTCATTTTCTAGGCAGAATTCAAGGACTGCACTGACGAGTGCAAAATGACGGCAAACGTCATTGGTTTCACCCAGCTGCCGTGTACTGTTTTTTTTTATGTCTTGGCTAAAGTAATGTGCAACAATTTATACCTTGTACTTAATATTCGCAGGATGAGTAAATGGCATACTCATGTGAATGCGCGAGAATCCAGTGAATGCAGGTGTATCTTTCCTCTATATAATGTTGGCACACAAACATTTTTAATGTACGCCTCCTGAATTTGAAAACGTCTCTCGATAGTGCCATTCTCTTAGCCGCTTCCTTTTGTCTTACTACGCTACTTTAACGTGTGTTGAAAGATTTTCGAACACTGCATCATCCAATTGTTGATCGGAACTTTCCTCGTGTTCACAGCGTTGAAATAACCTCATATTTTCAACCTTTCCCATGGCACTGCCAAAGCAACACGCTCTATGACTCAGTGCATTTAATATGATCAGAGAGCTTCCGGGAACCCTGAGTTTAGAAAGTGGACCCTGGTGCCATTTCAAGCGGAAGCGCCACTGAGTCCGGCTCCAAAAGCTGTTGGCTCGGCCGTTTTATGCGGCATCGTATTTCATTTCATGGTCGAGACCTTCACGGCCATTAAACAACGGACGTTTCTTCTCCCGACTGCTTTTGTTTTCCTCCATAGAACTTTCTTTGGCCGCGGAGTGAGCCCTGAACTCGGGTGAAAGATACGGAAAAACAGAGGCCACAGAGTCATTTTGATTACAGCGGCCTCCATATATTCAAGGAGAGTAATGCATGCAGGGCCGTCCCGTCGCGTCCCGTGACCATCGCTCTTTCACCTCTGTTATCGCTGAAGTACTCCCAAGAGTAGATGAGTTTGGGAAGGCCGAGCTTATTCGTTTATTTTACTTTTTATTTGCACCGGCTGGTTCACTGCTGCGGCTCTTATGAAGAGCGGAGTCTTAAATTTACTCCTGATCTCCACGACTAGATAAACACGGCCATTTTCGTCTTTGTACGGGGATATTCTGCCACTATATCAAAAGTACGGAATGCTTGTATTTTATTGTAATACATGTATATTTAAGTTATACACAGGTCGGTGGCTCCTGCTGTGAAGTTGCTTTCTTTAGGAGCGCAGCTGCGGTAAAAGGCAAACCAAAAATTCAGTGAATTATAGTACAAAAAAATTAAAATCGATGACCTAAAATGAAATATTAAGAACATGCAGCCTGTGGTAAATGGAGTTGTACAGTGTATGACTGTGCAATGGAAGCACCGCGCAGTCAGGTGTGCTAAAAGCAGGTTAAATGGGAAGGTTACTAAGCTATTAGTAATAAGAGGGCTGAAAAACGACGCGTTATTAGCAAATCCCTTCACCCATAAATGAACTTCAGTCACCTTTTGTGATTTAAGATGACAATGAAGTGCTGGTTGAAAGAAGAATTCATTTAAGCAACCTACACGTCATATTCACACAGGAATAATAGGGAGTGTAGTTCGATAGCGTGTAGTAATAGAAATCACATTCTCTTTATAACATGCGTCGTTTTCAAGTGCATCTCCTCTCATCTTGTTAAAAACATTATGGTCAATTGGCGGCGCTTGAATAATAACTTTAAGTTCGGAACATTATGCATCACTATCACTCCTCTCCTCAGCTCTAATATATATATATATATATATATATATATATATATATATATATATATATATATATATATATATATATATATATATATATATATATATATATATATATATATGAGATTTCGGTAAACAAAGGCTCACTTACCACCGGTGTATATAGAAAACCAATGGACCGCCAACAATACCTATACTTCCAAAGCTGCCATCCTCGTCACTCTAAAACAAGCATCCCATACTCTCAGGCACATCGATTTAAAAGAATATGTTCTCAAGACGAGGACTTCGTAAAAAATTCCAAACGCATGCGAGAAGTCCTCATTAAGCAACGATACCCCCCCGCTATTGTCGACGATGCCATTGAAAAGGCATCTAAACTCAACCGAGAGCAAATACTGGAGGGATGTCGCTACAACGACGAAACAGACCACCGGGCAAATCTCGTACTTACCTTTACCAGTAACCCGCCTAACGTAAACAAAATCCTCAGGAAACATTTCAACATCCTCGAACAAAGCGAGCGCCTCACCAAAATTTTCACTGCTCCCCCTCACGTGATCTACAGACGACCAAAAAACATTAAAAATATTCTTGTACACTCAAAAACAAATAACCAGCCGGTTTTGGGGTGCCGGCCCTGTGGAAAAAGTAGATGCCAGGTCTGCAAACACATAAAAACATCAAGCTGTGCAGTAAGCACAGCTTCAGGCTTCAAATGGGAAATTAATGGCAACTTTGATAGTGATTCCTGCAACGTAATATACCTCCTAGAATGCAGTGTGTGCAGTATGCAGTACATTGGACAGACCGTCAACCCTCTACGAATTCGCTTTAATAACCACCGCGCGCATATCTTACCCCTACCCAACCTTCCCTTGTCAAAACACATTAATGAGCGAAACCACCCATTTGATGCAATTAAGTTAACAATCCTACAGGGTGGGTTCCACAACACCCGGGAAAGAGAACAACGCGAGTCGTACTTCATTTACAAATTTGAAACAATTCCTCACGGCATTAATGAAAGTCCAGGTGTATTGTCCTCCATCCGCCCCTTGCAGGGCCGTTGCTGACATTACGAGAGCCAGCTTGACATACCTCGGTCGTTTCTTGCCAGCGACATCTTTTTCAAGCTCACACAAATTTCTTCATTCCCTACCCCATCCTGCCCCTATCTTCCCAGTTCGATTACCTTGACGACGGGGTGCAATTGAAGAACCCTCGCCTAAGTGCTCACGCCATTCACATTTACCTCCCACACCACACTTGGCCGAACTCGGAGGTTTTTCCGCTTTTTTTTCTTTTGTGGGTGTTTCCAGGCACAGTGCACGTGTGTGTAGTTAAGCTCACGGCGCCGCTGATTCTACCTTGACTCGGGCTGCGGAAATGGTTCCAGATGACGGAAGTCTCCTGTCCTCTCTGCATTTTATTCTGTTTATTTGTTTACTTTTTCTGGCCAGGTCACGCGAGTGCAAGCATCTCCAATTTATATATGTTGGACAATTCCGCCACCGTCTGTTTCTGTACACCTTACTCGCTTAAATGCTCCCGCCATTGTCATTTAGCCGCCACACGACACTGCCATGAGCTCGGATGTTTTACTGTTGTGTGTCTGGGTGTTTTCATGCACAGTGCACGTGTGTCTAGTTAAGCTCACGGCGCCGCTGATTCGGCCTTGGCTCTGGCTGCCGAAGTGGTTCCGGATGACGGAAGCTCCGGCCCTGTCTGCATTTTATTCTGTTTATTTGTTTACTCTTTATGGTCGGGGCACGCGAGTGCACGCGTCTTTAACTTTTGTGTGTAGGGCGATCCCGCCACCGTCTGCTCCTGTGCACCTTACACGCCGCCGCTCTGTTGCCTTGATGGGTAGCCATTATCCCCTCCCGCTCCGTGTTTTCCTTTTTTTTCCTCGTTCGGTGTCGGCTCCCCGCGGCTGCGGGGTGGGCGGCGGGGTACAACACGTTTTTCTTTTTTATTTGTTTCCCTTTTTTCCCTTTCTATCTGTGTCTTTTCTAGTATTCTTTGCCTCCGTTTGTTTCTTTTGTTCATGTGTCGTACATGTGTGCCAGTGCCAACTCCTTAAGAAGAGGAAGAACACCCCTGTAACCTCAGTCTTGAGAAAGGACAGGCTCTGTCCGAAACGTCGACTCAAAATAAATCTATGGCTAAATGAAGCGTTTTCAACTTTGAATTTTTGCCTCTAGCAACGAAATACGTTTATCTTTATATATATATATATGTCCTAGGAGTGCAACGAAACAAACGGAGTCAACAGATAGAACAGTCGTGATAAAATCTGCCCCACAAAGCGCTCATCTATAGGTAGAAATCCATAACTGAAAAAGACGCCCATTTTCGAGCGTTTCCCCACAATGCACAGCCGCAGCAGCTCACGAATCGACTTTTCTAGAGTTCTTTTCGCTAGATTTATTTCATGAAACTTTAGAACAGCATAAATAACGCATACAAGCATACCCAACAATTTTCATAAAATCAATTATTTGGCCATTTTCTGGAATTTCAAATGCGCGTCAGCTCTTTGTTCTTTTCCAAAGACCACAGTTTCAAATGGCTAACCGTGAAAGTGAAACCATGCGGTTTGGTGAATGCAATGACATTAAAGATGTTTCGACACGAGCTCCACTATCGTGTTCAAAGCTGCCCCATTATAGCATTCACGAGGCATTCCAAATGAAATATGGAACAGATCTTGAAAAAACACTCCTTGATAAATCAACATGCTCTATTACGTCAGAGTTATCTTCAGGCAGAATGATACCTACTTTTGGCTTGGATCCCGTCCGCGGCGGACGAATTTCAATGCAGGCGAAGGAGAGTAAGCAGGACGCTAATGGTGGCGGCAGACCGTATGGGAGATCTAGCGTAGTCAGTCTTGTGAAGATGGGAGCTTGGTGGAGTGGTTTAAGTAAATGGAAGCTGCCTAGTTAACCTCCCTGCTTTTCCGTTTGTCTTTCTCACTCTGTCTCGATGCAGGCGAAATTCTAGAGGCCCGTGTACTGTGCGATATCCGTGCACGTTAAAGAACCCCAGGTGGTAGAAATTTCCGGAGCTCTTCACTACGGCCTCTCTCATAGCTTTAGTCGCTTTGGGACGTTAAACCCCCAGGAACCATAAAGCAAACCATATATATATGGGCCTGCCGATAGCCCTAAACAAGAATCTGCTTTTCCTGTGCTTAGTACGTCATATATCCGAGGTCGAAGTTCAGGGTGGTTGTTAAGGCAAGAGCTGCCCTAAACCAGGAGCTTGCATTTCAGTGTGATTGGCAAGCTTAAACGGAAACCGATAAATTGGGGTAAAAACGAACGAAGGAACACCGGACTGACGAAACACGGCCTAAATGCACCAATATTTCTTGCTCGGCTGAGCCATTCCTCAATATCAAAAGAGGAAAAGAACTGTTTGAATAAGGATATAAGCGCTCTCTTCAGCATCGATGTCATATATTCATCCATATAACTCAGATATATGAACACTAGAAGGAAACGTAATTTACCTGCTTGTCGAAAGAGAACCGCTCGAATAAACTCTTTGGTCTGCTTAATTATGTTGTGTGAAAGGAGGGCTTTTGACGGTAAGAAATTGCAGCGGGGGGTAACTTCCAAACAAGTCCGTACACCGCGCCGCAGTTTGAGAGGCCCTGGTTGTCGAGAAACGAACAAAATAAACACCTCCGAGTGTTTATCCAGCCGGTTGAAAAACATTTATAAAATGCTGAACAGTCGCGGCAGAGTCTTAGAGACGCCCTCAATTTCCTGGCGGCAATGAATTTCGCTTCCCGCCTGGGGATTGTTTAGACGGGTATTTCCTTATGGTGGCGTCTGCTCGCGAAAGTCTTCGGCGGAACTGATGCACCGGGTCACAGCGCGTACCGACAAGTGTTTGCGCCGCCCATCCGAGCGAGTGTGGGGTTTCAGGCAGCCCCGGCGACTACTGAAGTAGAACCCAACTCTTACAAACTGGATGACGCCTGGCGAAGTTTTACTCCACTTTCTCCTTTGTCACCTTGTTCTGATGGTCAGATGACAATGCTGCAAACTTGCTTACGCCGACCATTTCATTTCTCCAGTCTGCCTGCTGTCCTTTATTTCCGCTGACCCAGCTCAGGCGCTTCAGTATCGATGGCAGATGCCGGAGCTACCAAAAATCTTTTCCTTCCTTTTTACTATTATTTTTAATAAAACCACTACCACCACCACCATTTTCTCACTCAACTACGGTTACCGTCATGACTCTTTCGCAAGGTTAGTCCAATTGGTTATGGAAAATAACTTGTAAACATTCATCCTGCGTCTGCAGAAAACAAAAGCTCTCTTCTCAGGCTGACTTCTTCGCCCTGTCTTTAAGACAGAAAGTAACGCCATGAAGTAATGTATAACAACGCTGTAAAAATGATTCCAGCAGTTGTTTGTCCGATGACATTCTTGGGCGGCATTGTTGTATGACATGTGTGTGCGGCGCCTATCGCCGCGCCATGTCAAAAGCAAAAACCAATTGCTTAAAATTTACAAAATAAAATGAAAAATATCAGCACTGTGAAATAAACGTGCCCCTCTCCCAATTTCTCATTTAATAACGATCGAAACATGCATTTTGTACGAAAGTCAGACTTTCATATTGAAGGTACATTCTGTGCAGAATTTTCCGGGATGACGGGTGCACACACCGGGATAATCGGGCGCCCGTAGAACGAAGATACCTGCGTTTTGGGAATAGATATCAGTGACAGAAGATTTCAAGGTACCGGATGAAATGGTGCGAATTATTGCATTATTCTAAAAAGTTATAACTTTCGTCTAAAAAGGAAGCAGAGTCCAATAGCGCCTAAGAAGTGTTTTCGGCGTACTTAACAGTAATGGCCGAAACACTGCATGCTAATGTTTGTAGGGCACACAGGTAGAACGATGCATTCCAGTTTTTTTCTCCTCCAGTTCACCGCGAATCTTGTTACATTTTAATATTACCAGGCTTCATGCTTCTTAAGATCCTTAGCATCCACCGTATTTTCACAGAATATGTCACAGTGTTTTAATGTGGGTCTATGCTTACAAAACAATAACGAGCTGCACGTGCCAACTTAAGATTTTTTTTTTGTTTCACCCTCTTGTTACGACTTCAAATACATTGTTAATGTTTTTAACCAGTCCACTGTCTAGACGGTAATCAGGTTTTGACTTCTGGCGTGCAATATTACAGACCAGAGTGTGGCTGCGACGTATGCCAAACTTTTATACCCATTGCAAGTACTGGCGCCAATAAAGTCACAAATATGCTTCAAATGCTTGTCCCTCACACTTTCCTATAGGTGGACTGTAGTGAAGCTCCAATAACGCTCTTATCAAGCTAGCAAATGAATCAGAATTACTGATTTTTAAAAATAATACTAGCCGGCAATCTGTCTTGTCATTTTTCTTACAGATGCTGTGGTAAAGCGTTATAAGATGAGCGACTTTCTCTTAATTTCTTTCTGCTTAACTTCTGCTTAATTTCTTTCAAGAAATAAATAATCATGAATCTTACATTTCAGTATCTAATGGTCTGCAACAACTTCCCTGCTGTGTGAAGCGCAGGCTCCGTTCTGCGTGCAGTTTTATCCTGTATAGTGTGCAATGAAAAATGAGCGCAGTTTTCATGTGGTTTTCATGTAATTTCTTCAGTAGATTCTGATTTTATTTCTCAGCGCCGAAAACTAAAAGGGCCCGAATTTTTTCCCCCCCAAAATTCAATTTTCCAGCCGCATAAAATGACTGCTGCGTTGTAAAGATTCTACAGAAAGATTTGTTCTTTCTTAGCGAAGTTCAATTGGGGGCTTTAAGTGTTCTCTTGAGAACACAGGGTAACAAGCGCTTCACATCTTTACTGGAGTTTTAACTTTCCTCCCGGTAATTTTTCCAAATTATTTTTTTTCTCGGGGCTCTTGTTCGTTCCACTTTTTAAAAATTCTTTCTTACCATATACCCTTCACCACAGGACCGTCCTTCTACTTGCAAAATAAGATCTCTAGCTCGAAAAAAAAAAAACTATGGTGCCGTAATTACAAACCTCTTTTTATTTGGCGCTCAGTCTATTGTTCAGGAAGCGAAATGTCTCTAGGTTTCTTGTATTTACATGTCCAATACGAGCTCTTAATTCTTTTGGGCACTACGAAGACTAATTCCTTTGCGAAACCTGCCAGAACAAGACCTATAACATGGATCCTTCTCGTCTACTGGCAGCGCGTATTGAGAGAATCTGCGATAATGTTATTTAAAACGAATTTCTGATAGCTTTCTATTCTTTATGTAATTTTTTTTTCTGCACAACAGAAGGACAGAATTCGCCTGAGGTGTCCTGATAGTCAGCGCACAAGGTTCAATCTCTATTGCCTGTTTCTCTCATGTTCAATAACTTCGAAAATGTAATTACCCTGCCGGCATTGTTAGGCCAAATTCAAATTCTTTGTAGCAGCTAAAACCTGCTAGGATTTCCAACTACGTTATCAAGGTTTTCCTTTGACCGTAGGTTTTATTACACAGCCTGGCAGTAGATTTCAATCTAACTTGTTTGCAAGCATTCAAGAATAAAAACAAATCAATTTTATATTTCATTCCGTATTCTGCGAATTAGGTTAAATGAAGGCTTTAGCCCGAACTTTCCTAGTAGTACGGCAGTCGCATTGCCTATGCATAGCCAGAAGTCAATTAGGTGATACTCTGAATCCAGATCAGCGTATGCGCTGGAAGAAAAAGCAGCTATCAAACTCTCCGAACCGTAATTTTCGCTCTGCAAGCACAAAGATAGAAAACAAAAAAGCAATAAAATGGAAGACTTCACATGAAAAAGAAAGAACAGGTCTGTGGACAGGGAGCTTTTCTGTTCGCCAGTGCCAAAAAATACAAAAATGCATGTAAAGAAAGCAGGTCTCACTGAGACTCGAACTCGGATCGCTGGATTCAAAGTGCAGAGTGCTGACCATTACACTATGAGACCGACTCTTTCCGACGCCGGGAATCGAACCCGGGCCGCCTGGGTGAGAGCCAGGTATCCTAGCCACTAGACCACGCCGGAGACACTCGACGCTGCAGCTGCGGAACGTTTTCCCAAGACGCGGAGGCACGCTCGGCGGCGTGGAAACGACGGGGAGGCGGCGTACAGCAGCTCAGCTGCAGAGCGACGATCAAGCGCGCCTGTTTACTGCATGTCAAAGGGCTGCTCTAATGAGAATTATTGGCACCTTAAGTCTTTCCGCATGACTACAGGTGGCTGTATCCAGACTGGTATCCATGTGAGACACTAGAAAATGCTAAATATATGCTGGAAACCAATTAAAGGCGCAGAAATAATTTCAACGGCCTTTTCCCAACAGAAAACAACTTGGAATAAGAGGTCACGAACTGGAAAAAAAAATTACCCAATGACTGTGCATCTAGTGCCACTATTGAGCAATCGAACCAGCCCAGTCTAAGAGCCATATTATTCAGGAATTTCGCCCGTAAGTGCAAACACAGTATACAAAGCAACTATAAGAATATATCCGGGACAATTTTCGGGAAAGTTCTCAAAGCTTCGGGATAAAAATGAACAAGAGTTCGTGATCGCTTAGCCTTGTAAGCGGTTAAAAGTCTCAGTTTCTTTTTTTTTATTCTAGCATGGCTATAACTAACGAGAGGTATTGCGAAAGTTCATACTGCACAGGACATTGCTAAAGAGCCGTCAATAGAAGCAAACGCTGATATTCTCCGCGCTTGTCCTTGCATATTAACTAAAGAACAAAAAGCAATTGGCATCACGAACATTGTTCTTTTTCGGTGAGCCGGTTAGTCATTCTCAGGCGCTTTTGTTCATGTATTCGCCGTTACCTGGAAGTGTAGAGCCAACAGTGTATCACAGCAAGCTAAAGTAGCTTAAAAGCTATGCTGCTAAGTTAAAAGATGGCACAGCAACGTATTGTTCATATCCTTTACGCCAATCTACTTCAGTGTTCTGGAACAAAAGCTAGTGAAAAAATGTGCCCTTCTTGCACGGGAGGTCTAAATGATGTGAAATTTGCCAGCTGCCGACATCCACTGGACAAAAATACCGGAAATATATGAAGCCCATCTTTTAACAAAATGGCTCTTTCGAGAGAGCTCTGTCGAGTTAGCCACCATATGTCTTTCGTCATACTTCGCGTAATATGGCCTCACTAAAAACTGCATGACTTCGCACTTGAAGAAAGAACATGATCCAGGTCTCTTTTCTTCTGACATATACTGCTAGCATACTGTGAAACACCCTTGAGTGTAATTTTATCTAGCAGGCTGTAAACAGTCGGTCCGTTTGTCGGGAAGGGTTGTCGATTCCTTCACTCTGTCCATTCCTCAGACAGGGGAAGGGAAGATGCCTGGTAGTCTATCATAGTGCACCTTTTTGTCATATCACTGCAATTGCTCTAGAGTGTCTCATACGAGTGCCGCATTTATCGTTCTGGTCTCACACCTAGCTGTGAAGGCCCGCCCTGTTTCACTCTTTTGTCATCCACCGAATATTATTTCATGTTTAGTCGCTGCTGATATAAGTAATGAAGCTTGACAGAATGAAAATCTTTAAGAATACTCACGCTTTCGCTGTTGAAACAACAAGCAGCATGAATAAGACTTCATTCGGCCAATCTATGACCACACTCTCTTTATTTTTTGGTAACCAAAGCTCTAAGGCGACGTGGTTTTCCAATCACGAAAATTTCGAAAAAATCTACTCTGAAAAAAACCCGTATTTTGTATATATAAGGCGTTTTCAGTTATATCCGGAAATCACAGCAAAGGCTTTGAAAAATATTTTCGTGACCGCAGGTAACAAAAAACTGGCTAAAATTTTTGTGAATATGCAAGTTTTCTCTAAAGTGTGCCTTTACGCGGTAGCGTTAAGGAGCTCGTGTCGCACAAAACTGGCGTCGTCGTCGTTGACCGTCAACAAAAAATCCACGAAAAATTCCCAGAGAAGCAACCTAGGAAGCAGTTGGGTCACCTAGGTCACGTAGCCTTGCGATGTCCTCCCGACCCGCCCCTTCCGATTCGGAGCTAAATGTGCACCGTTGCAGGTAAATTAATGATTGGTCGATAAAGGTCGCGCGGTAAGAGCAACCTCGGTTGCGTAATCTCCAACGATGGAAGCGATTGCTTAACAGCTGCGCCACTGCGCCAGGATATGATATGAGGACTCGCACGGATATGTAAACCTTAAGTAGAGAATGACCAATTCTGCATGTATTAGCACTAGCCTATTAAGCTATCGTGTCATACCCTTAAGGTCCAATTTTGACCTGACTATCCTGGTTGCGAGAAGCATAACATCACAATGGCTTCATGAATTTTCTTGCAGTTTGTTGCGTTGTGTTACTTCGTAAATTCTTTGTGTAGTGACGTTCTCGTATTTTTGAATTACTTTCTCAGTTTTCCCTTCTATCACTAATTGGTATGACGATATAGATTGCTTTACGCAAGCGTGGATATAAAATTGTGTCGAAAAATTAGAATGCTAAAAATATTTGGAGTATGTCACTGCACCAGACATCTTTTGGGGTAAAGTTTGAGAGTGACTGGAGGTTTTGTTGTCACGCCAGGCTTTCTGGAAGTTTGGCATCGCAATGAAGCATATAAAACTTACAGGACGGTTACGACTGTATAACGTGATGATCAGCGGTAGTCGTTCAGGCGTTTAGTTCTGGGCATAGTTTGCTGAGGCCCTGCTGTAGTGGTCGAGTGATGCCCCCCTGCACTGACAGGCGGCTGTTCCAAACAGAGCCACCCGTAGGCTTATGTGGCCCATGTCGGCCATGACATTAACGCACCCACCGGTTACGCTGACCACGGCGTCGACGCCAACGAGAAAGCCCCGGACGAACACCTAACAACTATTCCTGTAAAATTCATCTCCAAACTATTTGAGATGTTTCAATGAAACGTATTTGAGTATCCAGTGCACCTCCCAATAAACGGCAAACATTCAAGCTCTACACACAAAAACATTCACCTCCGATCACTGCCTCCTTCCTTAAAATACGCGAACTTGGCATGGGAATAGTAACAAGTCTTCAGGGAACAGCGCCACTGCTCCCGTGTCAGGCAGCAGTGGAACTTACCCACCAGAGGCTTGCGTGAGGGGCCGGTGTCCGCCACCTTTCCTTGTTTTCATCATTAGCCAACTTGCTTATTATTGTTCCTTCTCTTAGCAGCTCGTAAAAACGCGTGGCGAAATACGCACTAATTTTAAACAATCCCGTTCCTAATGATAGTATACATAATGACTCAGAATCTTTTACATCACTACACTAAAGAGACTCTACTTCAGTGGTTATAACGTCATTAGTATGTCTAGCAAGCAAACTTCCTTCTCCGGCTACTGAGAACCTTATTTGAGTAGGCCAAGGAATGAAGATTTTAACAACGCAAGATTGATGTAATAGTTTATAGCATTTAGTTTAGTATATATAGTTCAGTATATACTTACTACAACATACTACAAACGCTTTTTCAATCTCTGCAGGACACGCGACGTCTGCACTGGCACAAGCCTTTTCAAACGCCGCGCCATTGATACCGGAAGTGCTTTGCGGCTGGTATCACCATCAGCACCAATGTTTGCTTCCATATGTCAAAACTGTAAATATTTTCCAAGAAGCACCGAAGTTTTATGTTCTGCACTGCACTGTTCACAAGCTCACCTTATTGCTCTCAAGGATCTTCAACAGAATTTTCCTCTTCCAGTACTGCATAAAAACAGGGAAAAAACAATGGCAAGTGACCATATCCCGGCAGACCTAAGGCGTTAACTCTGCCGCCCCTTTGCCTCCATTCTAAATTGCTAGGCTCTGGAAATAGGTGCATTGTACACGTTTACAAGTCTGCAAACAAATGCATAGCATGAGTCTTGGGCCACTGACAAAAGCACACCCGAAATATGAATTCAATGTAATAATTTGAATTAGCAGAAATGCGTGCTGCGTTAATCTTGCTGCAGCCACATTTTCAGGCACCAAATTCTACGTTGCGCGTACACAGTAAAGAAAAAATAAAGAAATTCGATTTACTCTCCCCGGGTCGCGACAGGGCACTGGTGTACTGACAGTCTGGGTAGGAAATGCCAGGAATAAGAGGCGCTACGGTTCAGACTACATGCAGCATCTAATGCGTTGTTATGTATAAAAAGACCAACACAGAAAGGCTTAAAACTAAGTCTGAGCAATAACACAGGCAAGGGCACCACGCGAATCTTTTTCTCTCTTCCTCTTTATTTCCCCCTCCATATGTGCTCGAATAATTAGGAACTCCTCTGTGATGGAGCCAGACTCTAAGCAGTGCATAAATCACAATCGGTTGCAAAACCCTTAACAAGTACTCTAGGTGCCGTCGTAAAGACCAAAAGCCGATGCTCGAGCCTTCCGTTCAGAGGTCGACAAGCCGCATGTGCATGTTCTCAGAGAAAGTAGGGACAGAAAGAAGTTAGCCGAAAAAAGAACCTTACCTCAAATTGCATACGAACGAGCATGTAGAAAACGAATACGTGAAGTGATTCTTTAGAGCCTTCAGTTAGACCGATTGAGAAAGCCGTTCAAGTTCTGTCTTCTGCTAAAAAAATAGAAGCAAGTAAACACACCGGTTGCACTATCGTAATCAACTGCTTGTGCCCGGCGCAGAGGTCCAGATTCTGCAGAATTCAATCGTGCTTTGACCCATGGGCGGCGATCTTTCCACCTCTCCCTCTTTATTAAGATCGAGCCTGTTTGAAGAGACGTCGACCGCGCCTTTCGTTGCTATACTGCCTTCCGAAAAATTAAAATACTTACAAAGGGTGATTAAACCGATCGTCACACGAGCCCCCTTTGGACATTTGCCACGGGCGTTCCATTTTTGTCCCTTTTTCTTTCTTCCCAGTACTTTTCAGAAGGTTGCGCGCTCGGAAAAGTTCGAATCAAAGTTAAAGGAATTTCGTTAGCATTGAAGCATGGGAGTGAGCCTACTATGCAATTCTCTCTAATGGTACTCATGGGAACCTCAATTCTATGCTTTATGTTTTTTTGCGAAAAATTTCACCATATTGCTACACGTCCTAATATTCAATTTAATTCCAGTCACTCGGATATTTCAGACGTTTTGCTACAGGTGTCAAACTTATTTGTTCTTCCTTATAGTTTTACTTTTCACTCGAGGAATAACTGCTGTTGCAATTCTAAGGACTAAAACTTGCATTCCTTTTGAACACGTCCGCTTTGCGCTACCGGGCTTCCGATAACCACGAGAGCTCAAAATGAAGCGTACATATATGTTTAGAAGCAATAGCGATCAATCGTGTACAAAGATCGTGCTTGTGTGTTTAGGAGCTACATCTAAATGAAGAGAAAATGGATAGCCACCAGCCAGAAAATAGGAGAGCTTTTTTAACTATCGCATTTATATGGTAACGGTGTGTCGTTCGAGAGATTTTGGCTGCACGCGTTTTCTTGCCGGCATTAAGTGTTGCCCTCTATTGCTTCCCTACCTCAGCTGCTTACCTGCCACCAAACCTAGCACAACACAAATCGAAAACGTTTGACACAGTAAACACAGAAGAAACGTGCTTGCAATCATCCACAAAAAAAAAAAAACGCTGTCCAC